>NC_134557.1:22992584-23304523 GCF_025594145.1 Primulina tabacum | reverse complement strand
ATGTGAAATAAGCTAAAAACAATATTTTTTAATACATAAATTGTTTATATTAGATCACTCATATATCACTCAGTCGCTCTCAGTCGTTCTTTGTATTATGACATTATTTTTATATTTCACACTATCACTCCATTATACTATACTAAAATAAAGTAAATAGATCCTAAACGTGAAGTTGCTCGTATTTTCTATTATAAGAATCATATATCACTCAGTCCCTCTCAGTCGCCCTTTGAATTATTTTACCCCACTTTTATATTTTATACTAACACGATTATAATATACTAAATAGTCCACAAAACATTAATTTGATCACCTATACATTGAATAGTACAAAATATTTTCGATTAATTCATACTAAATTATTAATGTTCAATTACATTTAAAAAAAAAACCATCCAACCATCCACTTTCAAAAAACAATATTTTCTAGTACATCAAGTGGTTTTACGAGTACATTTCATCTTATAATGTCCAACATCATTGCATAAGCTGCATTTTTTCGTTGTCGTCCAAACTCTCCAATAGATGGTTTTCTTCGTTTGCTTGGTTGCCCCCGTTTTGGCTTGAAGTTACGAGGTAGCATTTCCAAATTAGAAATATAATCGGGAATCTTCCAATCTCTTGAATGAGGCACGGGGTAAATGGAACCCGAGTAGGCTTGAGGCCACATATGCACAAGGTAATAAGGTGAGCACAACTCATAGATACCAAAATTTGCTAGATGACAAGCTGCTAATGCGTGTTTACGTGGAATTTTATCACATTGAAACACACAACAACTGCAGGAGTAGGTGGAGAAATCAACTATTTCATTTGTATCATCAACAACTACATGATATTCAGAATAATTCAAATGAGTTACCTTTAGACATTGTGATTGAGTAAACCTAGTTTGCAAAATCAACTCTATAGATGGAGTCAACTTCGTTTTGCATGAAGCTAACTCTCCTGTTGTGCTATGTTTGTTGAACCGAACTGAAACCATATTTTGAATTGCATTCAACAGTGCTATGATTGGTAACTCTCTTTCTCAGACAATCTAGAATTTATCGACTCAGCCCCATTAGTTGTCGGTTACCTCGGCAGAAAGCTCTAGACCATTTATTTGGTGAACTGTTTTTCTCAAGATATGAAGCCACACTTGGGTATTGATTTTTCAACTTCTCATACAACATGTTAAAGTCGGACATTTTGCAAGCATATGCATTTTGCATGAACAACTCAACCCCACCCCCTTTTTACCCCAATGGGTACCAATATTTTGTGAAAGGTTCCATGTGCAATGTAGATGATGTGAGTGCTTGTACACAATGGCCATTGAAATGATAATGGCAGCATGTCTGTCAGAGATAATTACCAAATCAGGGTTATCTGGAATCAGTTCATGCAATTTATGCAAAAACAAAGTCCATGACATTTCATTCTTTGAGTCAACAACAGCCCATGCAATGGGGTATTGATATAAATGTCCATCTTGGGCTGTTGCAAGAAGCAAAACACCTCTATATTTTCCCTTCAAAAAAGTCGCATCCATTGCTATAACTTTTCGCATCCTACGAAACCCAGAGATGCATGCCCCATTAGCTAGGAACATGTATTTAAAACTTCCACTAGAGTTAGTCTCCAAATGAGTTATATTATCTTTGTTCACTTGCTTAACAACAAATAAATAAGCTGGCAAAGTTCTATAACTCTCTTCTTGATCTCCCCTCGAATGATTAAGAGTAAGTTGCTTGCCCTTCCAAGCTTTGTAGTAGCTAACACCAAGCCTTTTATTTTGCATCATCGTCATTATTGTTTTTGGCCCGGGGGTGATTTGTTGCCCTCTAAAATTTTCTAGCAATACATCTGCAACTACAATAGAACTTGCTTGTCGGTGCCTTCGTCTTCTGTCAGAAAGGTCACATGTGTGTATGTTACAATAACTTCGAATTTCAAACTGAGTTGAATTAGCCTTTCGTGTTGCTCGCACTCTCCAACTGCATTTTTCTGTGATGAATCCCACCACATAAAGTGTCTTTGTCGACCTTTCAATATTCATTTCAAATGAAGCATTCAAAGAAATCTTAGTCAATTCTTTCTTAAGTTCATTTTTACTGTTGAAATTTTGACCAACTGATAAATTCGATCCGTCGGTGAATGAAAATGCAACATCACCATCGTTAATCGCCAACAAATTTTGTGTATTCACTGCCACTAAATCAGAATGATAGAAATCAACATGTGGACTTTGTGTTCTTGGTATATCGAAGACATCATTTTGGTTCAAGTTTTTATTGGCATTATATTCTTCAACAACGACTTCTTTTGTTGCTGCAGTCAATTCAAAACCATCTTGGATAAAAGTACAACCAAAATATTCATCATGAAGACCTTGATTAAAAGCATCCATATCCAAATCAATTTCCTTACTTCCACATTCTACATTTACATCAAAATCACATTTTCTTTTTCTATCTTCTACATTAATATTTTAATTCACAGCACTACCTCCACATCTCCAAAATGCACATCATTGTCATTAACTTTTTCTCTATCAACTCCAATATCACAAATCTCAATTACTTCCACATGCAAAACAGGTCTAGTACGCGAATTACCAAATGATAGATATGTTCCCAAGGATCGTGAATTTCGTATATAGATTGGGCATGGTTTGCAAGAATTTACTTCTGGTAAATAACTCAATGTCAATTCAACATCTGATTTAGCCAGACCAAGTGTCTCGTATATTTCATTCCTGACACATTCTATGGTCAAATTACTACCATCAATGGAAATACCTGTCCTGTAGAACCCGTAGATCAGTTTACGTATAAGCCATGCATAATTCTAGATTTTTTAAATTTAATTGACTTCATTGCATAATTATTTTAAATGCATTTGTTTGAAGTTAATTATTTATTATTTCAGTTCAGTAGTTTGATTTTTTAGCATTTCAGTTATTTCAGTGAGGTCGGACCGGAGTTGGAGTTTTGAGATAGAATTTAAGATTGGAGAAATACTTCCAGAAGTTAATTTAGCTAGGAAGTAAGTTCATTTAAGTTTGAAAGGGAGGTTTGAGGATTTAATTTAATTATTTGAGGTGATTAAGAAATGAGCTCATTTAAGTTACTTAATTAAGGGGTTAGCTCACCAAATTAATTAAAGGATTAGTAAAGTTTTTTTTAAGGGTTATTAATTTACTAGATAATCAATTTCCCCCACCATTTATCATGCATTTTCGGCCACCCTTAATTGCTAGAAGATTCATTTGCCAACTCATCAACTTTGACCAATTCTTTGCATGTAATTAGTAGGATAATTCTAGGATTTTTGGGGAGCACAATTTAATTAATTAATGGACATATCCTAGACTAGAAAACAAGCAAAAAAATCGGCCACTACCTCTTAGAAGCATCCACCAAATCATTTGATATCAAACCATAATTCAAAATTCAAATTTAGGAGACTTAGTCTTGAGATCTTTCCTTATATCTTGCACCTATCCCCCTCACTCTCCTAACCATCATTCCCCCTCCCTTAGTCACGAAATTCAGAGTGTTTTTGAGAGAGGAAAACCGTGGGAATTCAGTAGGAAGCAAGGGAGAAAAATCGTGTAGAAGAGGAAAGGAAAGAAGCGCTCCATCTCCTCCGTGCCGTGTCGTCGTCGTTTCGTTCGTTTTCTTTCTAAACGAAACAAGGCATGTCTAGATTTCTTTCAAACCTCAATCAAGTCATATTATCATTTATTTTTCAGTACATGATCATGTTTATTCAAGCAAAAACCGAGATACATGTCAAAACATTTTGAAACAACACATGCAGAATTTTCGATTTTCCTTGGCAAGCTTCACGTTTTTCTTGGTTTGTGAGTTTCAGGTGATTGGTTCGACTCCAGGCTCCCAAGGCGACTTATATACATGTAATAGGATGCATTAGGACCACATTTGTCCATCAGTTTCAGCCCATGCTCGCTGGAATGCAAGAAATGACAGCAACACCATTTGTGTCCCTTTTTGAGTTCGAAAATTCAGTTTGGTTGTCAAGGAGGAAGGATCTGATCTTGGCTGCCCCAAGGGCCTATAGCCATGGTTGGATCACTCCCCTAGCATGTCTAAGACGTGACTAAGTCGCCCTTTTGGTGGCTTGGTCCATGGCTCATCGGTTTTTAAATAATCAACAAGAACATCCCCTTTCCCCATTCGGCCCCTTCCATTTTTCAGCATATGGTTTCGTTTCTTTTGTTGCTTGGTATGGATCTTGGTTAGCCTATGGCCCTTAGCCACGGTTCATATCATGCTCCTAGATGTCTAGATCATGCCATGGTAAATCAAATGGCCAGTGGAACGACGCAAGACATCGATCTAAGCAAAACACTACACACGCATGCACGTTGGCTCTCGGTTGGATCCTTCGGTTGAGTTATGGTGTGATGTGGATTGTGGCTGGCCTAGGGCCCTTACCCATGGTTCAAATCATTCCTTGTGATGTTGGTAAGAGTCTCTGGTTGGTGTTTCACGCCCCAATGGCCGGTAGTCTCGAAAACAACACAAGTTACACGGGTGTGCAGCTGCTGGAAATTTACAGCAAGTTTCTGTGTCGTTTAGAAGGCTTGTTTGAGTTCTTGGTTGGCTTTTAGCCCATGGACTTGGACTGGAAAGTGCCTCATTGAGTTGGGAAGGTCATGTTTTTGACCGTTTGTGATTCGGATCATTTTTGAGGTCATACGAGAATTTACGGTGCAATGTGCCAAATTGACTCTCGAAAGAGCGTTCCGTGTTTTGGCCTTCATTCCACCTAGATTTCGACCCTATCATTTTAGGAGCATTATTTTATGATTTTTCAGCGTATTTTAATCATGACTATACGTCGGTTCGGTGTCGGTTCAGGTTAGCTCGGAGTCATGATTAAATGCGAAGTCATTAGGCGTCATAGTCGCATCTTTTGAACTAAATTTCATAGTTGGTCAAGTTTAAGCTATTGCATATTTTTCATGGCACAGTTAGGTTGCAGCGAGCCTGTGGACGATCCAATCCAATCCAGTTGGTAAAATTACAGGAATTTTCATTATGCCAGTTAATTATTTTACGTGAATTGAATAGAAAATGATTATTTTTGAGATTTATGCGATATGACTTGTGGTTCATCCACTATGTGGGAGTGTTATTTTATACGGTCGCCAGTGAACCGATAAGTTTAGTATGGTACCACCCGGTCGCCAGTGACCGGCCAGCTCAGTTCAGTTTCAGCCTCCCCGGTAACCAGTTACCGATCAGTTCAGCTTAGTGCAGTGGCCACAGGCGTAAAACATAATCTCAACAGAAAATTTTATCAGTTATTTCTGTACAGGCTCCAAGGAGCAAATATTTTTTTACTGTGATTATCAGTTCAGTTATGCACGTATTATAATTGCTCAGTACAGATTATTTTCAGCATGTCTCAGGACAGGATATGTTAACTCATGCATATTTTAATTCAAATTTTTTACTCGTTACCTGCGTTATATGCATGCTGAGTCTTTAGGCTCACTAGACTTTATTGTTGTAGGTACTGATGAGGCCAGGGCCGAGGGCGGGGACCAGTGAGCCAGCTTGGGTCGGCAGTAGTGGCACCCGATGACCTCTGAGCAGCAGTTGTTATTTTATTCCGCAAACATTTTATCAGTCGTTGGATATTTTTAAATTGTGATTTTTGGCAAACTTTATTTTCTTCCGCTGCAATATTTTGAAATATTGAACTTGATTCACCAGTGATTTTATGTATGAGGCCATTTAAGTTCTTTTAAAAAGAAAATTTTTAATTTTCCGCAAATTTTCAAGCAAGAAGTTCTAGGGCTTCTGCAATTGGTATCAGAGCAGTGGTTCTGTATACGGTTTCACTACTACTGACCGCGAGAAGCTCACGAAGCCACGTCTTCGGTCTGTAAGTTTTTCAGTTAAGCATTTTGTTCAGCATTTCAGTTAAAGCATGAATTATTTTGTCAGCATGCTTCCAGATTTTCAGTATTTCAGTGTTCATTTAAAAATAAATTATGAAATTATGCATGTTAGTTACGTATGGGTTATGTTGGAACAGTATGCCCCCTAG
This sequence comes from Primulina tabacum, assembly GCF_025594145.1. Lineage (NCBI taxonomy): Eukaryota > Viridiplantae > Streptophyta > Magnoliopsida > Lamiales > Gesneriaceae > Primulina > Primulina tabacum. The sequence continues at coordinate 23,298,451 of NC_134557.1, read as the reverse complement.
ACGCATTTTAGAGCGCAACAGAGAGGAGGAGCCTCGCCGAGAGGACAGGGAGGAGCGTAGACCGGAGGGAGACCTACCACCTCCTCCACCACCCCCACCGGACATGAGTGGCCCAGATGTTAGCTGGGATGGCACAGTTCTTCGCACAATTTGCAAAGAACAATGCCGCAGCCGCAGCCAGGCCGACAGGGCCCGAGGCTGTTTATAAGCGATTCATGAAGATGCGCCCGAAGGAATTCTCTGAGACATCTGTCCCCATGGTTGCCTAGGGATGGATCAAATCCCTTGAGGTTATCTTCGAGTTCATGGAGCTGGGAGACGCAGACCGAGTCCGATGTGCCACCTACCTGTTCACTGGAGACGCCCGCTTATGGTGGGAAGGAGCTTCGGTAGCCTTGACTTTGGCTACTCTTTCATGGACCCGCTTTACGGAAGTTTTCTACTCCAAGTATTTTGCTGAGGAGGTTCGCACTAGGCTGACCACCGAGTTCATGAGCCTGAGACAGGGGGATATGACGGTTACGGAGTTTATCCGTAAGTTCGAGAGGGGCTGTCACTTTGTGCCCCTGATCGCGAATGATGCCAGAGCCAAGCTGATGCACTTCCTGGTGGGTTTACGGCCGATCTTGCGCCGAGATGTTAGGGTATCTGACCCTGCTACTTATGAGATTGCCGTCTCCAAGGCTTTAGCCGCAGAGCAGGATCTGCAGGATATCGAGAGGGATCGCAAGGGCAAGCGCCCAGTCCAGGCACCACACCGCCCTCCTCCTCATCAGCATCAGCAGCAGAATAAGAGGCCTTTTCATGGACCGCCCAAGAATCGAGGCCACCAGCAGCAGCGGGGACGCCCAGCCCCGAGGACTCAGGAGCACCCCATCTGTCCGAGGTGCTCAAGTCGCCATCCTGGAGCATGCATGGCTGGCTCAGGAAAGTGTTTTAAGTGCGGCAGTCCAGACCACATGTTGCTGCACTGCCCTCAGAGGAATCTGCCTACTCAGGGCAGGGTTTTTGCTCTCCATGCCGCGGAAACCAACCCTGAGACTATGTTGTTGACAGGTACCTTTAAACTTTAAGTAATTATTTGAATTTCCGTGTTTTGGGAATCGGGATTTAGATTTGAACTTAGAACTGTTATAAGATTGCATGCTCTACTCAGATTTATTTTGGGGGAAATTAAGCTAGAAGAACCTTGACCTTTGCATGTCTATAAGTTTAGTTCTTGTAACTACTGGATTCAACTTAGAGCTCCGCTCTTTCAGGGAGAATTTTTATATCTGGTTCCGCTACCAAGGCCTTGTTAGATTCAGAGGCCACTCACTCGTTTATTTCGGAGGTCTTTGCAAACTTTCTCAAGATCCAGACCATTGGGCTAGATACAGCCTTTTCAGTAGTGTTGCCGTCAGGCGAGGAGATGGCAGCCACCAATGTTATCCGAGATATAGACCTTGAGCTGCACGGTAATCTTGTTTATGCGGATTTGATCGTGCTACCGATGCCAGAATTTGACATCATCCTAGGGATGGACTGGCTATTGAGGAACAGAGTGTTGATAGGAAACTCATGCATAGAGGGTGTCGGGCATTTCTAGCGACCTTTTTATCTGTCCCCGAGGAACCCAGCCAGTCAACCTCAGATGTTCCGATTGTCAGAGATTTCTTAGACGTTTTTCCGGAAGAAGTCTCTGGTATGCCACCCGAGAGAGAGGTGGAGTTTTCCATTGAGCTTATTCCAGGTACGGCTCCGATATCCAAAGCGCCGTACCGACTAGCACTGACAGAGAAAAAATGTGAAATTTGTGTGGAGCGAGGAGTGTCAGAAGAGCTTCGATACTTTGAAGCAAGCTCTTATCTCAGCACCCGTTTTGGCTGTACCGTCAGGATCTGGTGAGTTTGTCCTTTATACCGATGCTTCGAAGCTTGGTTTAGGTGCAGTTTTGATGCAGCATGGGATAGTGATAGCGTATGCTTCTCGACAGCTGAAAATCCATGAAAGAATTACCCTACCCATGATCTGGAGTTAGCGGCCGTAGTTTTTGCCTTGAAGATTTGGAGGCACTATCTGTATGGAGAGAAGTGTCAGATCTTTACCAACCACAAGAGCCTCAAGTATTTCATTACGCAGAAGGAGCTGAATATGCGTCAGAGGCGTTGGTTGGGGCTTGTGAAAGACTACGATTGTGACATTAGCTACCACCCGGGTAAATCTAATGTAGTTGCGGAGGCTTTGAGCAGGAAAGTCGCAGTGATGGCTCATTTGACGATGCAGAAACCTCTTCAGATTGAGATGCAGAGGTTTGATCTTGAGACTTATCCTCGAGGTAGAGTTCCTCGTTTATCTACCTTGACTATCCAGTCCTCTCTTATTGACCGCATTCGCAGTGGTCAGGCAGCAGATGAGCAGTTGGCACAGTGGAAGAAGAGAGATGAAGCCAAGGGCAGTGTCTTGTATACAGTCAGCGACGGTATTGTGAGATACCGAGATAGGATATGGGTTCCTAGCAGTGATTCTATCCGAGCATACATCTTATCAGAGGCCCATACATCCCCGTACTCCATTCACCCTGGGAGTACGAAGATGTACAAAGATCTGCAGCTATTGTATTGGTGGCCAGGGATGAAGAAGGACATCAGAAGGTTTGTGTCCGAGTGTCTGACCTGTCAGTTAGTGAAGGCCGAGCATCAGAGACCAGCAGGTTTGCTCAAGCCTCTTCCTATTCCCGAGTGGAAGTGGGAGAACATTACCATGGACTTTGTGACCGGATTGCCGAAGGTCAGCCAGAGGATCGAATGCTATCTGGGTGATTGTAGATCGTCTTACCAAATCAGCGCACTTCTTGCCTATTAAGACGACTTTCACCATGATCCAGTATGCAGAGCTGTATATCCGAGAGATAGTCCGACTCCATGGTATTCCAGTTTCTATCGTATCCGACAGAGATCCCAGATTCACTTCCTCATTTTGGAAGAGTTTGCATTCGACTTTGGGTACGAAGTTGCTATTTAGCACAGCTTTCCATCCGCAGACGGATGGGCAGTCGGAGCGAGTTATTCAGATTTTGGAGGATCTTCTTCGCGCTTGCGTCATTGATTTCTCTGGGAGTTGGGAGTCGAACTTACCATTGGTAGAGTTCACCTATAACAACAGTTTCCAGTCGTCTATAGGTATGGCTCCGTATGAAGCACTGTATGGCCGCAAGTGTAGATCTCCTGTTCATTGGGATGAAGTAGGAGAGAGAGCAGAGTTGGGTCCAGAGATTGTTCAGCAGGCAGCAGATGTAGTAGTCAAGATCTGTGATAGGATGAGGACTGCTCAGAGCCGACAGAAGAGTTATGCCGATCAGTGGAGGAGAGACTTAGAGTTTGCATTTGGCGATCATGTCTTCGTGAAAGTGGCACCTATGAAGGGTGTCATGAGATTTGGGAAGAAAGGGAAGCTCAGTCTGAGATTCATTGGACCGTTTGAGATCCTTGACAGAGTTGGGACGCTTGCTTATCGTGTGGCTCTTCCGCCGAATCTGGCCGGAGTATACAATGTCTTTCACGTCTCCATGCTGAGAAAGTACATGGCGAACCCTTCGCATGTGCTGAATTTCGAACCGTTGCAGCTTACTCCGAACTTATCTTATGAGGAGAGACCCGTGCAGATCCTAGACAGACAGGAGAAGAAACTTCGGAACAAGCTTGTTAAGCGAGTCAAAGTCAAATGGCTCAACCATTCTGAGGAGGAAGCTACGTGGGAGTCTGAGCCGTAGATGAGAGATCGATACCCCGAGTTATTCGGTGAGTTCTAATTTCGATGACGAAATTTATTTTAAGGGGGGAAGGATTGTAGAACCCGTAAATCAGTTTACGTATAAGCCATGCATAATTCTAGATTTTTTAAATTTAATTGACTTCATTGCATAATTATTTTAAATGCATTTGTTTGAAGTTAATTATTTATTATTTCAGTTCAGTAGTTTGATTTTTTAGCATTTCAGTTATTTCAGTGAGGCCGGACCGGAGTTGGAGTTTTGAGATAGAATTTAAGATTGTAGAAATACTTCCAGAAGTTAATTTAGCTAGGAAGTAAGTTCATTTAAGTTAGAAAGGGAGGTTTGAGGATTTAATTTAATTATATGAGGTGATTAAGAAATGAGCTCATTTAAGTTACTTAATTAAGGGGTTAGCTCACCAAATTAATTAAAAGATTATTAACTTTTTTTAGGGTTATTAATTTACTAGATAATCAATTTCCCCCTACCATTTATCATGCATTTTCGGCCACCCTTAATTGCTAGAAGATTCATTTGCCAACTCATCAACTTTGACCAATTCTTTGCATGTAATTAGTAGGATAATTCTAGGATTTTTGGGGAGCACAATTTAATTAATTAATGGACATATCCTAGAATAGAAAACAAGCAAAAAAATCGGCCACTACCTCCTAGAAGCATCCACCAACTCATTTGATATCAAACCATAATTCAAAATTCAAATTTAGGAGACTTAGTCTTGAGATCTTTCCTTATATCTTGCACCTATCCCCCTCACTCTCCTAACCATCATTCCCCCTCCCTTAGTCACGAAATTCAGAGTGTTTTTGAGAGAGGAAAATCGTGGGAATTCAGTAGGAAGCAAGGGAGAAAAATCGAGTAGAAGAGGAAAGGAAAGAAGCGCTCCATCTCCTCCGTGCCGCGTCGTCATCGTTTCGTTCGTTTTCTTTCGAAACGAAACAAGGCATGTCTAGATTTCTTTCAAACCTCAATCAAGTCATATTATCATTTATTTTTCAGTACATGATCATGTTTATTCAAGCAAAAACCGAGATACATGTCAAAACATTTTGAAACAACACATGCAGAATTTTCGATTTTCCTTGGCAAGCTTCACGTTTTTCTTGGTTTGTGAGTTTCAGGTGATTGGTTTTACTCCAGGCTCCCAAGGTGACTTATATACATGTAATAGGATGCATTAGGACCACATTTGTCCATCGGTTTCAGCCCATGCTCGCTGGAAAGCAAGAAATGACAGCAACACCATTTGTGCCCCTTTTTGAGTTCGAAAATTCAGTTTGGTTGTCAAGGAGGAAGGATCTGATCTTGGCTGCCCCAAGGGCCTATAGCCATGGTTGGATCACTCCCCTAGCATGTCTAAGACGTGACTAAGTCGCCCTTTTGGTGGCTTGGTCCATGGCTCATCGGTTTTTAAATAATCAACAAGAACATCCCCTTTCCCCATTCGGCCCCTTCCATTTTTCAGCATATGGTTTCGTTTCTTTTGTTGCTTGGTATGGATCTTGGTTGGCCTATGGCCCTTAGCCACGGTTCATATCATGCTCCTAGATGTCTAGATCCTGCCATGATAAATCAAATGGCCACTGGAACGACGCAAGACATCGATCTAAGCAAAACACTACACACGCATGCACGTTGGCTCTCGGTTGGACCCTTCGGTTGGGTTATGGTGTGATGCGGATTGTGGCTGGCCTAGGGCCCTTAGCAATGGTTCAAATCATTCCTTGGGATGTTGGTAAGAGTCTCTGGTCGGTGGTTCACGCCCCAATGGCCGGTAGTCTCGAAAACAACACAAGTTACACGGGTGTGCAGCTGCTGGAAATTTACAGCAAGTTCCTGTGTCGTTTAGAAGGCTCGTTTGAGTTCTTGTTGGCTTTTAGCCCATGGCCTTGGACTGGACAGTGCCTCATTGAGTTTTGAAGGTCAAGTTTTCGACCGTTCGTGATTCGGATCATTTTTGAGGTCATACGAGAATTTACGGTGCAATGTGCCAAATTGACTCTCGAAAGAGCGTTCCGTGTTTTGGCCTCCATTCCACCTAGATTTCGACCCTATAATTTTAGGAGCATTATTTTATGATTTTTCAGCGTATTTTAATCATGACTATACGTCGGTTAGGTGTCAGTTCAGGTTGGCTCGGAGTCATGATTAAATGCGAAGTCATTAGGCGTCATAGTCGCATATTTTGAACTAAATTTCATAGTTGGTCAAGTTTAAGCTATTGCATATTTTTCATGGCACAGTTAGGTTGCAGCGAGCCTGGGGACGTTCCAATCTAATCCAGTTGGTAAAATTACAGGAATTTTCATTATGCCAGTTAATTATTTTACGTGCATTAAATAGAAAATGATTATTTTTGAGATTTATGCGATATGACTTGTGGTTCATTTACTATGTGGGAGTGTTATTTTATACGGTCGCCAGTGACCGATCAGTTCAGTATGGTACCACCCGGTCGCCAGTGACCGGCCAGCTCAGTTCAGTTTCAGCCTCCCCGGTAACCAGTTACCGATCAGTTCAGCTTAGTGCAGTGGCCACATGCGTAAAACAAAATCTCAACAAAAAATTTTATCAGTTATTTCAGTACAGGCTCCAAGGAGCAAATATTTTTTTTACTGTGATTATCAGTTCAGTTATGTACGTATTATAATTGCTCAGTACAGATTATTTTCAGCATGCCTCAGGACAGGATATGTTAACTCATGCATATTTTAATTCAGATTTTTTACTCGTTACCTGCTTTATATGCATGCTGACTCTTTAGGCTCACTAGACTTGATTGTTGTAGGTACTGATGAGGCCAGGGCCGAGGGCGGGGACCAGTGAGCCAGCTTGGGTCGGCAGTAGTGGCACCCGAGGACCTCAGAGCAGCAGTTGTTATTTTATTCCGCAAACATTTTATCAGTCGTTGGATATTTTTAAATTGTGATTTTTGGCAAACTTTATTTTCTTCCACTGCAATATTTTGAAATATTGAACTTGATTCACCAGTGATTTTATGAATGAGGCCATTTAAGTTCTTTTAAAAAGAAAATTTTTAATTTTCCGCAAATTTTCAAGCAAGAAGTTCTAGGGCTTCTGCATGTCCATTCTTTAGATTCGGATAACCATGTATAAGTTTCTTGTCCATCATTCTTCCACTCTCCATTAGAATTAATCAAAATCTGGATGATCGTCATTCCTATACAAAATAAGCAATAAATATGTCATAAAAATTAAATGATTTAACATATAATCGGATGACATAACATATCAAAGTGGGCGGACTAAAAACAGAATTGAGCGACTGAAAACAGAATTAGGCGACTGAACCCATAATGTCTGGGCGACCGAACAATTAAGAATGAAATATATGAAAAATTATATTTACAATATATACATTGTAATAAAAACCAGTAAATCGATAAAAAAATTGAGATGACATTAGAACTTATACCTGATTCAAAATCTTTGATAATGTTAAGAAAAATTGAAATTTTTTTTAGGAAAACAAATGACTGCAATATTCTCTTGTTTAATGTTGAGGAAGAAAAAAAATTGAAGAGAAGAACAATGAGTGAAGGATGAAGAAAAGAAGAATCGTTGTGAGAAGAATGGTTGTGAGAAGGATGAGAAGAATGGAGGGAATAATAAAACATTTCCTTTCTCCCCTTTCTGTTTTGTATTGTACGCTTCTTTTGTTTTTTAATTAATTAATTATTTTTTTAAGTGGATGTTATTTACAAATTTTGAATTCTAAAAAAGCTAATATTTAAAATTAAAATTTGCTTAGGGTTAGATTTTTAAGTGCCTCGGAGATGGATGCTAGTAGAAGAAATGAGAAGATTTAAAAAGGAAATTGGATCGGGCTTGGGGAAAATGGGCTTCCTTCTTACACAAAACACACATTTATAAATATACATGAATCCAATGATTTAGTTAGCCCAAAAACTAGAATGTGACCCGGTCCAAAAATTTCAACTCCTATGTGCTCAAAATAAAATCTGATGTGTTTTTTTATATCGTCTATAATTTCGATATTTTCTAATACATATTTTTAACATACAAGTATAATTATTTGGCTTAATTATTTTAAATGTAGCACTTTAAAATAATTATTTGTAATTCTTGCCAAATATTTAGTAATTAAATTCGGGTTATCAAAAGCCTTTTATCCTCTGGTCAACAGATCAGTTTTAGCTCATCATTGCGCATTGGGATATGCACTAGGTAGCGACATAAAAATATGGAAATACGATCGTCGGACTCCCTTTGGGCCTTTTTCCCGTAAACAGGCTCCCTCTAGAGCCTTTTTCCTCACGATATTCCCAATCATATATCATATCCTCTTTGTCATAGTCAATTCACATCTTTCAAAATATTTTTCTTTTCCTTTTAATTTATAAAATATAATGACTTTCTAAAAATAGCATTTTAACAGTAAAAATTGCACAGCTTTTCCATAAATCATAAATATCATATTTCTATCAAAATCATCATAATATAACATTTAACATGCGTTATGACCCTTCAGGACGCTGCCAACCCTTTTTCGTACTACCCAGGTGTAAAATGACCGTTTTGCTCCTGGACGTAAAATTTCTCGATTTTGACTTTTTCTTACTTTTATTCACTCTAGACAATCCCAAATAATTATTTAAGCTTCAATTAAATTTTTAATATTTTTATTTAGCTTAAATTCGAGGATTTCTATTTAACTTCCTATTTACTAATTCGTAAAGCTTTTAAATTCCCGGATTAATTCAACTTTAATATTTGAATCCCAAATTTTTATAATGAACTTTTCATACCTAAATTACCCTCGTGAACCATGAACCGACCCCCGTGGACCATGGTTCGAACCCGTTATCTTTTTCCTATCTTAGACCGAACCCTAGCCTAACCATAATGAACCAAAACTCAAACTCCGAGAGCCACCACCGAGCCATCATGGACCAGATCCTTCACAGCCCCTCCTGGACCCTAACGGATCTAGCCTAGACCAGCACAAACCTACCCAAGCTCCTGGCCACAAGAGTGCACCTATTCCCTTATTCTTCCAAAGTCGCGGCCCTCCATCAAACCAAGCCACCACGAACACTGCTGCACCAGCCTGAGCCCTGACCCCATGCCATCCTCCCTAAACCCTACTTGACCATCTTAAACCACCCTAACAAAGCCACGAACCATCACCATCGAGATGCACATATGCGAGCATGGGAAGAGTCCATGCGGTTGTGGACTCTTCCCTTCGGCAGCCCTCACGTTCTAGCCCTGCTAGGACTCTTCCACACTCTGAACCACGTCTAGCATGGGCCCTGACCAAGCCCCAGCTCAGCCCAACCGCACGCGAGTTCCTCCTCTTCTCGTAGCCTTGCCCGAGTGAAAATCCTAGGAACCCTAGGATTCTTCCACCCCTAGTCGAGCTCGACTCCAGTCCCCATTTCCACCTTATTTGTCCACGTTCCACTCATTAAACATCATATGTTGGCAGCGTACTCGTTGGAAATCATAACACGTTCATATATAAGTAAAAACTTTCAAAACTTTAAAAATAATCGTCAAAATGTTAAGCAATTTGAACTCCAATATTTTTCATGCAAAAATAAACAATAAAACATGCATATTATGGATTGAATGATGTGTCAATGGAGTGTAGAAACGTGCCTTTGCATTTTAGAACGCTCGAATATGCGATCGTCAGCTTAGGGGGCGAAGAAGATCGAATGGGCAACGAAGGCTCCTAGTTTTCTTTCCCTTGGAAATTTTAAAAATATCTGTGTGTGGTGTGTGTAACTTTTGGCTGGTATGTGTGATAGTAGACCCGTGTTTCTATTTTATAGTTTTTAATTTGCATGATAACGTGCTTGGGTTTTGGGCTTTCAAGTTTAGGTGAAATTGAGCCTATTAATTCTAGCTAAATTAGGCTCAATAACATCTGTTTAGTTGAAAATAAAAGTTTATAAAATTTAATTTCCAAAAATAATGCATTTGATATTTTAAAAGTACCTCGTTTGCCCAAAATCGGCTTCCTGGATAAAATCAATCTCGTCTCGCAAAATAAGTTGAACTCTATCATTTTTAGAAAATTTTAATTATTTTTAATCATATTAAGAAGCCTTAAAATATTTATTGAAAAATATTTATTTTGTTTTGGTCGTCCCTGGTCTTCTTTCCCCATCCTATTATCAAATATTCAGATAAGTCTACAATTCTCATGAAATCATGTAATTAGGCCCTTAATCGTATAATATGCATCATGTAGGAATTTAAAATCAATTAAATAAAACAATTATGTAATTTAATTTATTTGCATGCATATGATTTACGTAGGTCGGCTTTTGGACGTTACACATATTGTATTGCATAACATATATTTATAGATGACAAGAATTGCAATGAGGAGTTGTGTCATTTCCTAAATGAATGTGTCTTTCCATGAATTATGCATCCATTAACAATGTATCTTTTAGTAAATAACTGATATAGATGCATTTTGGAATAAAATGATACAACCAAGAGACACAATGATACAACCCAAAAGTTGTAAAAGTTTGTTTGACACTTTTATGCTTTAATTTTTCTTCCATTACAATATCTTACAATCTAGTGCCCCAACTAGATTGTAATATTTTCTCCATATTAATTCTGATAGATTCACACATACAAGAAGGTTCTTTAAATTTTAACCTTCAATTACTGAAGCACTTCAAAGTATTTTGCAAGACGATAGTGAGCATTTTGATTTTGAACTTTTTCTCTTGAGCAAATACCGGAAATACACCACATATGAAATATCTCATATTTCAAATATGTTCATAACATTTAGTACTATTATGGCCTTTTGCCCGATCTTGGATTCATGAACATTTACAATACTAAACCACGGTCTTGTTAGAAACGACACCATTTCTTATGTTCAATCGGTGAATTTTAAAATTATGTCTCTAGATAATTAAGATTTGAACTTCATTAAGTGTACCATGTACTCAACCTCAACCACATAGCTATTTACACCAAGCATCCTATAAGGGACTAATAAATTTCTCATTGTCAATCGATCACATACATTGACTTTTTCTTACCCATTTAACTATTCCAGTCAAGACGACGTTTACAATGAAGCAGTATGCTGAAGTTTATGTAGCTGAGATTGTGAGACTTCATGGTATCCCTGTGTCAATTGTATTGACCGTGACCCGAGGTTTACTTCCGAATTTTTGAAGAGCTTGCACAGAGCCTTGGGAACAAGGTTGGCTTTTAGCACAGCTTATCATCCTTAGAGTGACGGGCAGTCAGAGAGGGTGATTCAGATTCTTGAAGATATGCTACGAGCCTGCACGATTGATTTTCCTGGTAGTTGGGATTCTAAATTGCCACTTGCAGAATTTACTTATAACAGTAGTTATCAGGCGACGATTGGCAATGGCACCATACGAGGCATTGTATGGCAGAAAATGTAGGTCACCGTTGAATTGGGATGAAGTCGGTGAATGAAAGATGTTAGGACCAGAATTGGTTCAACAGACAGCTGATGTGATTACTTTAATCCAGGATAGAATGAAGACGGCCCAAGCCAGACAAAAAAGTTATGCTGATAACCGAAGAAGGACATTGGAATTTGAAGTTGGAGATCATGTATTTGTAAAAATTGCCCCTCTCAAAGGCATTATGAGATTTGGCAGGAAAGGAAAGCTGAGCCCAAGATTTATCGGCCCATTTGAAATTCTGGACAGGATAGGAGAAAGAGCATATCGTCTAGCCTTACCGCCGGATTTGGATAGAGTCCACAATGTATTTCATGTCTCAATGCTCAGGAAGTACATCTCGAACCCTTCCCATGTTCTTAGACATGAAGCGTTGGATCTGATGCCGAACTTGACTTATCAAGAAGTACCCATCTAGATTTTAGATCGCAAGGTTAAAGTACTAAGGAATAAGGAGATCGGAATTATCAAGATTCTTTGGCGTAATCAGTTGGTTGAAGAAGCAACGTGGGAACAAGAGAAGGAAATGAAGCAGCGATATCCTGAGTTTTTCCCACAGTAAGGGCAATTTAGGGGACGAAATTTCTTAAGGAGGGGAGAATTGTAACGCCCAGACATTCGTATGCATATGATGTAAGTTAATGATTATTATTAAGTATGGTCATTATTCCCTTTATGGTTTATTATGATAATCGTTCGGAGATATGTGATGTAATGGTGATGGTTTATGGTTTCAAGATGTGATATGAATGGTATTGAATGATTTAGAATGAAACCGAGAATGTATGGGTAGAATAGAAAGTTGATATTTAGCCAAATAAGTAATAGAAGTGCTAAAATGGTAAGAAACTGTGGCAGTAGTTGTGGTTTTTAGCATAATGTTTTGTATATTTATCCAAATGATGTGAGGCCACTTTCATTAGAAAGATAAGACATAAGGCTATAACTTTCTTATTTTGAGTTTGGTCCAAATCATTGTGGAATACTAGCCAAAAGCGCCCCGAAGTGTGTCGTGCGTATCGTCGTTCCTCCAGTGACACATGTTGAGAGATTGAGCATAACATTTTACTCAGACCTTCAAATGACATGAGGCTAATTGGAGAAGCAAGCCAAGACATAGAGCTACAACTTTGTAGTTTACCATTTTTCAAAATTATGACGAGAAGAGGCGTTTCGGAGGCGATATTTGAGGAGACTGTGCGCAGAGCAGCGCCCAAGCGGTAAGAAACTGCCGCCCGAGCGCCACTGGTTTTGAAATTTTGTGTTTTGGGCAGAAACGTCCGCGCTAGGGCGGTAATGTATGACCACCCGAGCACCCTGTACAGTACAAAAGCGTGTTTTGGGTGTTTTAAGGTATAAAATCGGTTGAGACTCTCATTTTTCTCATTTCCCTTCTCCTCATTTATCTTCTCCATCGATTCTTAGCTAGGGTTCCTCATCATCATCTTCTTCTCTTATTCAATCAAGCAATTAATCTTCAATCCGGAGTTGGAACTTCATCTTTTTAGTGTGAGGGGCAAAGGTAAGTGGCTTTTCTTCTTGTTCTTGAGTTAATGAAGATGGAGAAGTTAGGGCATGATGGTTGTGATTGTTGTATTGGATTAAATGATCATCTAATGTTGTTATTTTGGTGTTGATGGTTAGTTATTGGGTTTATTATTGTAGGATCACCATCAAGATTTAGGAAAGCAAGTGCTCCAAGTGTAGCAAGTGGAATCATTTCTTCAATGCATCACATGATCCTATATGTATGTGTTTTGATGATTTTATGATGTTAACTCCTTTCAAATTCCATTCATGATATATATATATATATATATATGTATATATGGTAGTGCAATTATATGCATTTTGAATGAAAGGAGTTAAACTTTTCAAGATGCCTCTAATGTGTTTGATAAAATGCTTGAATGAAGTTTTATATGATTGAATGATTGGATTGATAGTGATAGTAGCGGTGTTGCCTTTGGCAATTCTAAGTCCGCAATGTAATTGGCCAATTAACTATGAAAACATGTGCTCTCTTATAAGATGTATTTTATGCAGAGGTACGTGTCCCTCCTATAAGATTCGTTTTTACGAATAGGGTTAGCAATGAATGAACTATCTTATAAGAACTATCAATTCTTCAGTTAATCAATGAAATGAATATCATCCCTATGTATTGTTGTATTATGATTCTTGACGGATGATATTAATGATGATTCGACGTTTATGAAATGAGATGGTTAATGTTTTCAAGAAAATAAAATTGAGGCTATCCCTTTTATGTTTTACAATAAAATGATATATATGTATCTTATCAGTATTGATTCCATTTGCTGAGTTTTATTCTCATTCCAGTTATGTTCATGTGATGCAGGCACAGGTAAGAAAGACTGATCATCCCTGAGTTGTCGAAGCGAGAGAAGGGAATATGCCAAACTTGGAGATTTTGAATGGATGTTATTTTGTTATTATCAAGCTTTTGGCTAGTTTGGAAAAACATTGAAAATCTTGTTTTGCGCTTTGGTTTTGGCAAGATGTGTAGATACTTTACACACTGGTATCTGATGTATATGAAAATCTTTTGCATGTGTATTATGTGTTGTTTGAGGCAGGTGGCATGTCCTATTTACGGGGAGATGATGCCCAAATTTTTTTAGATTAACACATTTCTCCAATTATATTTTAAAGCTTCCGCACTGATAATGCATCTTAGTCACGAGTGTTACATTTAGTGGTACCAGAGCCGAGATTTTCGGACCAATGATTTGGCATATGACTTTCTCTGCTGTCGACAATTCAGTATGTATGTACATGCATCATTTGATTTAATATGGATATGTAGCCTCAATAATTATGATATGTTATGTATGGAAATGGTTTTAAATTAATATTTATCACAGGATCATGCCGCCTAAGCGTAAAGCACCTGAAGGGGAGGATAGTTCATCATCTAGAGTGGTTGGTGAATTTAGCAAGTTACTGAAAGAACAGGCCAAAGTACACGGCGAGCAAATCCAGCAGCTCTTGCGAATGCAGAATGCAGGGCGAGGGAGAGAGAGAGAGCAATTGAGGCTCGAGCCCAATAGTGAAGGCGCATTCAAAAAATTTCGTAAGATGAAGCCACCAGAATTTGATGGTAGCACTGATCCCATGGTCGCCTTGGAATGGGTCAAAGCTGTGGAGGCTATATATGATTATCTTCAGTTTCAAGACATAGATCGAGTCAGCTATGCCATTTTTTTACTGACCAAGACGGCGAGGACTTGGTGGGACGCCACCAATATATCAGTTAATGTCTCGGCACTCAAGTGGCAGGAGTTTAAATATTTATTCTACGACAAATATATTCCTCGAGATGTTCGAAGTCAGAAAGTGAAGGAATTTTCAGAACTGAAGCAAGGAAATATGTCAATCCAAGAGTATATTCTCAAATTCGAAGAGGGGTGTCAGTTTGCCCCATATCTGGCCAGCAATGACATCGAAAAGGGCGAGCATTTTCTTAGAGGTGTCCGGGCTGAAATTAAAAGAGACGTTCGAATGTCTAAAGCTGCTTCATATAAAGAGATTGTTGAAAAAGCAAGGATGGCCGAGCAGGACGAGAAGGAAATTGAAAGAGAAAGACAATTGAAGCGCCAAGATTTTTCTACTAAAGGCCAAGGATCCGGATGGAAAGGTAAGGGCAAGTTCAGAGGCAAAAAAAAGAGCATCGATCCAAAGCTCCTATGCCACCGCCTACATATGATCGACCTGTATATCCAAAATGTGGCGAAATGCATATAGGTGAGTGCTTGGTTGGAAGTAATCGATGCTTTCGTTGTGGAGGTGTTGGACATGTTATCAAAAATTGTCCAGTGAAATGTGAGAAAGGGAAAAATAGAGTTCAAGGCAGAATCTTCACTATGACCAAAGAAGGCGCAAATCCTGATTCTTCTGTTATATCAGGTACTATCTTATTTTCAGGAAAGGCCGCTATTACATTGATTGACACTGGTGCTACGCATTCCTTTATGTCAGAAATTTTCTTGCGCTCTTTGAATGTTGTTCCATCTTTTGAACCCCTCCACTATAGTATTTTGTTGCCGTCGGAAGACGAATTATGGCCTTCTAGTATTCTTAAAGGTTGTACATTGCAAGTAAATGAGAAAATCTATTTTGCTGATCTTATTATTATTCCCATGGTGGCGTTTGATGTTATTTTGGGAAGGGACTGGCTATCGTCATATCGTGCCGTTATTGACTGCGTGGCTAAAACAGTGCGATTTCCTGCAGAAGTTGATGATAGCGGGATTTTCCAGAGTTCAGGTATTTCGCTTGACACTCCTTATATTTCTTGTCTCAAAGCTCATGAAATGTTATCAAAGGGGTGTCATGGGTTTTTAGCTGCTGTGATAGATTTGAATACTGAGATGAAGATTGAGTTGAATGAGATTGAGGTAGTTCGGGATTTTCCTGACGTATTTGCGGATGATGTGCCTGGATTGCCACGTGACCGTGAAGTTGAGTTCGTGATTGACTTGGTTCCAGGTACTGCTCCGATTTCAAAAGCTCCTTACCGAATGGCCCCGACTGAAATGAAGGAACTGAAGAATCAGTTGCAAGATCTATTAGACAAAGGTTTTATTAGTCCGAGTTCTTCTCCGTGGGGAGCTCCGGTTTTATTTGTCAAAAAGAAAGATGGATCTTTGCGGTTGTGTATTGATTACAGAGAGATCAACAAAGCCACGATCAAGAATAAATATCCATTGCCGAGGATTGATGATCTCTTTGATCAGCTACAGGGAGCGACAGTGTTTTCAAAGATCGACCTGCGTTCTGGTTATTATCTGCTGAAAGTTAGGGAAGCCGACGTCCCTAAAAATTCATTCAGAACCAGGTACGGCCATTATGAGTTATTAGTCATGTCATTTGGGTTGACGAACGCTCCGTCCGTCTTCATGGACCTAATGAACCGGGTCTTCAAGCCATATCTGGATAGCTTTGTTATCGTTTTCATTGACGATATCCTGATTTATTCCAAGACTCGGGAACTTCATGTCGAGCATCTCAGAACTATATTGTAGTTATTAAGGGAACAACAATTATATGCAAAGTTGAAAAAGTGTGAATTCTGGTTAGAGCAAGTATCATTTCTGGGCCATATCGTTTCGAGAAAAGGCATTGCAGTGTATCCCATGAAGATTGAAGCTATTAAGAAATGGCCTATTCGTACGACAGTCTCCGAGGTGCGTAGTTTTCTTGGTTTGGCAGGTTATTATCGACGTTATATTGCAAATTTTTCAAAAATAGCCCTGCCATTAACCAATCTGACGAGGAAAGCGGTGAAGTTTGAGTGGAGAAACGATTGCCAGCACGGATTTCAAGTGTTGAAAGACAAGTTGACATCAGCCCCTATCCTAGCAATTTCGTGTGGTACTGAAGATTTTATTGTTTACACTGATGCGTCAAAAGATGGGACTTGGAGCTGTACTGATGCAGCGTGGGAAAGTAATCGCTTATGCTTCTCGCCAGTTAAAGGAATACGAAAAGAATTATCCCACCCACAATCTTGAGTTGGATGCAGTGGTATTTGCATTTAAAATATGGAGGCATTATCTGTATGGCGAGAAATGTGAAGTTTTCACAGACCATAAGAGCTTGAAATATCTATTCTCTCAGAAGGAACTCAATTTGCGGCAGAGGAGGTGGTTAGAACTTGTTAAAGATTATGATGTGACCATTAGCTATCACCCAGTTAAAGCAAACGTCGTTGCAGATGCTTTGAGCCGCAAGTCAGTTTCTTCTTTGAGCTCATTGATTCAGAAGCCGTTGTTATTGGATCTTCAGAGGAGCGAGATCACTACGGTAGAGCAAGGGACCATCGCTAGATTTTCAGCTTTGGTTATTCGACCTACATTGAGAGATAGGATACGACGGGAGCAACCTAATGACAATCAGTTGATGAAATTGCGATCTAAAGCCAGTGAGAAAGGAAACACAGAGTTTGCGATGAACACTGATGATTTGTTAACGTTTAGAGGTCGGATATGTGTTCCCAGTGGTGATGACATTCGACGGGATGTTTTGACAGAGGCTCATACCGCGCCATACTCGATACATCCAGGTAGCACCAAGATGTATCAGGATCTCCGACGTCTCTACTGGTGGCTAGGTATGAAAAGTGATATCGCAAAATTCATATCCGAATGTCTAACATGTCAGCAGGTAAAGATTGAGCATCAAATACCTGCTGTAACTTTGCAATCCCTCCCAATACCTCAGAGGAAGTGGGAGCACATCACCATGGACTTCGTAACGGGACTTCCAAGAACACCAAAGGGTTACAACTCCATCTGGGTGATTGTTGACAGGTTAACCAAGTTGGCTCATTTTCTTCCAGTCAAGACGACGTATGCAATGAACCAGTATGCTGAAGTTTATGTAGCTGAGATTGTGAGACTTCATGGTATCCCTGTGTCAATTGTATCTGACCGTGACCCGAGGTTTACTTCCGAATTTTGGAAGAGCTTGCACAGAGCCTTGGGCACCAGTTTGGCTTTTAGCACAACTTATCATCCTTAGAGTGACAGGGCAGTCAGAGAGGGTGATTCAGATTCTTGAAGATATGCTACGAGCCTGCACGATTGATTTTCCTGGTAGTTGGGGTTCTAAATTGCCACTTGCGGAATTTACATATAACAATAGTTATCAGGCGACGATTGACATGGCACCATACGAGGCATTGTATGGCAGAAAATGTAGGTCACCGTTGAATTGGGATGAAGTCGGTGAAAGAAAGATAGATGTTAGGACCAGAATTGGTTCAAGAGACAGCTGATGTCATTACTTTAATCTAGGATAGAATGAAGACGGCCCAAACCAGACATAAAAGTTATGCGATAACAGAAGAAGGCCTTTGGAATTTGAAGTTGGAGATCATGTATTTGTAAAAATTGCCCCTCTCAAAGGCATTATGAGATTTGGCAGTAAAGGAAAGCTGAGCCCAAGATTTATCGGCCCATTTGAAATTCTGGACAGGATAGGAGAAAGAGCATATCGTCTAGCCTTACCGCCGGATTTGGATAGAGTCCACAATGTATTTCACGTCTCAATGCTCGGGAAGTACATCTCGAACCCTTCCCATGTTCTCAGACATGAAGCGTTGGATCTGATGCCGAACTTGACTTATCAAGAAGTACCAATCCAGATTTTAGATCGCAAGGTTAAAGTACTAAGGAATAAGGAGATCGGAATTATCAAGATTCTTTGGCGTAATCAGTTGGTTGAAGAAGCAACGTGGGAACCAGATGAGGAAATGAAGCAGCAATATCCTGAGTTATTCGCACAGTAATGGCAATTTCGGGGACGAAATTTCTTAAGGAGGGGAGAATTGTAACGCCCAGACATTCGTATGCATATGATGTAAGGTAATGATTATGATTAAGTATGGTCATTATTCCTTTTATGGTTTATTATGATAATCGTTCGGAGATATGTGATGTAATGGTGATGGTTTATGGTTTCAAGATGTGATATGAATGGTATTGAATGATTTAGAATGAAACCGAGAATGTATGGGTAGAATAGAAAGTTGATATTTAGCCAAATAAGTAATAGAAGTGCTAAAACGGTAAGAAACTGTGGCAGTAGTTGTGGTTTTTAGCATAATGTTTTGTATATTGATCCAAATGATGTGAGGCCACTTTCATTAGAAAGATAAGACATAAGGCTATAACTCTCTTATTTTGAGTTTTGTCCAAATCATTGTGGAAGACTAGCCAAAAACGCCCCGAAGTGTGTCGTGTGTATCGTCGTTCCTCCAGTGACACATGTTGGGAGGTTGAGCATAACTTTTTACTCAAACCTTCAAATGATATGAGGCCAATTGGAGAAGTAAGCCAAGACATAGAGCTACAACTATGTAGTTTACCATTTTTCCAAATTATGACAAGAAGAGGCGTTTGAGAGGCGATCTTTGAGGAGACTGTGCGCAGAGCGGCGCCCGAGCGCCACTGGTTCTGAAATTTTGTGTTTCAGGCAGAAACTTCCGCGCTAGGACGGTAATGTATGACCGCCCGAGCGCCCTGTACAGTACAAAAGCGTGTTTTGGGTGTTTTAAGGTATAAAATCGGTTGAGACTCTCATTTTTCTCATTTCTCTTCTCCTCATTTATATTCTCCATCGATTCTTAGCTAGAGTTCCTCATCATCATCTTCTTCTCTTATTCAATCAAGCAATTAATCTTCAATCCGGAGTTGGAACTTCATCTTTTTAGTGTGATGGGCAAAGGTAAGTGGTTTTTATTCTTGTTCTTGAGTTAATGAAGATGGAGAAGTTAGGGCATGATGGTTGTGATTGTTGTATTGGATTAAATAATCATCTAATGTTGTTATTTTGGTGTTGATGGTTAGTTATTGGGTTTATTATTGTAGGATCACCATCAAGATTTAGGAAAGCAAGTGCTCCAAGTGTAGCAAGTGGAATCATTTCTTCAATGCATCACATGATCCTATATGTATGTGTTTTGATGATTTTATGATGTTAACTCCTTTCAAATTCCATTAATGATATATATATATATGTAAATATGTATATATGGTAGTGCAATTATATGCATTTTGAATGAAAGGAGTTGAACTTTTCAAGAGGCCTCTAATGTGTTTGATAAAATGCTTGAATGAAGTTTTATATGATTGAATGATTGGATTTATAGTGATAGTAGCGGTGTTGCCTTTGGCAATTCTAAGTCCGCAATGTAATTGGCCAATTAACGAGGAAAACATGTGCTCTCTTATAAGATGCATTTTATGCAGAGGTACGTATCCCTCCTATAAGATTCGTTTTTACGAATAGAGTTAGCAATGAATGAACTATCTTATAAGAACTATCAATTCTTCAGTTAATCAATGAAATGAATATCATCCCTATGTATTGTTGTATTATGATTCTTGACGGATGATATTAATGATGATTCGACGTTTATGAAATGAGATGGTTAATGTTTTCAAGAAAATAAAATTGAGGCTATCCCTTTTATGTTTTACAATAAAATGATATATATGTATCTTGTTAGTATTGATTCCATTTGCTGAGTTTTATTCTCATTCCAGTTATGTTCATGTGATGCAGGCACAGGTAAGAAAGACTGATCATCCCTGAGTTGTCGAAGCGAGAGAAGGGAATATGCCAAACCTTGGAGATTTTGAATTGATGTTATTTTGTTATTATCAAGCTTTTGGCTAGTTTGGAAAAACATTGAAAATCTTGTTTTGCGCTTTGGTTTTGGCAAGATGTGTAGATACTTTACACACTAGTATCTGATGTATATGAAAATCTTTTGCATGTGTATTATGTGTTGTTTGAGGCAGGTGGCATGTCCTATTTACGGGGAGATGCTGCCCAAATTTTTTTAGATTAACACATTTTCTCCAATTATATTTTAAAGCTTCCGCACTAATTATGCATCTTAGTCACGAGTGTTACACAGATTGATCAGAATGTTGAAATAGATTATATCAGATTGTGAATTTTGATTGAGTTTGTAATTGTGGCAGAACATACCATGAACTCATTTATATATTATCCACTGACTGATAGATAGCCAGAGCGTACTATCCAGATATTAAAAGATATTTATGGAGTTGTAGTGCTGGATGTTAGCGCTAGTTGACATGACATATTGTCACTATATGAATTATTGTATAATGATTGCTATCAAACGAGTATTGAGATAGCTACAGATGAGACAAGGTACAGTAAGTACTGCAGATTTCTTTGGTATAAGAATAATATCTCGAAGATACCTGAGATAGGATTTGATACGGTCAGAGATATGACAAAGAAAATGTAGCTAATTCAGAAGGAAATGAAGATAGCTCAGACCAGACAGACTTAATATGCCAACGTCGGATGGTGACGATTGGTATTTGGGGCCGAAGATTTAATATATCCTTGACTGGGATAAACAGATTTGATAACAGCTGATGATATTGATTTGGTATGAGCTGTTGAATTGGTATATACGGATGTTGTATAGCCAGTATTGTGAGATTGATTCTGTCAGAGTTATTTCGAAGGGTATTATGATATTATGCTCTTGAATTATTATTCCAATTTAGAATCACAGATCCGGACAAGAAAGATATTTCAGAATGAAGACTATTCTATTATTGAAAATACACTAAGTTGATAGGGCATCGAAGAGACTATCTGAAAGACAGAATTTGTCATGAGACTGAGATTTCAGAATGATTTTATTGAGATGAGTTTCTGATTAAACTCTATTATACATTTCTTCTGATATATCTGAATTGGGTGCCTATGAGTTCGAGGAAGAACTCAGATCTAAGAGGGGGAGAAATGTAAGGCCCGAGATTTTATTACTATAATCTGAGATTAATCTGAAATGATTTGGTTATTAATTGAGATGATTATAGATGAAACGGATCAGACCGGGAGAGCCGAAAGAAGATTTGACATGAGGTGCAAGAAGAGTCCCCGCGCACATGCGCGACATGTATGGGCGCACATGCGCGAGGAAGACAGAACCATGCGCGCACATGCGCGGCTTGAATGCGCGCACATGCGCGGAACGTCCAGAGAGTTCGGCGCACATGCGCGGCTTGAATGCGCGCATCTGTGCGGAACGTCCAGAGGGTTCGGTGCACATGCGCGGCGGAAGGTGCGCATATGCGCGAGTAAGTGGATGCACGAGACAGTAGGTCTCGCGCATATGCGCGACGATGGGCGCGCATATGCGCGAGCGGTTGAGACACAAGCGCCGAGATAATAAATCTCGCGCATATGCGCGAGAGGTTTTTTGGCAAATTCTGGAGAAGCCACGTACAATTTACATGCAATATATATATGATTCATCTTTCCTTCCTTAATCTTCAGCAAGAAACGAGGTAAGCTTCAGAAATTCCCCAAAGTCTCATCGTACCTTAGACTTGTGATTTTGTTCAATCCGATTATCAGAACTCGAATCCGACTACAGTACTGCGTTCCTATCAACGCAGGCTACAACGGGACGTAAGTTTTGTTACGTTTAGACACGATTTGAAATTATGATATTGTCAGAATTGAATATGAATCAGATATGATGTTTCTGCTACAGTAGACATTGTGTAATTGAAGTCAGATTAAAGAATAGACTGTTTATACAATTGTTATGATTTTCGAATGATATTGATTGGGATTTGATATCAGAGTTGTGTTGTTACTGATCTTAAGTGTACAAATATTGAGATTATGAATTGTACTGATACTGATTATGAATTCTGATATTATATCTGTGATGTTGAGATTGACGGGGATATCGAAACTGTATTGTTATGCCGTCGAAACATCAGTTGATTTAGAGTGATCAGATTCAGTAATGATTTCGATGATATCGTTGATATGAATTAGATTGTACCTTGTTCAGATATGTATCAGATTATATACTGATTTGAGTATTGATCAGAACCTGTTTTGAATCGAATTATATACTGATATTGTATTTATGTGATTGTCATTGCCAGACTGGGTATGGACAGATTGGAATACAAGTGTAAGGCCCGAGATTTTATTACTATAATCTGAGATTAATTTGAAATGATTTATTTATTAATTAAGATGATTATGAACGGAACGGATCAGACCGGGAGAACCGAAAGAAGATTTGACATGAAGTACAAGAAGAGTCCGCCGCGCACATGCGCGACAGGTATCGGCGCACATGCGCGAAGATTACAGAAGCTATGACGCACATGCGTGAAGAAATGTGCGCATATGCGCGACACGTCCAGAAAACATTGGCGCACATGCGCGAGATAAGGCGCGCTTATGTGCGACACCTCCAGAGACTTTGGTGCACATGCGCGAGATGAAACGCGCATATGCGCGAGTATTGAAATGCCGAGACAGTAGGTCTCGCGCATATGCGCAAGTAGAGGACGCGCATATGCGCGAGCTGATAAATAAGCGGACAGAGCTCTCGCCGCATATGCGCGGCACTTGGGTGCGCATATGCGCGAATCATGCAAAGCGAAAGGATGCCACTTGCCCTTACATGTGCAACGTGTATATATATATATACATACAAAGGTGATTCAACATTCGGAGGAAAGAAAGAAAACCGAGAAAAAGGGTCAGGGGAAGTGATAGAAAATCCTTACACCTTTTGTGAGAAATTCGTCTGTCCGATTTTAAATCCGACTTCGGTATTGAGTTCCTATCGACGCAGGCTACAACTGGACGTAAGTTTTGTTACGTTTAGACATGATTTGAAATTATGATATTGTCAGAATTGAATATGAATCAGATATGATGTTCCTGCTACAGTAGGCATTGTATAATTGAAGTCAGATTAAAGTATAGACTGGTTATACAATTATTATGAATTTCAGAGTTGATTTAGTTGAGATTCTATATCAGAGTTGTGTTATTATTCAGATTATGAATTGTACTGATACTGATTATGACTTGTGATATTATATCTGTGATGTTGAGATTGACGGGGTTATCAAGACTGTAGTATTATGCCGTCGAAACACTAGTTGATTGATATTGATCAGATTCAGTGTTGATTGAGATTGTATTGTTATGTCATTGACATTAATCAGATTGTGTTTGATTTGAGTATTGATCAGAACAGGTTTTGAATCAATTTATATACTGATATTGTATTTATGCGATTGTCATTGCCAGACTGGGTATGGACAGATTGGAATACGAGACTTCGTCTTCATCAAACCGAGAAGAGAAAGGTATAAATTGATGTTAATTAGGGAGATCGACTTGAGTTAGATTTAACTCGAGTTTCCCTAAACCACATACTTGTATGGTATTGTTTCTATACCTTTGTGTCTTAATGATTATGTTTATTCTATTTAATTAGAGGTAGAAAGCAGAGAGCTATTGAGTGAGAGTCACTGACAGAGGGATTAAATTTTGACAGTATAGTCACTGACCCATTGCACATTATCAGACTAGGCTTAGTCTTGGTAGATACGCCAAGGCACTGGACGTTTGGTGTATCGATATGCTTAAGATACAGACGTTGTTCTTATTGTAGATTATTCGATACAGCTAGACAAAAGTCCAGAAATAAGAACGTACCGCCACCGCGACTAGTAGTAGTAGGTGGGAGACTTGTTACGTTCTTATTCACCGGGATCCCTAGATTAGAATGAGAGATGAGTCGAGTCTTAGATATTGAGACTAGAATTTGATTTACAAATCCGTATTGATTTATGTTTCGTAGACTATGATTCATGTGTTATTTACAGACTGGTATTGATACATGTTGTTTGATTATGCTACATGTGATAAGATATAATTCATGCTTTTTTGTTAATTCAGTCAACTGCATGTATACATTATTTATACTGGGATTTATTCTCACCGGAGTATCCGGCTGTTGTCTTGTTTTGTATGTGTGCATGACAACAGGTGGGACAGGATCGGGGTCAAGAAGATGATGAGAGAAGACGAGTTTAGAGTCATGATTCCGGACTTATTGTAGATTTGGTTTAATACTTGAAATTTAGTAGTTGAACCTTAGACTAGTTTGACTAATTGTTGTACATTATTGTACTTTTATACTGAGATGTATACTAGTTAAATTCCATTAAGTTCCGCACTTACATTTTAAAAAGAAAAATTTTTAGACCCTGTTTATCTTAATTGATAATTAAATCCCAAAGATTATTAAGATGATGATTAGTGTCCGGGTCCCCACAACATGACTTCGTCTTCGTCAGACCGGGAAGACAAAGGTATAATTCATGTTTTGTTTGGGGAAGACACAACTTAAATGAGATTCAATTTGAGTTTCCCAACAAAATCACATACTTGTTATGTTTGTACTTTATATTGATTTATATATTTGTACTGAGATAGGAGTGTCATTGGTAGATACGCCAATTTTCAAAACTTTCGGTGATATCGATGCTTCGGATCAGATTCACTCTGATTGTAGATTTCGATACAGACCAGACCAAAGTTTAGGAATAATATGTAACGCCACCCCGATTGGGAGAGTAGGTGGGAGACCTGTTACATCTTATTCACACCGGGATCCCTAGACTTAGATACGAGTCAAGTTAAAGAGTAAGAATCAGATTGTTTTATCTGTATTCACTAATGTGTCATAATTACTGATTATGTGTTATGATTTGTATTAACGGCATGACATGCATGTATACGTGTTTTATACAGGGATTTATTCTCACCGGAGTATCCGGCTGTTGTCTTGTTTTGTATGTGTGCATGACAACAGGTGGGGCAGGATCGGGGTCAAGAAGATGATGAGAGAAGATGAGTTAGAGTGGTGATTCCGGACTTTTGTAGACTTGGTTTAATACTTGAAATTTAGTAGTTGAACCTTAGACTTGTTTGAATAAGTATTGTACCTTATTGTACTTTTATACTGAGATGTATATTAGTTAAATTCTATTACGTTCCGCACTTACATTTTTAAAATGAAAAATTTTTAGACACTGTTTATCTTAATTGATAATTAAATCTCAAAGATGATTAAGAAGATGATTAGCGTCCGGGTCCCCACAGTAAGGGTCCAGGTAGGGGTCCGGGTAGGCACTGAAAATTCGTATTTTGAAGGAAAAAGGGCACGAACCCCGTGCCAGGGTCCGTGTAGGTGCTGGAAACGCGAACTAACGGGAAATCACTACACCTAAGGCTTATTCCTCCTAGCTCGATCATACGGACCATGAAACAATGCATCGAGACCCATCCATGGATGCTATGGCACTTAATAACACTCCAACAAACACCCCAAAACAACTACGCATCACAAACGATGAAACCCAATCCGTTAACACGACATTTGACGCCAAATCAATTCCTACGACTTCTAATTCAACCAAGTGCCTAACAACACAAAACGAAACACCAACAATCATCCCAACATCATTCTCGATGTACTTAAACGTAGCAGCGATCACCCGTCAATCCCCAACGAAGCCTGCAACAATAAAACTTCAAGAACACATCAAGATCGCATTTTCAGATAAACGAAGTTTGAGCAGTCCCACGAAAACAATCATAACTCACTCATTTCTTATCCAAATATTTCGATTTTCTTGTCAAATCGAAGATATCAAAAAGTTCTACGCAGTATTTAAAATGACAGCAAATTTTGAGTTTTCAGATCTAAAATCGTTTTCAAACCGTTCCAACAAATTTTTCGCTCAAACTTTTTAGAACATACATGGATTTTTACGCATAATATAGATAAGTACAAATACTATGACGAGATCGATGTATAAATGAAAGAATATACGTTCCTTTTGATATATAACGTTATCGAAACGACGACACCGAGGCGGGAAATATGCGAGGATTGATCCGGGACAACGTGACACGATTTTTCTTGAAGAAAATTCAACGAATATCTGCTGGAAACTGAAGGGGAGGGGCGGCTGCACTCTTGATCTGAGAAACCGTAATTTTTTTCTAAAAAATTATGAAGTGAAAGGCTAAGAAAGGTGTATGTGTGTGCCATGTGGGTGTGTGTGTAAAAATGTGTGTGTGCGTGTGTTTAGTGATTAATTAGGGGAAATTATTGCTTAATTACACAATTATGAATGCTAAATAAGATACTAATTGAAATATCAACCCACCTTTATCTTTAATAATAAACCCCAAATTAAAGTTAAAAAAAATACAAACTTGATAAACTTTAAAGTTTTAAATTCCTAAAATCACCAAATAAATAAGTTTGGATTTAAAATGCTAAAAACTAAATAAATAATTTAAATGCCCCTTTCTAACTTAAAATAAAATACCACATTTTAAAATTGCCAAAATCGTCGTCAGTCTCTATTCCTCTATCCCGCATCGAATAATCGCCTGAAACATGAAGCTCGAGAAATATTTTAACGTGCATCACATAAACATAAATAATTTAAAAAATGTAATTTCATAAATCATGCATCTAAAAAAAAATCATTTTAAACTTAAATAAAAAATTTGACAATTTAATAAATACATGGGTTTTACGTGTACTGAAATTGTGCTCTACACTTTACACGGGAATAACTCATTACCGCACTGTATGACATGGTTAAAGAGTATCACAAGTTTTCTCTGTCATTCGAAAAAGCCAAAGCTGAGGAAACTGATCCCAAAGACAGCAAAACTGAAACTGATGAATAAGTTGAATTGTTGAGTCTAAGAATGGAGATTGCAAAGCAGAAAGCTGCAATGATTGACAACCAATCATTGATTCAACAGTTGAAAAATGAAATTTCGAAACAAACTTATTTGATTCAAGCATGGAACATGTAACATCTACTAATTTAAAATGCTGCAATATATTTTTTTTGTAAAGCTAATATTTTGAAAATGAACACTTAAATATTTTTCATGCATGCAACCCTACTAAAGAAAAATACCATAAAAATAATCGTAAAAATTTGACAATTAAAAGAAATACTACATTTTAAAATTGTCGATCTCAATCGAAGCATGACCAATTAAAAATACTAGTAATCATCACTATATCGAAACCAGTGTATAAAATATCCATGACCTCTCATCTCTCCCAAAATCGTTATGTGCGGAAAAGTGTGGTCCTCGGGTAGTGCGCAGATCCAGGCCTGCCAACTCAGAGTTCAACAACTCCAGCCACCTCAATAACATTCTCACTTGCACCATTCACACCTAGTGAGTCTAAAGACTCAACACACCTGTATCGTGATAATAAATACAAATACATAACAAGCAGCAGTGAAAAATATTTTAATCAACATACATTTCATGTCTGCAGTTAAATCGTATGCATAATCGTGACCTGTCAAAGCATGTTAATAATCATAGCACATATCACCATAAAAACATATACATGTTCATTTTCTTAATTTGAATTACGTTCGTCAGCTGTGACTTTCGTATTATCATGTCATTCGATGGATCCATCTACGTGTAACCGAGGTACCCGGTGGCAGAGGCATCAGCAATAGCATTACCCGTCCACTGAGCCACAACCATTCGTGTCATCAAGTCATCGTGTCAACGTGTCATTGTATTGGTCACAACCAACTCCTATCCTTCAAAAACGTGACATCATATTCACCACTTAATTAAAAACATGCATATACATAATTTTTCCTTCAAACCAAGCATGGAAAGTATTTATCATAATTTCGTAAAAATCATAAAAATGTTTCATAAACAGTTAAAAACATGATAATATTGTGCTCAGGGCGCTTCCAAGGCTAAAAATCACCTCGGAGTGCAAAATGACAATTTTACTCCTGGAAACCCAAAATGCTCATTTTACCCCCGAACCTCAAAATTTCGACCCGAAGCTTACCAAACTCCTTAAAACACCCCAAAAAATGTTTAAAAGTATTTCTAAGACGTATACTCGAGCCCGTTTCAAAACTTAATCGATTCGTTTTAAAACTTGGACTGGAACCACGGTTTTAGCCCGAACCGAACCGAAACTTAACAAACTTTTTTCGAAGCCTTTACCACACCTTAACCACAATCTAACAGCCCCTAAAACTCACCCAGACACCCACTAAGCCCCACGAAAAGCACCTTAAAGTTGCTGTAATTTTATACGACTACGCCCTCGAACCCTCGTCGTGACCCTAGCTCACCAACACCGACTCTATACCAAAACAGATGGAACCAGCCACCAGACAGTCTCTCCTAGACTACCCTAGGACCCCTCTAGACCTTTTGGACCCACGGCCCCAGCCCCAAGCCCACCGATAAGCACCCACGCAAGCTAGTCAATCAAACAACACACCCGCGGCCAAAGTTAATCCCCCGACTCCAAGCAATTCAAAGGGCAAGACCAATAGGTGGTGGACTTCCCCTAGCCTTGGTTGGACCTTCTTGGATCGAGCCTCAATGTGGTTCAGCCCCCTGCCCGAAAGAACTCGCCCTAACCCTAACCATAACCACCCGAAACCCTAGCTACTCGCACGACAACATCGGATTCTCACCAAGAACCGATCTCTCCCTATACTCCCATCATCATACCACCATAAACACAGCATGTTCGCCCCTAGAAAACCCAAAATTGGCAGCCCCTTGCAGCCATGCAACTAAAACATGAGTTGATCACCAAACAAATGCAAATTCTTGTCAAAACTTTCACAATATGATGCTAAGTGAAAGACCGACGAAATTTGCGTGCAAAAACAAAAATGACAGCATATATCATGGTGTAAATGATGAGTAAAGGTGTACATAGCGTGCCTTGATGAAATGATAGTCGAAAACAAGAAGAACCTCGCGAAGGGGAGGCACCGGAGGTGCGGGGAAGAGGTTTGCTTTGAGGAAAATGGAAAGATTGCTTGATGCTGAGTTTTGCTGCTAAAAACCATGGGTGGAGGTTGCAAATATGAGGTGAGGTGCAGCCAAATCATATAATAAGGGTTAGGGTTTGCTAGGATGGGTTTTAAGCAGGTAGCACATGCACTAATGGGCTTTATCATATTTTTAAAAGGGTTAAAAAGAATTGTTTTGATCCCATTAAGCTATAAAATACCCCAATAAGCCCAATAACACTCCCAAAAAATATTTCGTTTAGGTGAGTTTTTGAAAATGTTGCCCGAAAACTCAAAAAGTCCCCCGATTCGAAAAATTTTGCGTACCGGATAAAAATAAAATCATGCGGGTAAAAATACCCAATAAAGCTCATTTTTGAAAAATACACTTAAAAACACTCCATATCTTCATAAATAATTTTTATGATAAATCCCCGGTCTTCGTTCCTCGTTCGAGCGCGAAATGCATCTAGAAACCCTAATGCATGAACTTTTAAAATATCATGAAATAAATCCCTATCATTCAATAATTATGCATTAAATGCATAAAAATAATTAAACATATATTTCAAATAAAATCCTATATTGTATGCATCTAGGTTTCGTAAATTAAATTTCCTGAACCTTACAGAACAAGTCATTAGTCACTCTGACTGAAATGCAAGGTTTACAAATATCAGTTATTGACAGAACTTATTTGGGCTTTAACAGTCATGATGAAACCACTGCAAGTGATACAATGCCAAAGTTGAATGAACAAAAAGGGAATTATATAAACTTGTGAAATCAACTGCGGTACATGAATTCTCAGAACCAAGTAAATCTACTTTCCAACCGATTGAAAATACGAACAAGGCAAAACGATATGGAATTGGATAAAGCCCTTAGAGTTCAATTGAATCGGGAAGATGGTCACCTAAACGGTACAACTATAAAAATCAGTACTCTAAGGATGGCTATTACAATTATTACAACTGTAAGCCAGTTCAGAAGTGATATCGGAAGAACAATCAATTGAAAAAGATTAAAAATCACATTGTTTCTTCTGCACACACAACGCACCAAACACACGCAAATCAAGAAATACTATTTGGAACACAGCAACTAGAAAGTCAGTTAGACTGATCCAAGTATGGGTTCCTAAAGGACTAATCAGTTTAGGACCCAAATATATGTAGGTACCAAAATCATTTATTGTGTGTGATTGCAGGTTATAGGTACACCAAAAGAATCAATCTGGTATTTGGATAGTGGATGCTCGCGACAGATGATAGGGTATGCTAATTTGCTGTTCCAACTGATCAAATATTATGGTTCAAATATCAATTTTGGAGACAACTCTAAAGGTAGAACTGTGGGTAAGGGTAAGCTTATACATGGTAACATTATTATTAATGATGTCATACTTGTTGATAAATTGAAGTATAACATGATAGCATCAGTCTGTTATGCGACAACAATTTTTCAGTTCAGTTCAACAAATACACATGCATAATTAAGAACTCAACTGATGACATCATTATAACTAGCAATCATTGTTGTAACACCTACAAGGTGAGTTGGACTAATCAACCTAATGCACTAGTTTGTTTGATAGCTTCAAAATCTTCTAAAAACTGGTTGTGGCATAAAAAGTTGAACCACTTGAATTTCAAATCCATAGCTCATCTGAGTAATCATGATCTTGTAACTGGTACAAAATTGATTTTTTCAAAAGATAAAATTTGATCAGCATGTCAGTTTAGTAAACAAGTAAGATCTTCATTCAAAAACAAGTGTAGTAAATCTTCCTCCAGATGCTTAGAACTTAATGGATCTTTTTGGTCATATACCAGCCATGAGTTTAGGGGAAATGAAATACACATTGGTAATCGTTGATGATTTTTCAAGATTTACTTAGGGTTATTTTCTCAAAACAAAAGATCAAACTGCTGCACAACTGATTAAACTTTTCAAAAGATTATTAAATTAAAAATCAGTTGGAATTGACATAATAAGATCTGATCGAAGGACGAAATTTGTCAATCAAAATCTTTCTCAATTTTTAGAAAATAATGGAATTAAGCATGGGTTCTCAGCAAATAGAACACCTCAGAAAATGGTGTAGCTGAAAGAAGAAATCGTACGCTTAAAGAACCAGCTAGAACGATACTTGCTGATTTCGGTATATCTCAAAGATTTTGGGCACAAGCAGTAAAAACTGCTTGTTATACTCAGAATAGATAAATGATTAATAAAACTCATTTGAAAACACCACATGAGATCTGGCATGGAAATAAAAATGTGGTGTTCTACTTCAGAATATTTGGCTGCAGATATTTTATTAACGATAATGGTAAAAATCATTTGAAAACTTTTGATGCTAAATCTACAAAAGGAGTATTTCTGGGTTATTCATCAGTTAGTAAGGCTTATAGAGTATTTAATAAATGTACTTTGAATGTAGAGAAATCAATTCATGTCGTATTTGATGAATCTGCACTAATTGATAAGCTAACTGATCCAGTTGAGCTATCTGATCGCTTTACAGAAATCAATTTGGAGGATGATTGTGAAGAAGTTCACATCAATCGAAATATCCATCAAACACCAGAACCAGAAGTAGTGTATCAAACAGTTGAACAAGAAATTTTTCCTAACAATCATTTGGTAGAACCAGTTCCTAACGATGATATTAAAATGCCAACCGAAACCGCGGCAACTGAAACTGAAAGAGACATTCAGTTAAAAACTGAACCAATTGCAGAAATTGATCTAACTAATCCCAACTACAGATGGAAGAAATCACATCCACAAGAATTGGTGATAGGTAATCCATATAATCCGATAAGAACAAGAAACCAAATGTTTAATTTATTTTTTCATTCAGCATTTGTTTCTCAAATTGAACCAAAGAAAACTGATGAAGCTCTAGCTGATCCTAACTGGATAAATTCCATGCAAGATGAGCTAAATCAGTTTACCCGTAACAATATTTGGACTTTAGTTCCAAAACCAGTTTCTAAAAACATTATAGGTACAAAGTGGGTCTGCCGGAACAAACTGAACGAAGATGGTTCAGTTGTGCGCAACAAAGTTAGACTGGTAGCACAAGGATATAGGAAAGAAGAATGAATTGATTACGAGGAGACATTGCACCAGTTGCACGACTAGAAGCAATCAGAATATTCTTCGCCTATGCCTCCTTTAAAGATTTCAAAGTATACCAAATGGATGTCAAGAGTGCATTTCTAAATGGTCAGTTGCAGGAAGAAGTGTATGTTCAACAACCACCAGGTTTTGTAAATAACTCATTTTCTGATCATATTTATCACTTGAACAAAGCTTTGTATGGTTTTAAACAAGCTCTCAGAGCTTTGTATGAGACTTTATCAAAAAATTTAACTGAACATGATTTTACTGGTTGATCAGTTGATAAGAATTTGTTCAAATTTTCAAAGACAGATCATATTTTACTTGTGCAAATTTATATTGATGATATTATTTTTGGGTAAACTAACCTTAAATTATGCGAGAAGTTTGCCAAGTTAATGCAGGATAAATTTCAGATGAGCATGATGGGTGAACTGACGTTATTTCTTGGTCTGCAATTGAAGCAACTGGAAACTAGTGCATTAATCAGTCAGACTAAATATACGAAGGAACTGCTTAAGAAATTTGGCATGGAGACATGTTCAGCTGCAAACACTCCCATGAGTTCATCGATTAAATTAGATAAATATGAAGGTGGAATATCAGTTGGGACGGCATTTTACAGAGGTTTAATAGGTTCTTTACTTTACCTAACTGCTTGCCGTCCTGATATTGTATTTAATGTTTACATATGTGCTAGATTTCAAGCTGATCCAAAACAATCGCATTATTCAACTGCCAAATGAATTTTAAAATATCTTAAAGGCACACAAAATTTGGGCTTATGATATGCTAAAGACTCATCGTTCAATTTAGTTGGATATTCAGATGCAGATTATGCAAGATGTAAACTTGATCGAAAAAGCACTAGTGGATCATGTCAATTTCTAGGATACATACTGATCTCACGGTTCAAAAAGAAGCAAACATCCATAGCAACTTCCACAACTGAAGCAGCATATCTAGCTGCTGGAAGTTGCTGTGCCCAACTGCTCAGGATTCAGTAACAACTGAAAGACTCTGGAGTCATTGCATAAGAATCACCAATTTTTTGTGATAAAACAAGTACCATTGCGATTACATACAATCCAGTTCTTCATTCAAGGACCAAACATATTGATGTCAGACATCACTTCATCAATTATCATGCTCTCAATAAGGAAATCAGACTGGAGTACATTTCAGCTGAACAACAAGCAGCTGACATCTTCACCAAGCCACTATCCAAGGCTAAGTTTTCTTATTTTTGCAATATACTTGGTTTAATTGATTTGTCTTAATCTTATTCACATTATTATATTTTCTTGTTTTTAATCGCTTATTACCAGTCAGATTGCAAAAGAACAAAGAAGTAAAGTAAGAAACATCAATGGGAAAAATAGAAATTTTTGTGATAAAACCTAGTTGCTATTACACGATTTAACTACCTTTCTACTGCATTTTTCCAAAGAGACAACCAAAGAGACATCTTCTCAGAGGCAGTTCTCCTAAAGCCTTCTGAAAAAGCAATTTTATCTAAAATTTTTTACAACTTGATGAGCATCAAGTATTAGAGACCTTCATCGGAGGCAAGGTCTGAAGTATGAATGACGGAGAGACGTCGCTTATATTAGATATTAGTTGCCTTTTGTTCATTTGAGGCAACTAGTCTATCTCTCTGAAGAGACTATAGCTCTTGAATCTTCGTCCAGGTGGAAATGGTTTTCGCGAAGACAAAGTCTTCGATATCCTTCTTCCAAGCTTCTTCGAATGACAGCCTCTCTGCAAGATTAGGCTGATTGGAACTGCTTGCTTTGTGCATCTGCACATATTATCTGTTGAATTATCTTGTATATAATGAGTTTGATCTTATTTATAGACAGATTCAAACCAACTGAAGAAACGAACTGAACAATATGAAGAGACTTCAGTCAACCGTCTATATTTAATGAGATTCTCTAACACTATCTTAGTTTTCTGCATTTATTTAGGGGATATGTCGAGTTTTAAATAGGTTAACCGATAAAACAATTGTCAGTTAGTCTTCAACTGAACTTATTTAGTTTTTAACTGATCACTCAGTTATTGACCTAACTAATCTTATCAATAGGTTAACTGATTATCGACGTAATTTCACAAGTGATGTGACTGTTAAAATTACTCATTTAATTATGTCATTCATTGTTTATTGATTGACAACGTTGTCCCACGTAGTCCAAGAGACTTATTTACACGTACACAGCACGTACATACGTATTATTTTTTCTGTCAAAGATGAAGAAGTTCGAGGTTTTTTTCTGAAACTCGAAGCATCTGGCTTGAAGAAATTTCTTGGACTGGCAACCCAAGATGTTTACCCAAAGGAAGTTCAATAAATCTTTGCCAACAACAAAATCTCTGGCAATGGTAAATCATCTCAATCGTCAACAATCAGTTGCTGACAATAGATGAAGAATCTTTTAGTTCTCTCTTCCAGCTACCTTCTGATGGTTTATCTCATTTTTCTGAGATAAAATTGCTGATATTGAAGAAATGCAAACTCTTTTGTCTGCTGATGGAAGGAAAATCAAAGTATTTAATCAAAAAAAAAGAATTGACGCCAGAAATTCAGTTGCTGGCAGATATAGTGGCAAAGGATGTACTCGCCAAGGCAGGCTCATTTGCTGCCCTCACCCTTGAGAATTTTAAGGTGATGACTGCTATCATTAAGGGAAGGAGGCCGAACTGGTCCACAATCATATTCAACATACTGAAGAATATGGTTCAGTCCTCCAAGCAGTCCAACAGCGGCCGAAGAATAAGATGGACATTTCTCCTGATAAATTTGTGAAGATCAAGAAGGAGATTGGGATGCTGGCAGCTCCCAAATCAGTTAAGAAGGTAAAGACAAAGGACTTGGCTAAGAAAAATACAATCAAGAGGAAATGATTGTTAGTGAAACTGATTCGGAGAAAACTCCATCTCCGAAAATTACGAAGAAGCCGAGGTCGCAAATGACTAAACCAGCTGTTGGAGAAGCTATTCTAGCTGATAGATTGAATACAACTAAACCTGAACCGCCTCATATTGCTATACCTATTAGGGCATTTCCAGTTACATCAGCAGATAAAGAGACTTAGCAACGCACTCCAACTGATCCTCCAATGCAGAGGGTCACCGAATCTGGTGACAAATTGAAACTTACTGGAGTCCGAGCACTACTCATCAATCTTGCTTGACCAATTGTTCTACCAGTTGTTAGATCCAAGGGTGTGGTGATTCAAGAAAACGTGGATGCCACCAGCTTAGGGCTGAGCATTTCTCACGCCCTAACTGATTCTAAAGGCAAGGGCAAGTTAATTGAAGAGCCTAGGCCAACCAACCCAATTCACACTCATATCGATCTCATTTGGATTGAAATAAATGTTTTCTCTAAATTGAGGTTGAAATATTATTATGAATGGGTCAGATTTGGACTGAAGTTTCTGTCAGGCATTTGCAGAAAACATTAGTTTTTAATAAATTCATCGCATTGGAAACAACTGTCCTAAGGACAGTCAAAGCTGTAATTATTGCTCAAGCACTGGAGAGGAGAAATTATTTCTTTTATCTAATACGTGTAAAAAAGCTAGCTGAAGTCACATCTCAGCTAAGAAAGAATTATGATCCGATCAGTCCAACTGCCTACAATGACAGAGCAGTTTTTCAGTAGCTGGCTTGGATCTCTTATCCTTGCAGATGAAGAACAAAAATTGGGAATTAACTCAACAATTATATATTCCAGTTAATTCCTAAAGCACAACATGAACAGAGCAGGCTGAACCTTCTGCAACTCAGTCAGGGCCATCCAAAGAAGCAGTTGCAGAACAAAGTTCAGAGCAAGTAACTGCTCGTTCTACTTCTAAGGATGCTCAACAATCATCTCCCGATCCTCGAAAATATCCTCAAGTGAGCTTCAGCTGTATACAGAAGCTGAGTTGTCATTGACAAATATTGATTAAGTTATCCTGTCAGTTGGCTCTGACATCCAGCTGAACCTTACAACTGAGCAACCAGCTGAAGACAAGACAACAACAGAACAAATAGCCTCAGAGGCTATATTAGAAAAAGTTGAAGAATTAGTTCAGTCAATTGCCACGATTGAACAACAGAATAAAGATGAAATGCCTCGATTGCACTCATGACAAATAGAATATGTGCAAGTGCCAACTGAAGAGCCAATTAGCTCAACTGCTGCTCAAACTTCTCCCTCTGCTCAAGACATTCTTCAAGACAAATCACATACCTCAAAAACCAGCTGATTAAAGAGCTAAGAAATGAAGATCAGTTGGAATGCAGTCTCTATTCAGTTATTATTTGATTTGTCAGAATATCAGTTAGAAGATAGAAGACCATTCTTTCATTCGTTCATTCTTTCATTCTCTCATTCTTTGTACGAATATGTACAATGCAAGATTATTTTCAATTAAAGATTATTTTATCTGCAAATTTCAGTTGTTATCAGCTCTTGAATTCTATGTTTTTTCAAACACCAAAAAGAGGGAAATTGTTGGAATCAGAATTTCGGAGTTTGACAAAATATGTGTTTGAAGATTGCCCGAACTGATGGACTCAACTGAACGCGAAGTAACTAAAATTACATAACCAAAGTTGCTCGAACTGATTATTATTGCGCTAAAAATCAAAGGCAACTGAACTGATAAAAACTAACTTAAATTGTATAGTTAAATGGACGATCAATTAAGACTGATTAGTTACACAGTCAGTTCAACGAAAAGCTGCATAGCAAATTGAACTATTAGTTACACAGTCAGTTCGTAAATCGGCTATGAAAGTCAACTGATAAATTAGCTTGACACATCATCAGTTAAGGAACGTGTCACGCCCCGTGTCTGAAGCGTCTGTGACATCCGGCATTGTTTAACAATTATTCGCTAACAAATAAGCCTCGTATCAAATCAAACCAGTCTTTTTCATAAAATAATATTGTCTTTTACAATGACAATGAAATAAACATTAAATCAGAGTTTCAACTAGCGGAAACAAAAGGAAAGCAAAATTCTTGA
Organism: Primulina tabacum; assembly: GCF_025594145.1. NCBI lineage: Eukaryota > Viridiplantae > Streptophyta > Magnoliopsida > Lamiales > Gesneriaceae > Primulina > Primulina tabacum. Next base: position 23,260,800 of record NC_134557.1, on the reverse strand, counting down.
GTTTTGATCTTGATCTTCGATTCACCAACACCAGAAAGCATCTTGCTCTTCTTCATTCAGTTGTTCCTCGTTTTTATCTGAAATTTGTAAGGGGGTGAGTGTTTTGGGAAACACTCAGCAAGTGGGTGTCGATCGATTTCCAATGATACATATAGAACTTAATATTTAAAACATTTCTTTAACAAACTTTCAAATCTTATTACTTTTAACTCATCATAACAGAAACGAAACAAATATGAGACAGAGGTTATCAGACGATTCAGAGCAATTCAGAAACAGATCAGAACAATTCAGAACAGAACAGATCGGAACAGACAGAACACTGTTACTCATCTCATCTCCATGGTCAAATTGTCCCCAATATGTTAGTCCTCTAAGGGGTGAGGCCAGAACTCGGTTTTATACCCACCGATAAGGGCCAGACAGAACATGGTTTTATACCTACCAATGGGGGCCAGAACAGAACATGGTTTTATACCCACCAATGGGGGCCAGACAGAATCACAATTCTCGTCCCATTTCAAATTCGAATCGTAACAGTGAAACACATAATTCAGATTTACCAGACAGAACATATCAGAGTTTTCTGATATCAGAGTTTCAGACGGATTCAGCGGAACCAAAGAATTTCGAAGCATAGAAGAAACATATAATCGATCGAAATTTTAAAAGACGGACATCATGCTGTTTTCAAAAATGAGGACACACATTCATGCATGTCATAACTTATATATTCAAGATTTAAAAATACAAACGAATATACATATCAAAAACCCACTTACCTGATTTTTATACAAAATTCTTTCTTTAAATTTCGGCAGCACTACGGCACAACTCCAACAAATACTGTCTTCGATCGGGGAGCCCTCTAGTACGGGTTAAAAAACTCTGGACTGCACAAAATCTTCCTTTCCTTTTCTTCCTTTACTTCGGCCAAATGGTTTAGGGAGAGGGGAAGAGAGGACCGAAATTTTAGAGGTTTGATGGTGTGCCTTCTCTCAACCATTTGAGTAGTATTTATAGGCACAAAAAAAACTCTCCACCTTGCCACCCCCTTGGCCGAATTCTTGGCCATCAAGAAAACCAATAATGGTGTGATTAATTGTAGACCAAAATTCCATATGTTTCTCCAAGTCCAAGACTAGCTATAATGGTGGGTTCAAAATTTCATGCATCCTTAAATGTCACCTTGGTTTTCTAAAGGGTCATTTCTTGCATCATCAAAATGTCTTAGTCATTTAGCTCCTCCCTTAGCTCCTTCATGGGTTTACTCAAAGGTTATTTCTTGCACACTTAATTTGTCCAAACTCTTGGCTCAACTTATAGCTCCCTTTTTGGTTTTGTTAGGACAAACTTGGTTGAGCTGCTTCGAGCTGACAGATCGTGTCCTTGAGCTGGGGTTTTACTCCTTTCGTGACAATTCTCTTATGGATGCGGTTATTTGTAGTTCGGCCTTCTGTTGAGCTAATCCCCGAGCTTTGAAGTTACTTCCACGAGTTACTAGCTGAAAATCTAAGTTCATAATTAAGTTTATAATTAGAATGAAAGTATTTTGATCTTAGATTAAGCTAAGTTTTAAGCTCGTGTATTTCTTACCTTATTTACTTGGGATCGTAAAATCTCGGGTTCTCACAGACCTCCCTCCTTATTAAAAGTTTCGTCCTCGAAACTTGCATTAGCTTGATCATTCAAATAGGTGAGGGTATTGTGACCGCATCTTCTCCTCGAGTTCCCAAGTTGCCTCTCTTTCAGTATGATTTGACCACTGTACCTTGACATAAGATATTGTCCTGTGCCTCAATACTTGGTCTTTTGTGTCCACTATTCGAATAGGGACTTCTTCGTATTTGAGTTTTTCCTTGAGGTTTCCTTCAATCATAAGTGGTGCAACTTTTAGTACATGACTCGGGTCTGGGACATATTTCCTCAGTTGTGAGATGTGGAAAACGTTATGTATTCTGGCCATGTCTGGTGGTAACGCTAATCGGTAAGCTAAGGTTCCTACCTTTTCCAGTATCTCGAACGATCCCACGTATCTCGGATACAACTTTCCGGATTTTCTGAATCGAACTACTCCTTTCATAGGGGAGACCTTGACATAAGCTTTCTCACCAATTTCCAACTGTAAGGGTCTTCTCTTCAGGTCGGCCCAGCTCTTTTGCCTATCATGGGCTGCCTTGAGTCTTTTCTTGATTATTACTACTTTATCAACGGTTAGCTGAATGAGTTCTGGTCCAGTAACAGCTTTTTCTCCGACCTCGTCCCAATATAGGGGCGACCTACACTTTCTTCCATACAAAGCCTCATACGGAGTCATCTCAATGCTACTATGATAGCTGTTGTTATAAGCGAATTCGATCGGGGGTAACTGTTCACTCCAATTTCTAGAAAAGTCCAGTGCACATGCCCTCAGCATATCTTCGAGGGTTTGAATTGTCCTTTCGGTTTGGCCATCGGTCTGGGGATGATAGGCCGTGCTGAGAGTAACCTTGGTTCTCATAGCCTTCTGGAAACTTTTCCAAAATCTTGATACAAATCTTGGATCTCTGTAAGACAGAATACTTGCTGAAACTCCATGTAGCCTCACTATGTTGTCCATATACAAAGTGGCTAATTTATCCAAATTATAATTCATCCGTACTAGCAAGAAATGGGCAGACTTGGTCAATCTGTCAATGATCACCCAGATCCCATCGTGACCCTGCCTTGATCGTGGTAGTCCTACTACGAAATCCATGGAGATGTTATCCCACTTCCACTCTGGTATTTCCAATGGTTGTAAAAGTCCTCCAGGCCTTTGATGTTCCGCCTTGACTTGTTGACAGACCAAACACTTTGCAACAAAGACAGCTACGTCTTTCTTCATACCGTTCCACCACTAATTATTTTTTAAGTCTCTGTACATTTTGGTACTCCCTGGATGTACTGAAAATCTCGATTTATGTGCCTCGGCCATTACTTCTTCTCGAATTCCATCGACGTTTGGCACATACAATCGTCCTTTCATCCAGAGTATTCCATTTTCATCAATTTGAAATTCTGGAACTTTTTCTTCTTGGATTTGTTCTTGAATTTTAAGGATGAAGGTGTCTTGACTCTGATTTAACTTGATGGTCTCTACAGAGGTTTGGTTGCACTGATAGGGAATTTAAGTTCACCTTCCCATGGTTCCTTCGACTCAACGCATCTGCCATCTTATTTGCCTTACCCGGATGGTAATTGATTGATAGGTCATAGTCCTTGAGAAGTTCCATCCATCTTCTTTGTCTCATGTTTAATTCCTTTTGAGTGAAAATGTACTTGAGGCTCTGGTGATCAGTAAAAACTTCGCATTTTACTCCATAAAGGTAGTGCCTCCAGATTTTAAGTGCAAATACTACTGCGGCTAACTCCAAGTTATGAGTGGGGTCATTCTGCTCATATGGTTTCAATTTCCGTGAGGCATAAGCGATTACCTGACCCTCTTGCAAAAGCACACACCCCAATCCTTTCTTTGATGCGTCACTGTATACAGTGAAATTCTTACTATCCTCGGGAAGAATGAGTACTGATGTGGATGCGAGTTTTGTCTTCAGGGTTTCGAAACTCTTTTCACAAGCTTCATTCCAAATGAATTTCGAATTTTTCTGAGTAAGTTTGGTGAGTGGAATGGCTATTGAAGAAAATTCTTCCACAAATTTTCTATAGTAGCCTGCTAATCCCAGAAAACTTCTTACTTCAGTCACTGTCTTTGGTTGTGGCCAATCCTTGATTGCCTCTACCTTTTTAGGATCTACTGACACTCCTAATTCTGAAATTATATGCCCTAAGAACGCCACACTTTTTAACCAAAATTCACATTTCTTGAATTTGGCGTATAGTTCCTTTTCTCGAAGTGTCTGCAAAGTGAGACGCAGATGCTCTTTGTGTTCTTCTTCATTTGGTGAGTACACAAGGATATCATCTATGAATGCAACTACAAACTTATCGAGATATGGTTTGAATACCCGATTCATAAGGTCCATGAATGCTGCAGGAGCATTTGTTAGACCAAAAGGCATTACCGTGAATTCTTAATGTCCATATCTTGTCCTAAAAGCAGTTTTAGGGATGTCTTTTGCTTTGACCTTCAACTGATGGTAACCAGATCTCAGATCTAGTTTTTAGAAAACCTTGGCTCCCTTTAACTGATCGAAAAGATCATCTATTCTTGGGAGTGGGTACTTATTCTTTATGGTGATCTTGTTCAATTCCCGGCAGCCAATACATAGCCTCATGCTTCCGTCCTTTTTCTTTACAAAAAGCACTGGGGCTTCCCAAGGGGGTGCACTGGGGCGAATCTGCTTCTTGTCTAGTAATTCCTGCAGTTGCTCCTTTAGCTCTTTTAATTCGGCTGGAGCCATTCGGTATGGTGCCTTTGATATTGGCGCAGCACCAGGGACCAAATTGATTTCAAATTCTACTTCCCTATCTGGTATCTCTCCCGGTAGTTCCTCGGGGAAAAAATCTGGAAATTCTTGAACAATTGGAATATCCTCCAACCTTGGGACTTCTTCTTCTTTGATTTCATTGATCACTGCCAGATAAATTTCTTCTCCTCCTCTTGTGGCTTTCCAGGCTTGTGAGGCAGATAACAGAGATTTTCTTTCTTTTAATTTTCTATGGAATAAAATCTCTTCTTCATGAGGAGTCTGGAGTCTAACATTTTTCTTTTGGCATTCCACAATGACATGGTATTTAGCTAACCAGTCCATTCCAAGAATGATGTCAAACTCAACCATATTGAGTTGAATCAATTTTGCTTCAAAAATTTGTTTGCTGATACAAATTTTACAGTTTCGATACACTTTTTGGGTCTCAATTATTTTACTTGCCGGTGTTGCTACTCTTAATGGTTCACTATGAGTATCATGTTCGAGTTTAAGCTTCTTAGCAAACCTTCTAGACATGAATGAGTGTGTAGCACCACAATCAAATAAGGTATAAGCAGGCATTTCATTGAGTAAGATAGTACCTGCCACCACTTCATTGGTATCATCAGCTTCCTCTTGGGTGATTGCATATACCCGTGCATTGGTCTTGTTTTCATTTTTCTTGTTGGACCCCGTCCCTTTGTCCTTGTTGTTAGGACAATCTTTAATTCTATGACCCACCTTTTCGCACTTAAAACAAGCGCCCGTCTTCCGATAACATTCTCCAACGTGTTTCTGTCGACATGTATCACACAACTTTCCTTCGGTGTTACCAGCACTGCCAGAATTTCCTTTGAAAGACCCACCTGAATAATTTGGTTTCTTAAACTTGGGACCGTTCTGAGTAGATTGACTGCTCATCGGTCTTTTGTTCTTGTTTTCATCCTCGCGTCGCTTGATATCAGTTTCTGCGCTCATTGCAGCGCCCATCAAATCCGCAAAGTTGTTTGGCTTGAATACTGCCAATGCCGACTGAATTCGACTGTTGAGGCCCTTCTTGAATCGATGCATTTTTAACGTTTCATCCTACATGATCGTTGGGACATAGGTTCCCAGATCGTTGAATCGGGAAGTGTATTCCATTACTGACATGTCCGGAGCCTGTTTGAAATTTTCAAATTCACTTAACTTCTGTAGTCAAAATTCAGCGGGATAGTATTGTCTCAAAAATTCTCTCTTAAAAATATGCCATGTGATCTCTTCCACTTCTGCCAAAGATGGCGACACAGTTTCCCACCATTTCCTAGCTCGGTCTTCCAAAATCGGTGTTACAACCTCCACTCTCAGCTCTTCATGTATCTCCAGTAAATGTAGTTGTGTTTCGACGTTCTTGAGCCAGTTGTGGCTAACCTCTGGGTCTGGGTTCCCATCGAAAGTTGAAACTCAATTCCTTCTGAGAGATTCGTAATGGTACTTAATCCCACGCGGTTGCGGTTCAGGTGGTGGTTGGATGGCGTTAGCCAATGGGTTCACGAATCCTTGCAACGTCGCAGCTACGATAGTGGCTATTGCCATCATATCCTCTTGACTGAGATTCACTCTTGGTGGTGGTGGTGGTGGTGGTGGGTTTTCATCTTGGTTGGCGCCATGAGGGTTACGGTTGTTTCGGGGTGGTCTACCTGCCATTTCTTATAAACAGGAATTTAATAATTCGTTTGCCACAATATTTAATCAAAGGAATAATTTCATTAAATGTAAAAATTTTCGTACAACCAAATTTTTTTCAAAACTAATGATTAATCAAATATTTCTAGATACAATCGAAGCTCTCTCTCTCTCTACTCGTCTATAACTTCTCCGTCCCCTACTGCTTCATTAATTTCTTCCTCCACAGGGTTCTCTTCCAGTTGTTCTATGAGTTCTTCCATATTGAACATCTCATTTTGTAGGTGCTCAATGTAATTCTGCAGTTGTGTGTTGTGGTGATCGAGATTGTTTACTCGATCTTGTAGTTCTTGTATCGTTGATTGGCTCACTTTTTCATCGATTTCTTGCTCTTCAATCCGCTAATGAAGACGACGTTGGGTTTTGAGAAGACTATTTTCCCGAATTTCGAGCGTAAAAATCCTATCTTGCGCTTTCTTCAACTCTTGCTTGGTGATCTCGTGCTGACGCTCTGACTCTAGATGATAAGCCGCGTAACATCTAACGTCTTCTGTAAGGCCTGAGATTTATGAGTCTTCATTGATGCGATATTCAAAGATATGAGAATGCATGACATGTAATGAGATGGGGGAAGGAGAGACATGAAAAATTAGAATTTTGAATGAAGGGCAGACCGCACCCGCACCATGGAAGATGCCGCACCCGCGGTGCATGGACAGAAAATTGGTCATTTTTTTACAGTAGGGTCACCGCACCCGCGGTCCAAGAAAGAGTGCACCCGCGGTTGATGGACAGAGAGTTGGATATTATTTACAGAAATGACACCGCACCCGCAGTTCAAACGTAACCGCACCCGCGTTGATGTCACCGCACCCGCGGTCTTATATGTAGCGCACCCGCGGTCGTTGATTTTGGAAAATGAATGGACTGCCGAAGCTTGAGCGCACCTGCGGTCTAGGGGGAGCGCACCCACGGTGCTGCATGCGAGAAAGCCACCTTTGTTTCTCAAGTTGACACATGGCATGGTATATATATAGAAATGTGCTGATTCATTTCTCTCCACTTCCATCAGCTGAGAAACGAGAGAGAGTGGGGAGAAGCTTCAATTCCTTATGCTTCAAGGTTATGATTTTGAAAGAATTACTCATCCAAACTTCATTCCAAGTATAGATTCTTGCTCCTTGCATCATAGGCTACAAGAGGATGTAAGTATGGTTCAATTATAGCATGTTTCGAAATCTACATGTTGAAGAAATTGTGATTTTAATTGAGATATGTGTTCTTGAGTAGCTAGAAACCGAAATACCATGAATAGATTTATTATCAGATATTGTATGCGATTTATATCATTCCAGAATGTATTGGGTGGAACTTATGCAGATTTTCAGAATTTGAAATGGTTATGATATTGATTATGACGTGGAGACATGATTTTTGTAATTGTTATTGTTATGAAATTGACCGGTATCGAGAAATTACGTCGTTATGCCGTCAAATGGTATCGAGGTCAAGTATTGAATTGGATGTGTTGATTGAGATTAGAGATTGATAGAATACGTATCAACATTTCCATTTCAGATTTGATATTGACAGAGTCGTCATCGAGACTTCGACATCGACAGACATTATGCGACTGAAAGGTATAATTCATGTTTTGTTTGGGGAAGACACAACAAATGAGATTCAATTTGAGTTTCCCAACCAAATCACATACTAGAATTGTTGTCTATTTTTTATATGATTTTGATTTGTCTATAGAAATATATTTAAATCTCTTGATATGATGATGCCTTGTTTATAGAGTTATATTCAAGCATTTGAGATAGGAGAGTCATTGGCACACTTGCCAAACTAGACGTTCGGTGGTATCGACACTTCGGATAAGATTCACTCCGATTGTAGACATTCGATACAGACAATGCCGAATTCTAGGAATAAGACGTACAGTTACCCCGATTGGGAGGGTAGGTAACAGACAGTGACGTCTTATTCACACCGAGATCCCTAGAGTAGAGTCGAGTCGAGTCAAGACATGATTTGATTTGAATTGCATGCTCATATAGATTGGTTTCATAGACTATGGAACCCATTGTTATTGCTTTCTTGCATTATTTATGATTATGTATTAGCATGCATACATGTTTTATACTGGGATTTGTTCTCACCGGAGTTTCCGGCTGTTGTTATGTCTGTATGTGTGCATAACAACAAGTGGGGCAGGATCTGGGTCACGACAGAGATGTGTTCGAGATAGCGTGGTGACTTCGGGCGCAGAAGATTACTAGTTGTTTCTTACTAGACTTGTACTGCTTGTGGTTGTAGTTTGTATTAAACACTGGTTTATATGAATGTATTAGAACAAGACATGTAATTATGTTTATTGAAATAAAATGAAGAACTATTTTGTGCTGTTTATATACATTTGAATTAATGTTAAAAAGCAAAATTTTGACCCACATTTTTGAATAAAGATCCGATTAATCCCGAAAGGAATTGAGTTAGAACCCGGGTCCCCACAACAGGTGGTATCAGAGCAGTAGGTTCTGTAGACTGAGATAGAATTGAATGAGCGGGGTAGATCGAGTCTCCTTCCTTGCTTTTGATGTGCTAGCATGATTTATTGCTTTCCCTATTACATGTTGTATTGTTATCTGAATTGAGTTACAGCATGTACTTGTAAAGACTGAATCAGAACCGATTCTGGATCAGAGGTATATGATCAGAGGAGGACTGAGACAGATTGTATAGATTGTGTACTAATCTGTTTGATAATCAGATTATGCCGCCTAGAAGAATACCACAACCAGCTGCAGGTCAAGTGCTAGAACAAGGTAGTACGTCAGGTACTCAGATGGATGTTACTGCGACACCAATGGAGACTTTGTTGAAGAGCTTTCAATCATTCCATCCTCCGACTTTGAAGGGCACGGAAAATGCAGTGGATTGTGAGAGCTGGCTAGACGATATAGAGATGTTGTTTGAATCTCTTGCCTATACAGATGAACAAAGAGTGAAGTTGATTGGGCATCAATTACACGAAGTGGCAAAAAGTTGGTGGCTTACAACGAAACGAGCCCTGGAGCATAGAGGTATCGATATTACTTGGAAAGTATTTAAAGATGAATTTTATCAACGTTTCTTTCCAGTGTCGTATCGAAAAGACAAAGGGGCCGAATTTGCCAATTTGAGACAAGGGCAGTGGAACATAGAAGAGTATGTTGCCAAGTTATCTTCTTTGCTCCGATTTGCACCACACTGTGGCAGGAAATGACGAAGCTGTCGCGGACCAGTTCAGTCAATGGTTTTAACCCGGATATTTTTACTTTGGTGAACACAGGACGACCCAACACCTTTTCTGATGCACTGAACCGAGCAAAGGGAGTAGAGGCTGGCTCGATCAGGCAGCGAGGAGCTTCTTATAGTGCTCAGAGTCAGAGACCGCCACAGCCCACCGCCCAGTTTCCACCACCTCCTCCTCGATTTGATAGTGGAAGCAGTAGTAGTGGCAAGAAGGATTCTTTGAAAGTTAAGGGTAAGCAGTTTAAGAGATCAGGGAGCAGTTCGTCGAGCTCCAGTGGGTCACGACAGAGAGGTCCTGGCCAGAGTGCAGAGTATACTGGTGTTTATTGCAGTTCTTGTGGGGGCAGGCATGCCACTGAGCAGGGAGTTATGGGCCGATGCAATATTTTTAAACAGCAGGGACACTTTGCCAAAGTCTGTCCACAGAGAGGTGCACAGCAAGCTCAGAGTATTGGGGCGTCTGGTTCAGTATATCAGCCGGAGCGGCAAGCATCATCTGTTCATTCCTTCCAGCCGCCACCTGCACCGTCCCAGTCCCGAGCCAGAGGTAGCCAGACTAGTGAGCCAACCTCCCAGACAGCAGGCTCGAGTGTTTGCACTGACAGAGGAGCAGGCCCAGGATGCGCCAGATGATGTGATTGCAGGTAACTGTTTTCTTTGCTGTTATCCTGCATATGTGTTGATAGACACAGGTGCATCCCATACATTCATTTCTGAACATTTTGCATTGACACATGCATTGCATGTCGAGTCATTGTCTAGTGTAGTATCTATTTCTTCTCCGTTGGGAAGTGGTCTGATATCTGTGACTTCAGTTAGACATTGTATACTACATTTTGAGGGGCATGAGATTGATTTAGACTGTGTTGTGCTTGGTTTATTTGATTTTGATTGTATTGTTGGGATTGACATGTTAACCAAGTACAGAGCCACCGTATACTGTTTTCACAAGATTGTCAGATTCAGACCTGAAATGACAGAAGAGTGGAAATTCTACGGTAAGGGTTCCAGATCTCGGATTCCCTTAGTATCTTCTTTGACTATGAGTAGATTGTTGCAGAAAGGAGCAGAGGGATTCCTTGTCTATTCTGTAGATCTACATAAATCGAGCTCGGCATTGGCAGATTTGCCAGTAGTACGGGAGTTTGCAGATGTATTTCCTGACGAGATTCCAGGGTTACCCCCAGCCCGAGAGGTAGATTTTAGCATTGATTTTATTCCAGGTACCGTTCCTATTTCGAGAGCTCCGTATAGAATGGCACCTATTGAGTTGAAAGAATTGAAGGCACAGTTAGAAGATTTGATAGCCAAGGGATATATCAGACCCAGTGTATCTCCTTGGGGCGCACCAGTGCTATTTGTGCGAAAGAAAGATGGTTCGATGCGATTGTGTATCGATTACAGGCAACTGAACAAGGCAACGATAAAGAACAAGTATCCTTTGCCTCGCATTGATGACTTATTTGATAAGTTGCAGGGATCATCTGTTTATTCTAAGATTGATTTGAGATCGGGATATCACCAGCTGAGAGTTAGAGATGTTGACATACCGAAGACAGCATTCCGAACCAGGTATGGACATTATGAGTTTGTTGCCATGCCTTTTGGTTTAACGAATGCTCCAGCGGTGTTTATGGGATTGATGAACCGTGTATTTCAGAGGTATTTGGATGAGTTTGTGATTGTTTTTATTGATGATATCTTGGTTTATTCTAAGAATCTGAATGAACATGCCAATCATTTGAGAATTGTGTTGCAAACATTGAGAAATGAAAGATTATTTGCTTAACTGTCAAAGTGTGAGTTTTGGCTGAGACAGGTTGTCTTCTTGGGTCAAATCATATCTGGAGATGGTATTTCTGTTGATCCGAGTAAAGTGGAAGCGGTAATCAGTTGGCCGAGACCGACTTCTGTGCTAGAGATACGCAGTTTCATGGGTCTGGCAGGATACTATAGACGATTCATTAAAGATTTCTCCAGTATTGCGAAACCGATTACCCAGTTGACACAGAAGAATGCACCGTTTGTGTGGTCTGAGGATTGTGAGTCTAGCTTTCTAGAGTTGAAGAAGAGGCTGACCAGTGCACCTGTCTTGATGATTCCTTCGGGTACTGGCGATTTCGTTGTATATTGTGATACATCCCACAGAGGGCTAGGATGTGTTCTTATGCAGCGAGGTCATGTGATTGCTTATGCCTCTAGACAGCTGAAGCCACACGAGATTCGATACCCCATTCATGATCTTGAATTGGCGGCTATTGTTTTTGCATTGAAGATCTGGCGTCACTATCTTTATGGCGAGAAATTTGAGATCTACTCTGATCACAAGAGCCTGAAGTATTTGTTTTCTCAATCAGAATTGAATATGAGACAACGTAGATGGCTCGATTATTGAAAGATTTTGATTGCGAGATCAAATATTACCCAGAGAAGTCAAATGCAGCAGCAGATGCCTTGAGTTGAAAGGTATGTGCCCTATCCTTATTGACGATAGGTGTTTCGAATTTAGTTGAGGATAGCTGTTTGTCTGGTTTAGCATTTGACATAGATAGTAGACCGCTGAGACTTGCTTCGATTCAAGTTGAGCCAGATTTGATTATGAGGATTAAAGGGGCACAAAGAACCGACCAGAATGTTCAGAAATCGATTCAGATGATCAGATCAGGACATCAGTCTGAATATCGGGTACATGATTATGTTCTGTATGTGAATAACCGTCTTGTAGTGCCAGATGTTTCAGACTTGAAACAACAGATTATGTCAGAAGCGCACTGTAGTCGGTTTAGTATTCATCCTGGTGGCAGGAAAATGTACAACGATTTGAAGACACAATTCTGATGGAAACAGATGAAGTCAGATATTGCAGAATTCGTGTCTAAGTGCTTGAATTGCCAACAGGTGAAGGCTGAAAGAAAGAAGCCCGTAGGTTTACTTCAGAGCCTCTCTATTCCAGAATGGAAATGGGATCACATTTCCATGGATTTCGTGATAAAGTTACCTCGATCATCCCGGGACTGTGACGCGATTTAGGTCATTATTGACAAATTTACCAAATCAGCGTGTTTTATTCCATACAGAATGACATATCGACACGATCAGATGGCAGAGTTGTATGTCAGAGAGATAGTCAGATTGCATGGTGTGCCGAAGTCTATCGTATTAGATCGTGATCCACGATTCACTTCACACTTTTGGCACAGTTTGCAGCAGGCCTTAGGTACGACATTACACCTGAGTACTGCTTATCATCCTCAGACCGACGGACAGTCAGAGCGGACTATCCAGACTTTAGAGGACATGTTGAGAGCTGTAGTGCTAGATTTCGGCACTAGTTGGCAAGATTCACTACCGTTGTGTGAATTCTCGTACAACAACAGCTATCAAACGAGCATAGAGATGGCACCATTTGAAGCGTTATATGGCAAGAAGTGCAGATCTCCTCTATACTGGGATGATATATCTGAGGTACCAGAACTTGGGCCTGATATGATTCGTGAAATGACTGAGAAAGTAAAGATAATTCAGAAGAGGATGAAGACAGCACACGATAGGCAAGCCAAGTATGCCAATATCAGACGTAGACCGCTAGTATTTGAACAAGGAGACAGAGTGTTTTTGAAGATTTCTCCTTTCAGAGGCGTGGTCAGATTTGGAAAACGTGGGAAGTTGTCTCCTAGATACATCGGTCCTTATGAGATACTTGAAAAATTGGCGATAGAGCCTATCGACTAGTTATTCCTCCTTCTCTATCTGGAATACATGACGTATTTCATGTATCGATGGTGCGTAGATATATGCCTGATGCTTCTCATGTCATTCAGCCTAACGAAGCTGAGCTTGATCAGATTTTGAGTTATACTGAGCAACCGATACAGATTCTTGATTTGAAAGAAAAACAGCTCATAAATAAAACTATTCCGCTAGTGAAAGTCCAGTGGAGTCGTCATGGCACTGAAGAAGCGACTTGGGAGACAGAAGCAGATATGAGACAGAAATATCCCGAGTTGTTTATATGATGTGAGTATTTATTCAGCTTTTGATTATATTGTTTTTCATTTATGATATGATTGATGGCCTGCGATTTCAAGGACGAAATCATTTCTTAGAGGGGGAGAAATGTAAGGCCTGAGATTTATGAGTCCTCATTGATGCGATATTCAAAGATATGAGAATGCATGACATGTAATGAGATGGGGGAAGGAGAGACATGAAAAATTAGAATTTTGAATGAAGGACAGACCGCACCCGCACCATGGAAGATACCGCACTCGCGGTGCATGGATAGAAAATTGGTCATTTTTATAGTAGGGTCACCGCACCCGCGGTTCAAGAAAGAGTGCACCCGCGGTTGATGGACAAGAGTTTGAAATTATTTACAGAAATGACACCGCACCCGCGGTTCAAACGTAACCGCACCCGCGTTGATGTCACCGCACAAGCGGTCTTATATGTAGCGCACCCGCGGTCGTCGATTTTGGAAAATGAATGGACTGCCGAAGATTGAGCGCACCTGCGGTCTAGAGGGAGCGCACCCGCGGTGCTGCATGCGAGAAAGCCACCTTTGTTTCTCAAGTTGACACATGGCATGGTATATATATAGAAATGTGCTGATTCATTTCTCTCCACTTCCATCAGCTGAGAAACGAGAGAGAATGGGGTGAAGCTTAAATTCCTTATGCTTCAAGGTTATGATTTTGAAAGAATTACACATCCAAACTTCATTCCAAGTATAGATTCTTGCTTCTTGCATCATAGGCTACAAGAGGATGTAAGTATGGTTTAATTATAGCATGTTTCGAAATCTACATGTTGAAGAAATTGTGATTTTAATTGAGATATGTGTTCGTGAGTAGCTAGGAACCGAAATACCGTTAATAGATTTATTATCAGATATTGTATGCAATTTATATGACATTCCAGAATGTATTGGGTGGAACTTATGCAGATTTTCAGAATTTGAAATGGTTATGATATTGATTATGACGTGGAGACATGATTCTTGTAATTGTTATTGTTATGAAATTGACCGGTCTCGAGAAATTACGTCGTTATGCCGTCAAATGGTACCGAGGTCAAGTATTGAATTTGATATGTGTTGATTGAGATTAGAGATTTATAGAATACGTATCAACATTTCCATTTCAAATTTGATATTGACAGAGTCGTCAGCGAGACTTCGACATCGACAGACATTATGCGACGAAAGGTATAATTCATGTTTTGTTTGGGGAAGACACAACTCAAATGAGATTCAATTTGAGTTTCCCAACCAAATCACATACTAGAATTGTTGTCTATTTTTTGATATGATTTTGATTTGTCTATAGAACTATATTTAAATCTCTTGATATGATGATGCCTTGTTTATAGAGTTATATTCAAGCATTTGAGATAGGAGAGTCATTGGCAGACTTGCCAAACTAGATGTTCGGTGGTATCGACGCTTCGGATCAGATTCACTCCGATTGTAGACATTCGATACAGACAATGCCGAAGTCTAGGAATAAGACGTACAGTTACCCCGATTGGGAGGGTAGGTAACAGACAGTGACGTCTTATTCACACCGGGATCCCTAGAGTAGAGTCGAGTCGAGTCAAGACAAGATTTGATTTGAATTGCATGCTCATATAGATTGGTTTCATAGACTATGGAACCCATTGTTATTGCTTTCATGCATGATTTATGATTATGTATTAGCATGCATACATGTTTTATACTGGGATTTGTTCTCACCGGAGTTTCCGGCTGTTGTTATGTCTGTATGTGTGCATAACAACAGGTGGGGCAGGATTTGGGTCACGACAGAGATGAGTTCGAGATAGCGTGGTGACTTCGGGCGCAGAAGATTACTAGTTGTTTCTTACTAGACTTGTACTGCTTGTGGTTGTAGTTTGTATTAAACACAGGTTTATATGAATGTATTAGAACAAGACATGTAATTATGTTTATTGAAATAAAATAAAGAACTATGTTTTGATATTTATATACATTTAAATTAATGTTAAAAAGCAAAATTTTGACCCACATTTTTGAATAAAAATCAGATTAATCCCGAAAGGAATTGAGTTAGAGCCCGGGTCCCCACATCTTCGCGTAGTTTCTTCTCTTCCACTCTGGCCTCACGAAGATCCTCCATCATGCACACGTTATTTCCGTCCAACTGATAGTTATCTCTCTCAAGTTTATCATTCTTTTCTTTCAGTGTTTTAATTTCTGACTTCTTTTCCTGAAGTTGTTTTTGAAGTTGATTTATAATGTTTTGAAAATCCATGTTGGTTTCCTATAAAAACATTTAAATAAGATACTCATCCATTCTTAAATATGCAATAAGATAATAGAATGTTTAAAAATAGTTTGGTACACATATTATTTTCTTAGTCACAAGTTTACTACATTCCAGATACTTTATTATAATGCTAATCTAATCGAACATCTCTCCGCCGTCGCTGGCACTGTCGTCTCCGGCCACCTCCATCGGTGCTACCTCATCTTCCTCCATGTTCTCTATCACCAAATGTAGGTAGTTATTCTAATCCTGAAGTCTGTCCATAGCGCTGTGGAGCTTCGAAATTTACCGATCCTGCCTGACGTTGTACTCCTCCTGGCGCTGACGGGCCTGAGCAGCATGCCTCTTTCTGTTTCTACTCTCTCTAGCAATTCTCTGTTCAGCGAAGCCAGACGCGCAATGCGAGCTGAATCGGTGGGTATCTGAAGAAGTTGTCTCTCAGCCAAGTCCAGATGATGAGCAAGTCGATGTACGTCGGTCTCCAATATGTGCCTAATCTCACTAAGCTCCTGTTTTTCAAGCTTCTCCCTAGCCAGTTGCGCCCTCAAGGTTGCAATCTCCCTAGCTTGATTATCTATGGTAAGCAGACGCATACGAAGAGAAGCCTGAGCGCGAGTACGTGGAGCAGCCATTTCCTAGGATAAAATGGAAGTAATGCATCAAAACCGTATAAAGGATATAAAGGCACAAATAAAGGGCACAATTAAAGTGGTCGTGGAAAAATTTTTGATTCTAAGAATTGCGAAGCGATTGAAGGGATAGATTTTTGAAATCTGTTCGAAATTTAGGGAACAGATGGAAGTTGAATTTCAAGAACAGATGAATGTTTGACTCAAATTGAGATGCACTAGGCTTTTGCCAAAATTTGTCTTTTGTCAAATTTTTTCTGTCAAAATTCCAGCGGGATTACGAACCTGGCGGCTCTGATACCACTTAAATGTCACGCCCCGTGTCCGAAGCGTCTGTGACATCCGGCATTGTTTAACAATTACTCGCAAACAATTAAGCCTCGTATCAAATCAAACCAGTCTTTTTCATAAAATAATATTGTCTTTTACAATGACAATGAAATAAACATTACATCAGAGTTTCAACTAGCGGAAACAAAAGGAAAGCAAAATTCTTGAGTTTTGATCTTGATCTTAAGCATCTTGCTCTTCTTCATTCAGTTGTTCCTCGTTTTTATCTGAAATTTGTAAGTGGGTGAGTATTTTGGGAAACACTCAGCAAGTGGGGGTCGATCGATTTCCAATGATACATATAGAACTTAATCTTTAAAACATTTCTTTAACAAACTTTTAAATCTTATTACTTTTAACTCATCATAACAGAAACGAAACAAATATGAGACAGAGGTTATTAGACGATTCAGAGCAATTCAGAAACAGATCAGAACAATTCAGAATAGAACAGATCGGAACAGACAGAACACTGTTACTCATCTCATTTCCATGGTCAAATTGTCCCCAATATGTTAGTCCTCTAAGGGGTGAGGCCAGAACTCGGTTTTATACCCACCGATGGGGGCCAGACAAAACATGGTTTTATACCCACCAATAGGGGGGCAGAACAGAACATGATTTTATACCCACTAATGGGGGCCAGACAGAATCACAATTCTCGTCCCATTTCAAATTCGAATCGTAACAGTGAAACACAGAATTCAGATTTACCGGACAGAACGTATCAGAGTTTTCAGATATCAGAGTTTCAGACGGATTCAGCGGAACCAAAGAATTTCGAAGCATAGAAGAAACATATAATCGATCGAAATTTTAAAAGACGGACATCATGCTGTTTTCGAAAATAAGGACAAACATTCATGCATGTCTTAACTTATATATTCAAGATTTAAAAATATAAACGAATATACATATCAAAAACCCACTTACCTGATTTTTATACAAAGTTCTTTCTTGAAATTTCGGCAGCACTACGGCACAACTCCAACAAATACTGTCTTCGATCGGGGAGCCCCCCGGTACGCGTTAGAAAACTCTGGACTGCACAAAATCTTCCCTTCCTTTTCTTCCTTTACTTCGGTCGAATGTTTTAGGGAGATGGGAAGAGAGGACCGAAATTTTAGAGGTTTGATGGTGTGCCTTCTCTCAACCATTTGAGTTGTATTTATAGGCACAAAAAAAACTGCTCCACCTTGCCAACCCCTTGGCCGAATTCTTGGCCATCAATAAAACCAATAATGGTGTGATTAATTGTAGACCAAAATTCCATATGTTTCTCCAAGTCCAAGACTAGCTATAATGGTGGGTTCAAAATTTCATGCATCCTTAAATGCCACCTTGGTTTTCTAAAGGGTCATTTCTTGCATCATCAATATGTCTTAGTCCTTTAGCTCCTCCCTTAGCTCCTTCATGGGTTTACTCAAAGGTTATTTCTTGCACACTTAATTTGTCCAAACTCTTGGCTCAACTTATAGCTCCCTTTTTGGTTTTGTTAGGACAAACTTGGTTGAGCTGCTTCGAGCTGACAGATCATGTCCTTGAGCTGGGGTTTTACTCCTTTCGTGACAATTCTCCTATGGATGCAGTTATTTGCCGCTCGGCCTTCTGTTGAGCTAATCCCCGAGCTTTGAAGTTACTTCCACGAGTTACTAGCTGAAAATCTAATTTCATTATTAAGTTTATAATTAGAATGAAAGTATTCTGATCTTAGATTAAGCTAAGTTTTAAGCTCATGTATTTCTTACCTTATTTACTTGGGATCGTAAAATCTCGGGTTCTCACAGAACGTATCTATCAAGCGACAATATGTACAAGAGTAGACTGCAACTTGTAGTGGGAGCGCCGCATATCAAAATGCAACAGTGTACGATTGTTAGAAGAATGATGATGTGTCTATTAAGGAAAAATCAACTGATATAATTACTTGAACGTATTTAATATTACCATTAGGAAGCAAAGCCTGTAAATAGCCGAGAAGATCAGCTGAGAAAGAGACTTTTGCGCGTACATTCATTCTTGAGTTAAAAGCTTTTAAAGATCAGTTACAAGAAGCTCGAACTGATCAGATTTATTCACAGCTTTAAGACTATATTTTGAGCACCAACACAAGCACTCATTGTTATCTTATTCGATCTTTTTAGATCAGTTGTGCTTAGCAAACATATCAGTTACGTACTTATAAAAGTTGTAAAGATACTAAGTGTTTCAATTTGACAGTGTTTAAGACCAAATTGAAGTTGGTTATTACAGATTCTGTAATTAATCAAAGTTTTTTGGTGAATATCTTATCTTTGAGATAGAAAGGGTGACGTATGAGCATTTGAAGACACCGAACATCCGTAAATCTTTGTGTTGTTTATCTTTCAGGTATTCAATCTGTCCTTCAGTTTGTTTCCGCACTTTAAAGTTAACTGATCGACATTGACATGATTATCGAATTCAATTTATCACTAAAATGATTCATTCTTTCGAAAAGATTCGAAAATCGCAAAGTATTTATTCAACCCCCCCTTCTAAACACTTTCAATCACTCGACTGATCCTAACAAATTTAAACATAGCTCGTACATAGCATAATACGAGCATAAATATGTATAACGCGACATCCATGCATAAAAAATTTCATAAAATCATATTTTCATCCTCGTCATACATAATCGTAATCGTAAATCATTTTTCTTAAAGTTTTGTTTAATACAAGTGGCTCTTAACATAAATCGTCTGATCAAACTAACCACAGTACTGGGCCAACAGGGATCACCACAGCTCTTGAACTAGATTTCTACTCCATAACATATAACATAATTCCTCCTAAGAGGTTGAAGAGGTCCCCAGATATGTTCTCCGGCTTCCAAACCCATAAACATAATTGACCACAAGACAAATCGCATACCTCAAAAATAATTATTTTGCATGTCATACATACTTACGAACATCATGGACCTCATTGGATCGTCCCCGGACATGCTGCCACAACATCCTCAAATAAGAACCAAAAAATCCACTAATCATGCATTCAAAGGCTTACAACTCCCTAATTAAATAGAACCACTTATTACGCACCAAACGACTCGGGACTCGACACACACGTAAACCTTATCCTAACCTACTATCCATGGCCATAAACTAGCCCCAAACCATGACCGAACCCCTTAAACCATGCACATCAATATATCGAACAAAATATGCCCAAGGAATGACACTATGACACATATGTGTTTCATATGACTCCCAACCAATTCCAACTCGAACCAAGCCCTATAGTCGACCCTTAGACATCACCTAAGACCCTGGTTTTACCATTTCCATCCCATGACACATGCACCAGTTTTGAATAACCCTTGCCGTGAGTAGCACCCCACGTGACTCCAACATACGCGCGTGGTTTTAGCTCGACTCCAGCCCTCTTTGTAACGTCCCGAAAATTTGAAGGTCCACGTAACCCACATGCATGCAAGTTATTAAATTTCTTTTGTATTTTATTAAATTGTTTTAATGAATTAAATGCATGTTTATTTCATGAATTTGTGTTTTAATTCATCGTTTATTTAAAGTTTCATACATTAGGATTTTAAGTTGTATTTCGCGCTCGAACGAAGAACGGAGACCTGAGATATTTCAGGAAAAATATTTTATTGAATATTTATTTTTATTAAATAATATATGGTGTTCAAATGTATTTTTCAAGAAATGGGCTTTTTTGGGTATTTTTACCCGCCGGAGTAAATTTTTAATCGGTATACAAATTTTATCGATTCAGAGACTTTTTGAGGACTTGGACAATAATTTAAAAAACATACCAACAATACATATTTTCCGGGAGTGTGTTTGGACTTAATGGACCTAATTTTAAGCTTATTGGGCTTAAAACTTTAATGTCAAATTAGGGCCCATTACCTTGCAAATTAACTATTTAATATTACCTAATCACCCACTAAACCTATTTATCTTGTACAAGCCGACACCTACCCCTGCACCAAAATTTTTCATTCCGTTTTCAGCAGCTCCATTGCTGCAACTCTCGGCCAAGCACATTTCTTTCAATAAAATTCCTCAGGTGCTTCCCCGACGCTCGTTTCTTCGACGTTCTTGCGTAAAATACATCAAGGCACGCCATGTACTATTATTTATGCGTCATACATGCTAGATACTTGCTGATATATGTGTTAGTTGCATAATAATTTCTCGATCCAACATATAACATGGTAATGTTCGGTTTTTGTTCAAATCCTTGCATCTTTTTTCAACCAACTCACATATGTTTCGAATTGCTGCAAGGGGGCTGCGGGCTACTGTCATGAGGGGTCTGAATCACGTGAATAATTAAGGGAAAAATGTTGGAGTCGATGTTTTTTGGGTTTTAGGAGAGGGCCGATCGACATCTGGAGTTTTCGGTTGGAATTTTTGTGTCTCAAAACCCGTCATCTTCTGTTATTTCAAATTCTACGGCTTATTTTTTGGTTTTTTGGATAAGTTTTCAACATATGATTTGTATTACTCTTGGTTATCTTCGATTCAATAGTAAATTCGTAATTTTCTGATAAGAAACGAGGGAGATATGAGGTAAATAGTTGATGATTTATTGGAATTTTTCGGAAAGGTTTATGGATTTTCTTCTATTTTTTCTTCCTCTTCTTCTCTTTCCTTCTTCTCTCTTCTTTCAGTTTCCTTCTCTCTCTCGGATGGTTTTTGAATTGTGGAGAGTTCAGCTATATATATGGCTGATTTCATATTTATCCATTGAATTGTTTTAAATTAAATGAAAAGGTTAATATTTATCCAAACTTAATATTATTATATTCTTGTATCTAATTATTATATTATATTAAACATATGTATTGAATCTAATTATAAATTATCTTCCATTGAACTTAATTGTACTTAATTACTTAACATATATGTTGAGGTTAATTATAATATTTTATTATATTTTGGGTATTTGATCTTGGAAGGAGAACCTCATAGTACTTGATGAATTTTTAAGTGTATTGTGATGTATTTTAATGTATTTCTAGATATTTTGGACAAATAAAATTTTCACCGAAAAATAATGTGGTAAAATAATAAAATGAAAATAATAAAATTTAGTTATACTAATAAATTTTTAAATGCACCTTTGTGTTTACGGTGTCACAATATCCCCTTCTTTTAAAAATCTGGTCCCCAAATTTAATAGTTATTGGAATAAATGCGGATATTGATATCTCATATCTTTCTTTGTTTCCCATGTTGCTTCTTCAATGTTGTGGTTTTTCCATAAGACTTTTATTCTTTGGTCCAAAATTTTCGCAGGTTGTTCTTCATAGGTTAGATTTTATTCCAGATCTATCTGTTGGTGGTCAATCAATTAGGCTGAGTCTATTTTGCATTTCCTTAATTATGATACGTGGAATACGTTATGCATACCAGAGATATTTTCGGGTAGAGATAGACGATAAGCCATAGTGCCTATTCGTTCTATCACTTCAAAGGGTCCAACAAATCGAGTATGCAACTTTCCCTTCTTTCCAGTACGCTTGATTCCTTTTCTTGGTGATACTTTTAGTAATACAAAATCTCCGACTTCAAATTTCATATCTTTCCGCCTCTTATCTGCATAACTCTTCTGTCAACTTTCAGCTGTTTGTATTCGTTGCCTGATAAATTGTATTTTGTTGATAGCTTCTTGTATAATGTCAGGCCTGATTGCTCGTTCTTGTCCATTCTTTGTGCCTCTCAATTAATCGATATCCCAGTTAAGAGGAGAGCGACATTTTCTTACATATAATGCTTCATATGGTGCCATTTTTATTGAGGATTGATAACTATTGTTGTATGAAAATTCAACTAGAGGCAAATGTTTTCCCCATTATGCCCCAATATCCAGCACACATGCTGTGGTGACCCGAACCTAATCCATCTTCTTAATCATTATTAGGATCATTCAATTAACCTAGGTCTAAATTTTTTTCTTAAAAATAAAATGCGGAAACGTAAAGTAATCAATCTGATATAAATATTAACATAAAGTACAAATCTTGTACAACATATGTTTATCGCAACTAGAGTTCAGCCCCTACATCAAGTACTGAAAATCAATCTACTCTAAGTCCGGATCTCCACGCTAATCTTGAATCTCTCATTCTCTTCGTGACCCTAATCCTTTCCCACCTGTTGTCATGCGCACATACAAACAAGACAACAGCCGGATAACTCCGGTGAGAAATACATCCCAGTATAAACTATATAAACATGCAGTCATATAAAATCATATATAAAATGTAACGCCCAAGATTTTGTGTAATACGTTTGAGTTACTAGGTATTATGAATATGGGAATGGAAGAACAGACACGAAGAAGCGATGTGGCAATTTGAGTTTAGTTACAAAGTATATTGTTGGGGCAGCCGAGACAGTGCACCCGCGGTTCAAAAGACAGTGCACCCGCGGTTCAAAAGACAGTGCACCAGCGGTCGTTTATCATGAAATGTTGAAGGTTTACAATAGGCGTACCGCACCCGCGCCAGAAAAGCCACCGCACCTGCGGTAAATGAACAGAGACCAGACCGCACACGCATTAGAAAAGATAGCGCACGCGCGGTCGTCGCTTCTGAAATTTTGAGTGTGGATCAGTAAGCTTAGCGCACCCGCGGTCAAAGAATGAGCGCACCCGCGGTGCGACGTGCTGAATGAAAAATAAGACACTTGCACTTAGTCATGCAATATAGTGTGTTTTCTTCATTTCCCTCACCATCTTCAGCAGCAAACACTGAGAACAACCCCAGGAAAGCTTCAAAGTTCTTCAAGCTTAGAAATTAGCTTGGGCAAGATCCATCAATCCGAATTTTAATCCGACTTCGGTTCTGTATTCCTCTCATCATCAGCTTCGAAAGGACGTAAGTATTATTCAATTCCTGTATGATTCAGGATTAGGAGGTTGAGGAAATCGGATTTTGATTTCTATTATGTGTTATTGTGATGTCGGTGATAGAATATTCGCAACCGGATCGTAGAACGGACATTGTATGCTATTGTTATTAATTTTCAGCATGTATCAAATTTGAGATATGCAAATTTCAGCATTGATATGTGTTTGTGATAAAGATTGTGAGTTATTGTGACTGATTATTGTTGGTTAGGATGACCGGTATCGCGAGATTACGTTGTTATGCCGTCGAAATGTACCGAGATTGAATATTGATATGTACATGTATCGGTTTGAGTTGTGAATTGATATGGTGCTATTTGACATTGCCATTTCAGATTGATATCGGCAAGATTTGACTTCTAGACTCCGATCTTGACAAAGACTAAACAACGAAAGGTATAATTCAATGTTTGATTGGGGAGATATAACTTGAAACAGATCCGGTTTGAGTTTCCCACAAATCACATACTAGATTTCTATACCTTGTTATGTTGTGCTTTATATTGATTTATATACAAGCATTGAGATAGGAGTGTCATTGGCATATATGCCAAGTTTCTAGAAGTTCGGTGGTATCGAAGCATAGGAGAAGATCGACTCCGATTGTAGATATTCGATACAGACAGGACCGAAGTCTACGAATAAGACGTACCGCCACCACGATTGGGAGAGTAGGTGGGAGACTTGTTACGTCTTATTCACACCGGGATCCCTAGATTTAGATACGAGTCGAGTCAAAGATATGATTTTGACTTAAGTTGCATGCTTATTTTGATTTTGTTTCATAGACTGGGGAACATATTGCTATTGATTGTATGTTCATGATTTATATTGTGTATATGCATGTGTAACATGTTTTATACTGGGATTTGTTCTCACCGGAGTTTCCGGCTGTTGTTGTGTCTGTATGTGTGCATGACAACAGATGGGACAGGATCAGGGTCGAGACCAAGATGAGAGATCGAGATAGCGTGGTGATTGCGGGCGTAGAAGATGGACTAGTAGCTTTTACATTTGATATGTTATGTATTTTAAATACTAGTTTGTTTAAGTAGGAAATGAAACAAGACAGGTACCTACTTGGTTGAAATAAAAAGAGAGGTATGATTTGTGTATGATTTAAATACAATTGTTTTGATATTAAAAGCAAAATTTTGACCCAAATTTTCTAGCAAAGATCCAATTAATCCCAAAGACAATTGAGTTAGAGCCCGGGTCCCCACAACAGGTGGTATCAGAGCGATAGATCCTTTAGATTGAGATAGAATAGAATGAGCGGGGGGGTAGATTGAATTTTCTTCCTTGCTTTTATTGTGCTAGCATGATTTATTGCTTTCACTATTTCATGTTATATTGTTATCTGAGTTGATTACAGCATGTAATTGCAAAGACTGAATCAGAACCGATTCAGGATCAGAGGTATATGATCAGATGAGGACTGAGACAGATTGTATAGATTGTGTACTAATCCGTTTGATAATCAGATATTCCTCCTCGACGAGTACCGCAACCAGTAGCAGGTCAAGCACCAGAACAAGGCAGTACTTCCAATGATCCGATGGATGTGACCGCTACACCGATGGAGACTTTGCTGAAAAGGTTTCAGTCGTTTAGACCACCGACACTGAAGGGCACAGAAAGTTCAATTGAGTTTGAAAGTTGGCTCGATGATATCGAGATGCTATTTGAGTCTCTTGACTATACCGACGAGCGACGAGTTAAACTCATTGGGCATCAATTGAAAGAAGTTGCGAAGAACTGGTGGCTTACCATGAAGAAAGCATTGGAGCATCGTGGCATAGAAATCACTTGGAAAGTTTTTAAAGCAGAGTTTTATCAACGCTTCTTTCCCGTGTCCTAATGAAAAGACAAAGGTGCTGAATTTGCCAATTTGAAACAGGGACAGTTAAACATCGAAGAATATGTGGCAAAGTTTTCGACATTGCTTCGATTTGCTCCTCACGTGGCAGAAAATGACGAGGCTATTGCAGATCAGTTTATCAGTGGCTTGAATCCGGATATCTTTACCTTGGTGAATACCGGCAGACCCAACAACTTTGCTGATGCATTGAACCGTGCCAAGGGGGCCGAAGCTGGATTGCTTAGGCAACGAAGCACTTCCTATGTCTCTCCGACTCCTAGACCGCCACAATCCTCAATTCAACCCCCTCCCAGATTGAGAGCGGTGGTAGCAGCAGCGGGAGGAAAGACCAGCTGAAAGCAAAGGGAAAACAGTTCAGGAGATCAGGGAGCAGTTCGTCGAGATCCAGTGGATCACGACAGAGAGGTCTTGGTCAGAGTACAGAGTATACAGGTGTATATTGCAGTTCTTGTGGAGGCCGACATGCCACAGAGCAGTGTCAGGGTGTGATGGGTCGCTGCAATATCTGCAAACAGCAAGGACATTTCGCCAGAGTCTGTCCACAGAAAGGGGTATAGCAAGCTCAGAATGTAGGAGCATCTGGTTCAGTGACTCAGCCTGAAAGGCAAGCTTCATCTGTTCATTCCTTTCAGCCAACCCCTACACAGACCCAGCCCCAAGCCAGAGGTAGCCAGACAGTGAGCCAACCTCCCAGACAGCAGGCTCGAGTCTTTGCACTGACAGAAGAGCAGGCCCAAGATGCACCAGACGATGTGATCGCAGGTAACTGTTTTCTTTGCGGTTATCCTGCTTATGTATTGATAGATACAGGTGCATCTCATACATTCATTTCTGAGCGCTTTGCATTAATGAATGCTTTACCTGTGTAGAACCCGTAAATCAGTAGACGTATAAGCCATGCATAATTCTAGATTTTTAAATTTAATTGACTTCATTGCATGATTATTTTAAATGCATTTATTTGAAGTTAATTATTCATTATTTCAGTTCAGTAGTTTGATTTTTAGTATTTCAGTTATTTCAGTGAGGCCGGACCGGAGTTGGAGTTTTGAGATAGAATTTAAGATTCGAGAAATATTTCCATAAGTTAATTTAGCTAGCAACTAAGTTCATTTAAGTTAGAAAGGGAGGTTTGAGGATTTAATTTAATTATTTGAGGTGATTAAGAAATGAACTCATTTAAGTTTTTAAATTAAGGGGTTAGCTTACTAAATTATTTAAAGGATTAGTAAGGCTTTCAAGGATTATTAGTTGACTAGATAACCAACACTTCCCACTCATTTTATTAGCATGATTTCGGCCCCTTGGATTTATTAAGCAATTCATTCCAACTCATCAACTTTGACCAATTCTTTGCATGTAATAAGTAGGATAATTCTAGGATTTTTGGGATCACAATTTAATTAAATAAATGGACATATCATAGACTAGAAAATAAGCAAAAATCGGTCACTACCTTCTAGAAGCATCCACCAACTCATTTGATATCAAACCATAATTCAAAAATTCAAAATGGGAAGACTTGATCTTGGATCTTCCTTATATCTTGCACCCACTTCACTCACCCTCCTAACCATTTTTCCCCCCCTCTCCATTTCGAAAATTTAGAGTGAATTCACACTCATTTTAAGTAGAAAAATCGTGAGTCTTAGCTAGAGGGAAGGGAAGAAAAAAAAATCGAGAGCTTAGGCAAGGTAGAAAAGGAAGCCACTCCGTCTCCTCCGCGCCGTCTCGTCTTTTCTTTTCGTTTCTATTTCAAACGATAACAAGGCATGTCTAAATTCTTTCTAAACCTCAATCAAGTCATATTATCATTTATTTTTCAGTACATGATCATGTTTATTCAAGTAAAAATCGAGATCCATGTCAAAACATTTTGAAACAACACATGCAGAATTTTCGATTTTCCTTGGCAAGCTTCACGGTTTCTTTTGGTTTGTGAGTTTCAGGTATTGGATCGACTCCAGGCTCCCAAGGTGACTTATATACATGTAATAGGATGCACTAGGACAACATTTGTCCATCGGTTTCAGCCCATGCTTGCTGGAAAGCAAGAAATGACAGCAACATCATTTGTGTCCCTTTTTGAGTTAGAAAATTTCAGTTTTTATGTCAAGGGGTTTGGATATGATCTTGGCTGCCCTAAGGGCTCTTAGCCATGGTTGGATCACTTCCCTAACATTTCTATGACATGACTAAGTCGCCCTTTTGGTGGCTTGGTCCATGGTTCATCGGTTTTTAATAAAAACATCACAACAGCCCCTATACCCCTTCGGCTACTTCGGTTGGACAGCTTTCGGTTCGTTTCTTTTGGTTGCTTGGTATGGATCTTGGTTGGACTATGGCCCTTAGCCACGGTTCATATTATGCTCCTAGATGTCTAGATCGTGCCATGGTCAATCAAATGGCCACTGGAACGACGCAAGACATCGATCTAAGCAAAACACTACACACGCATGCACGTTGGCTCTCGGTTAGACCCTTCGGCTGAGTTTTGGTATGATGCGGATTGTGGCTGGCCTAGGGCCCTTAGCCATGGTTCAAATCATTCCTTGGGATGTTGGTAAGAGTCTCTGGTTGGTGGTTCACGCCCCAATGGCCGGTAGTCTCGAAAACAACACAAGTTACACGGGTGTGCAGCTGCTGGAAATTTACAGCAAGTTTCTGTGTCGTTTAGAAGGATCGTTTGAGTTCTTGGTTGGCTTTTAGCCCATGGCCTTGGACTGGACAATGCCTCATTGAGTTGGGAAGGTCATGTTTTTGACCGTTTGTGATTCGGATCATTTTTGAGGTCGTACGAGAATTTACGGTGCGATGTGCCAAATTGACTCTCGAAAGAGCGTTTCGTGTTTTGGCCTCCATTTCACCTAGATTTCGACCCTATCATTTTAGAAGCATTATTTTATGATTTTTCAGCGTATTTTAATCATGACTATACGTCGGTTCGGTGTCGGTTCAGGTTGGCTCGGAGTCATGATTAAATGCGAAGTCATTAGGCATCATAGTCGCATCTTTTGAACGTAAATTGCATAGTTGGTCAAGTTTAAGCTATTGCATATTTTTCATGGCACAGTTAGGTTGCAGCGAGCCTGGGGACGATCCAATCCAATCCAGTTGGTAAAATTACGAGACATTTTCATTATGCCAGTTAATTATTTTACGTGCATTAAATAGAAAATGATTATTTTTTTGAGATTTATGCGATATGGCTTGTGGTTCATTCACTATGTGGGAGTGTTATTTTATACGATCGCCAGTGACCGATCAGTTCAGTATGGTACCACCCGGTCGCCAGTTACCGGCCAGCTCAGTTCAGTTTCAGCCTCCCCGGTAGCCAGTTACCGATCAGTTCAGCTTAGTGCAGTGGCCACAGGCGTAAAACATAATCTCAACAGAAAATTTTACCAGATATTTCAGTACAGGCTCCAAGGAGCAAATATTTTTACAGTGATTTTCAGTTCAGTTATGCACGTATTATAATTGCTCAGTACAGTTTATTTTCAGCATGCCTCATGACATGATATTTTATCCCATGCATATTTTAATTCATATTTTTACTCGTTACTTGCGATATATGCATGCTGAGTCTTTAGGCTCACTAGACTTGATTGTAGTAGGTACTGATGAGGCCAGGGCCGAGGGCGGGGACCAGTGAGCCAGCTTTGGTCGGCAGTAGTGCCACCCGAGGACCTCAGAGCAGCAGTTGTTATTTTTTTCCGCAAACATTTTATCAGTCGTTGGATATTTTTAAATTTTGATTTTTGGTAAACTTTATTTTGTTCCGCTGCGATATTTTAAACATTGAACTTCATTCATCAGTCGATTTTATGAATGAGGCCATTTAAGTTCTTTTAAAAAGAAATTTTTTTTTATTTTCCGCAAATTTTCAAGCAAGGAGAATTAGGGCCTTTACAGTTGGTATCAGAGCGGTGGTTCTGTATAGGGTTTCACTACTACTGACCGCGAGAAACTCACGAAGCCACGCCTTTGGTCTGTAAGTTTTTCAGTTCAGCATTTTAGTTAAAGCATGAATTAGTTTGTCAGCATGCTTCCAGATTTTCAGTATTTCAGGGTTCATTTAAAATAAATTATGGAAATATGCATGTTAGTTACGTATGGGTTATGTTGGAATAGTATGCCCCCTAGACGCATTTTAGAGCGCAACAGAGAGGAGGAGCCTCGCCGAGAGGACAGGGAGGAGCGTAGACCGGAGGGAGACCTACCACCTCCTCCACCGCCCCCACCGGACATGAGTGCCTAGATGTTAGCTGGGATGGCACAGTTCTTCGCACAGTTTGCGGGGGGCAATGCCGCAGCCGTAGCCGCAGCCGCAGCTGCAGCCAGGCCGACAGGGCCCGAGGCTGTTTATGAGCGATTCATGAAGATGCGCCCGAAGGAATTCTCTGGGACATCTGACCCCATGGTTGCCGAGGGATGGATCAAATCCCTCGAGGTTATCTTCGAGTTCATGGAGCTGGGAGACGCAGACCGAGTCCGGTGTGCCACCTACCTGTTCACTGGAGATGCCCGCTTATGGTGGGAAGGAGCTTCGGTAGCCCTGACCTTGGTTACACTTTCTTGGACCCGCTCTACGGAGGTTTTCTACTCCAAGTATTTTGCTGAGGAGGTTTGCACCAGGCTGACCACCGAGTTCATGAGTCTGAGACAGGGGGATATGACGGTTACGGAGTTTATCCGTAAGTTCGAGAGGGGCTGTCACTTTGTGCCCCTGATCGCGAATGATGCCAGAGCCAAGCTGATGCACTTCCTGGTGGGTTTACGGCCGATCTTGCGCCGGGATGTTAGGGTATCTGACCCTGCTGCTTATGAGATTACCGTCTCCAAGGCCTTAGCCGCAGAGCAGGATCTGCGGGATATCGAGAGGGATCGCCAGGGCAAGCGCCCAGTCCAGGCACCGCACCGCCCTCCTCCTCATCAGCATCAGCAGCAGAATAAGAGGCCTTTTCATGGACCGCCCAGGAACCGAGGCCAGCAGCAGCGGGGACGCCCAGCCCCGAGGACTCAAGAGCACCCAGTCTGTCCCAGGTTCTCACGTCGCCATCCTAGAGCATGTATGGCTGGCTCAGGAAAGTGTTTTAAGTGTGGCAGTCTAGACCACATGTTGCTGCAGTGCCCTCAGAGGAATCTGCCTACCCAAGGCAGAGTTTTTGCTCTCCATGCCGCGGAAACCAACCCGGAGACTATGTTGTTGACAGGTACCTTTAAACTTTAAGTTATTATTCGAATTTCAGCATTTTGGGAATCGGGATTTAGATTTTTGAACTTAGAACTGTTATAGGATTGCATGCTCTACTCAGATTTATTTCGGGGGAATTAAGCTAGAGGAACTTTGACCTTTGCATGTCTATAAGTTTAGATCTTGTAGTGGGATTCAACTTAGAGTTCCGATCTTTCAAGGAGAATTTTTATATGTGGTTCCGCTACCAAGGCCTTGATAGATTCAGGGGCCACTCACTCGTTTATTTCGGAGGTCTTTGCAAACTTTCTCAAGATCCAGACCATTGGGCTAGATACAGCCTTTTCAGTAGTGTTGCCGTCAGGCGAGGAGATGGCAGCTACCAATGTTATCCGAGAT
This sequence comes from Primulina tabacum, assembly GCF_025594145.1. NCBI lineage: Eukaryota > Viridiplantae > Streptophyta > Magnoliopsida > Lamiales > Gesneriaceae > Primulina > Primulina tabacum. The sequence goes on along the minus strand of NC_134557.1, from coordinate 23,229,811 downwards.
ATAGACCTTGAGCTGCACGGTAATCTTGTTTATGCGGATCTGATCGTGCTACCGATGCCAGAATTTGACATCATCCTAGGGATGGACTGGCTATTGAAGAATAGAGTGTTGATAGACTTCCAGCGGAGATCTGTCCTTGTCCGACCACCTGGAATGGAGCAGTTCTTATTTGAGCCGGACAGGTACTTTCCTTTACCGTGCATTATTCCTTATGTTCAGGCTAGGAAGCTCATGCATAGAGGGTGTCGGGCATTTCTAGCGACCTTTTTATCTGTCCCCGAGGAACCCAGCCAGTCAACCTCAGATGTTCCGATTGTCAGAGATTTCTTAGACGTTTTTCCCGAAGACGTCTCTGGTATGCCACCCGAGAAAGAGGTGGAGTTTTCCATCGAGCTTATGCCAGGTACGGCTCCGATATCCAAAGCACCGTACCGACTAGCACCTACAGAGATGGCAGAGCTTAAGAAGTAGATTCAGGAACTTCTCGACAAGGAGTTCATTCGCCCGAGCTTTTCACCATGGGGCGCGCCAGTCTTATTTGTGAAAAAGAAGGATGGCGCGATGAGGCTTTGCATTGACTACCGGGAGTTGAACAGGGTTACAGTGAAGAATAAATACCCACTTCCGAGGATTGAGGATCTGTTTGACCAGTTGCAGGGAGCTTCGATTTTATCCAAGATTGATCTGCGCTCTGGTTATCACCAGTTGAGGGTGAGAGATGCTGATGTTTCGAAGACAGCTTTCAGGACTCGTTATGGTCACTACGAGTTCCTAGTGATGCCGTTCGGTCTGACGAATGCGCCAGCGATCTTCATGGATCTAATGAATTGCGTATTTCAGCCGTACCTCGATCAGTTTGTGATAGTGTTCATAGATGAGATTCTCGTCTACTCCAAGAGTCGGGAGGAGCACAGCAGGCATCTGACCACAGTGTTGCAGACATTGTAGAAGCACAAACTATTCGCAAAGTTCAGTAAGTGCGAATTCTGGTTAGAGAATGTGGCGTTCTTGGGCCACATTGTTTCTAGCAGTGGCATTGAGGTAGACCCGGCAAAAGTTGCAGCAGTCAGAGATTGGGTTGTGCCTCAGAATGCATCAGAGATCCGCAGTTTTCTTGGGTTCGCAGGATATTACAGGAAGTTCATTAAGGGATTCTCATCCATTGCCGTTCCACTCACAGCACTGACCAAGAAAAATGTGAAATTTGTTTTGAGCGAGGAGTGTCAGAAGAGCTTCGATACTTTGAAGCAAGCTCTTATCTCAGCACCCGTTTTGGCTGTACCGTCAGGATCTGGTGAGTTTGTCCTTTATACCGATATTTCGAAGCTTAGTTTAGGTGCAGTTTTGATGCAGCATGGGAGAGTGATAGCGTATGCTTCTCGACAGCTGAAAATCCACGAGAAGAATTACCCTACCCATGGTCTGGAGTTAGCGGCCGTAGTTTTTGCTTTGAAGATTTGGAGGCACTATCTGTATGGAGAGAAGTGTCAGATCTTTACCGACCATAAGAGCCTCAAGTATTTCTTTACGCAGAAGGAGCTGATTATGCGTCAGAGGCGTTGGTTGGAGCTTGTGAAAGATTACGATTGTGACATTAGCTACCACCCGGGTAAAGCTAATGTAGTTGCGGATGCTTTGAACAGGAAAGTCGCAGTAATGGCTCACTTTACGATTCAGAAACCTCTTCAGATTGAGATGCAGAAGTTCGATCTTGAGACTTATCCGCGAGGTAGAGTTCCTTGTTTATCTACCTTGACTATCCAGTCCTCTCTTATTGACCGTATTCGCAGCGGTCAGGCAGCAGATGAGCAGTTGGCACAGTGGAAGAAGAGAGATGAAGCCAAGGGCAGTGTTTTGTATACAGTCAGCGACGGTATTGTGAGATACCGAGATAGGATATGGGTTCCTAGCAGTGATTCTATCCGAGCAGACATCTTATCAGAGGCCCATACATCCCCGTACTCCATTCACCCTGGGAGTACGAAGATGTACAAAGATCTGCAGCTATTGTATTGGTGGCCAGGGATGAAGAAGGACATCAGGCGTTTTGTATCGGAGTGCCTGACTTGCCAGTTAGTGAAGGCCGAGCATCAGAGACCAGCAGGTTTGCTCAAGCCTCTTCCTATTCCCGAGTGGAAGTGGGACAACATTACCATGGACTTTGTGACCGGATTGCCGAGGTCAGCCAGAGGATCGAATGCTATCTGGGTGATTGTAGATCGTCTTACCAAATCAGCGCACTTCTTGCCTATTAAGACGACTTTCACCATGGTTCATTATGTAGAGCTGTATATCCGAGAGATAGTCCGACTCCATGGTATTCCAGTTTCTATCGTATCCGACAGAGATCCCAGATTCACTTCCTCGTTTTGGAAGAGTTTGCATTTGACTATGGGTACGAAGTTGCTGTTTAGCACAGCTTTCCATCCGCAGACAGATGGGCAGTCGGAGCGAGTTATTCAGATTTTGGAGGATCTTCTTCGCGCTTGCGTCATTGATTTCTCTGGGAGTTGGGAGTCGAACTTACCATTGGTAGAGTTCACCTATAACAACAGTTTCCAGTCATCTATAGGTATGGCTCCGTATGAAGCGCTATATGGCCGCAAGTGTAGATCTCCTGTTCATTGGGATGAAGTAGGAGAGAGAGCAGAGTTGGGTCCAGAGATTGTTCAGCAGGCAGCAGATGTAGTAGTCAAGATCCGTGATAGGATGAGGACTGCTCAGAGCCGACAGAAGAGTTATGCCGATCAGCGGAGGAGAGACTTAGAGTTTGCCACAGTGGGCGATCATGTCTTCGTGAAAGTGGCACCTATGAAGGGTGTCATGAGATTTGGGAAGAAAGGGAAGCTCAGTCCGAGATTCATTGGACCGTTTGAGATCCTTGACAGAGTTGGGACGCTAGCGTATTGTGTGGCTCTTCCGCCGAATCTGGCCGGAGTACACAAAATCTTTCACGTCTCCATGCTGAGAAAGTACATGGCGAACCCTTCGCATGTGCTGAATTTCGAGCCGTTGCAGCTTACTCCGAACTTATCTTATGAGGAGAGACCCGTGCAGATCCTAGATAGACAGGAGAAGAAACTTCGGAACAAGCTTGTTAAGCGAGTCAAAGTCAAATGGCTCAACCATTCAGAGGAGGAAGCTACGTGGGAGTCTGAGCCGGAGATGAGAGATCGATACCCCGAGTTATTCGGTAAGTTCTAATTTCGAGGACGAAATTTCTTTTAAGGGGGGAAGGATTGTAGAACCCGTAAATCAGTAGACGTATATGCCATGCATAATTCTAGATTTTTAAATTTAATTGACTTCATTGCATGATTATTTTAAATGCATTTATTTGAAGTTAATTATTCATTATTTCAGTTCAGTAGTTTGATTTTTAGCATTTCAGTTATTTCAGTGAGGCCGGACCGGAGTTGGAGTTTTGAGATAGAATTTAAGATTCGAGAAATATTTCCAGAAGTTAATTTAGCCAGCAACTAAGTTCATTTAAGTTAGAAAGGGAGGTTTGAGGATTTAATTTAATTATTTGAGGTGATTAAGAAATGAACTCATTTAAGTTATTAAATTAAGGGGTTAGCTCACTAAATTATTTAAAGGATTATTAAGGCTTTCAAGGATTATTAGTTGACTAGATAACCAACACTTCCCAGTCATTTTATTGGCATGATTTCGGCCCCTTGGATTTATTAAGCAATTCATTCCAACTCATCAACTTTGACCAATTCTTTGCATGTAATTAGTAGGATAATTCTAGAATTTTTGGGATCACAATTTAATTAAATAAATGGACATATCCTAGACTTGAAAATAAGCAAAAATCGGCCACTACCTCCTAGAAGCATCCACCAACTCATTTGATATCAAACCATAATTCAAAAATTCAAAATGGGAAGACTTGGTCTTGGATCTTCCTTATATCTTGCACCCACTTCCCTCACCCTCCTAACCATTTTTCCCCCCCTCTCCTTTTCGAAAATTCAGAGTGAATTCACACTCATTTTCAGTAGAAAAATCGTGAGTCTTAGCTAGAGGGAAGGGAAGAAAAAAAAAATCGAGAGCTTAGGCAAGGTAGAAAAGGAAGCCACTCCGTCTCCTCCGCGCCGTCTCGTCTTTTCCTTTCGTTTCTATTTCAAACGATAACAAGGCATGTATAGATTCTTTCTAAACCTCAATCAAGTCATATTATCATTTATTTTTCAGTACATGATCATGTTTATTCAAGTAAAAATCGAGATCCATGTCAAAACATTTTGAAACAACACATGCAGAATTTTCGATTTTCCTTGGCAAGCCTCACGGTTTCTTTTGGTTTGTGAGTTTCAGGTATTGGATCGACTCTAGGCTCCCAAGGCGACTTATATACATGTAATAGGATGCACTAGGACCACATTTGTCCATCGGTTTCAGCCCATGCTTGCTGGAAAGCAAGAAATGACAGCAACATCATTTGTGTCCCTTTTTGAGTTAGAAAATTTCAGTTTTTATGTCAAGGGGTTTGGATATGATCTTGGCTGCCCTAAGGGCTCTTAGCCATGGTTGGATCACTTCCCTAACATTTCTATGACATGACTAAGTCGCCCTTTTGGTGGCTTGGTCCATGGTTCATCGGTTTTTAATAAAAACATCACAACAGCCCCTATACCCCTTCGGCTACTTCGGTTGGACAGCTTTCGGTTCGTTTCTTTTGGTTGCTTGGTATGGATCTTGGTTGGCCTATGGCCCTTAGCCACGGTTCATTTCATGCTCCTAGATGTCTAGATCGTGCCATGGTCAATCAAATGGCCACTGGAACGACGCAAGACATCGTTCTAAGCAAAACACTACACACGCATGCACGTTGGCTCTCGGTTAGACCCTTCGGTTGAGTTTTGGTATGATGCGGATTGTGGCTGGCCTAGGGCCCTTAGCCATGGTTCAAATCATTCCTTGGGATGTTGGTAAGAGTCTCTGGTTGGTGGTTCATGCCCCAATGGCCGGTAGTCTCGAAAACAACACAAGTTACACGGGTGTGCAGCTGCTGGAAATTTACAGCAAGTTGCTGTGTCGTTTAGAAGTCTCGTTTGAGTTCTTGGTTGGCTTTTAGCCCATGGCCTTGGACTGGAAAGTGCCTCATTGAGTTGGGAAGGTCATGATTTTATCGTTCGTGATTCGGATCATTTTTGAGTTCGTACGAGAATTTACGGTGCGATGTGCCAAATTGACTCTCGAAAGAGCGTTTCGTGTTTTGGCCTCCATTTCACCTAGATTTCGACCCTATCATTTTAGGAGCATTATTTTATGATTTTTCAGCGTATTTTAATCATGACTATACGTTAGTTCGGTGTCGGTTCAGGTTGGCTCGGAGTCATGATTAAATGCGAAGTCATTAGGCATCATAGTCGCATCTTTTGAACGTAAATTGCATAGTTGGTCAAGTTTAAGCTATTGCATATTTTTCATGGCACAGTTAGGTTGCAGCGAGCCTGGGGACGATCCAATCCAATCCAGTTGGTAAAATTACGGGACATTTTCATTATGCCAGTTAATTATTTTACGTGCATTAAATATAAAATGATTATTTTTTTGAGATTTATGCGATATGGCTTGTGGTTCATTCACTATGTGGGAGTGTTATTTTATACGGTCGTCAGTGACCGATAAGTTCAGTATGGTACCACCCGGTCGCCAGTGACCGGCCAGCTCAGTTCAGTTTCAGCCTCCCCAGTAGCCAGTTACCGATCAGTTCAGCTTAGTGCAGTGGCCACAGGCGTAAAACATAATCTCAACAGAAAATTTTACCAGATATTTCAGTATAGGCTCCAAGGAGCAAATATTTTTACAGTGATTTTCAGTTCAGTTATGCACGTATTATAATTGCTCAGTACAGATTATTTTCAGCATGCCTCATGACATGATATTTTATCCCATGCATATTTTAATTCAGATTTTTACTCGTTACTTGCGATATATGCATGCTGAGTCTTTAGGCTTACTAGACTTGATTGTTGTAGGTACTGATGAGGCCAGGGCCAAGGGCGGGGACCAGTGAGCCAGCTTGGGTCGGCAGTAGTGGCACCCGAGGACCTCAGAGCAGCAGTTATTTTTTTTCGCAAACATTTTATCAGTCGTTGGATATTTTTAAATTGTGATTTTTGGTAAACTTTATTTTGTTCCGCTGCGATATTTTAAACATTGAACTTGATTCATCAGTCGATTTTATGAATGACGCCATTTAAGTTTTTTTAAAGAGAAATTTTTTTTTTATTTTCCGCAAATTTTCAAGCAAGGAGAATTAGGGCCTTTACAACCTGTCGAGTCATTATCTGCTGTAGTATCGATTTCTTCTCCTTTGGGGAGTGGGTTGATATCAGTGACATCGGTTAGACATTGCATGCTACAGTTCGAGGGTCATGACATTGATCTAGATTGCATTGTGCTTGGGTTATCTGATTTTGATTGTATTGTTGGCATCGATATGTTAACCAAGTACAGAACCACTGTAGATTGTTTCCAGAAGATTGTCAGATTCAGACCAGAGATGGCTGATGAGTGGAAATTCTACAGTAAGGCTTCCAGAACTCGGATTCCCTTGATATCTGTGTTGTCTATGAGTCGATTGTTGCAGAAATGAGCAGAAGGGTTCCTTGTATATTCAGTAGATCTTCTGAAATCGAGCCCAGCATTGACAGATCTGCCAGTGGTGTGCGAGTTTACAGATGTATTCCCAGATGAGATCCCAGGGTTACCTCTAGTCCAAGAGGTAAATTTCAGTATTGATCTCATACCCGGTACCATTCCTATATCTCGAGCTCCCTATAGAATGGCACCTATTGAATTGAAAGAATTGAAAGAACAGCTCGAAGATTTATTGGCCAAGGGTTACATTAGACCGAGTATATCTCCTTGGGGTGCTCCGGTACTTTTCGTTCGGAAGAAAGACGGTTCAATGAGATTGTGTATTGATTATAGACAATTGAATAAAGCGACAGTAAAGAATAAGTATCCCTTGCCTCACATCGACGATTTATTTGATCAGTTGCAGGGATCCTCTGTCTATTCCAAGAACGATCTGAGATCAGGATATCACCAGCTGAGAGTTCGAGATGTTGACATACCGAAGACAGCATTCTGAACCAGGTATGGACATTGTGAGTTTATTGTCATGCCTTTCGGTTTAACGAATGCTCCAACGGTGTTTATGGGATTGATGAATCGTGTCTTTCAGAAATATCTGGATGAGTTCGTGATTGTTTTTATTGATGATATTTTGGTTTATTCCAAGAATATGATTGAGCATGCCGGACATTTAAGAACTGTGTTGCAAACGTTGAGAAATGAGAAATTATATGCTAAACTGTCAAAATGTGAGATTTGGCTGAGACAGGTTGTCTTTTTGGGGCATATCATATCTGGAGAGGGTATTTCTGTTGATCCAAGTAAAGTTGAAGCTATTATTAGTTGGCCTAGACCGACTTCTGTACCAGAGATACGCAGTTTCGTGGGTCTGGCAGGGTACTATCGACGATTTATTAAAGATTTCTACAGTATCGCGAAGCCGATTACCCAGTTGACACAGAAGAATGCGCCATTTGTGTGGTCTGAAGCCTGTGAGTATAGCTTCTTGGAGTTAAAGAAACGATTGACCAGTGCTCTGGTGTTGACGATACCTTCAGATACGGATGATTTCGTTGTATATTGTGATGCATCTCACAGAGGGCTATGATGTATTCTTATGCAGCGAGGACATGTAATTGCATATGCCTCGAGACAGTTGAAACCCCACGAGACTCGCTACCCAATTCATGATCTTGAATTGGCGGCCATTGTATTTGCATTAAAGATATGGTGACACTATCTCTACGGCGAGAAGCTTGAAATATATTTTGATCACAAAAGCCTGAAATACCTGTTTTCTCAGTCAGAGTTGAATATGAGACAGCGTAGATAGCTCGATTTGTTAAAGGACTTTGATTGCGAAATCAAGTATTATCCAGGAAAGTCTAATGCAGCAGCGGATGCCTTGAGTCGAAAGATATGTTCCTTATCCTTATCGACGATAGGTGTTTCGAATTTGATTGAAGAGTGCTGTTTGTCTAGATTAGCATTTGATACAGATAGTAGACCATTGAGAATTGCTACGATTCAAGTGGAACCAGATTTGATTGTTCGCATTAAAGAAGCACAGAAAAATGATCAGAATGTTCAGTAGTCGATTGAGATGATCAGAACCGGACATCAGTCAGAATATCAGGTACATGATCATGTATTGCATGTGAACAAACGTCTCGTAGTGCCAGATGTTTCAGATTTGAGACAACAGATTTTATCAGAAGCGCACTGTAGTCGGTTCAGTATTCATCCTGGTGGCAAAAAGATGTACAATGATCTGAAAGCACAGTTTTGGTGAAAAAAGATGAAATCGGGCATTGCATAATTTGTATCTGAGTGCCTGAATTGCAAACAGGTGAAGGCCGAGAGGAAGAAACCCGGAGGTTTACTTCAAAGTTTATCTATTTCTGAATGAAAATGGGATCACATTTCCATGGATTTTGTTACGAAGTTACCACGATCATCCCGGGGTTGTGATGCGATTTGGGTCATGATTGATAGATTGACCAAATGAGCATGCTTTATTCCGTACCGAATGACGTACCGACATGATCAGATGGCAGAGATATATGTCGGAGAAGTGGTCAGATTGCATGGTGTGCCGAAATCTATTGTATCCGATCGTGATCCCCGATTCACTTCACATTTCTGGCACAGTTTGCAGCAAGCTCTAGATACGACATTACACCTGAGTACTGCTTACCATCCTCAGACAGACGGACAGTCAGAGCGGACTATCCAGACCTTAGAGGATATGCTGAGGGCTGTAGTGCTAGATTTTGGCACTAGTTGGCAAGATTCACTACCTCTTTGTAAATTCTCGTACAACAACAGCTATCAGACGAGCATCGGGATGGCACCGTTTGAAACTTTATACGGAAAGAAGTGCAAATCTCCGCTGTATTGGGATGACATCTCAAAGGTACCAGAACTAGGGCATGATATGATTCGTGAGATGATAGAGAAAGTAAAATTGATCCAGAAAAGAATGAAGACAGCGCAGGATAGGCAAGTTAAGTATGCGAATGTACGTCGTAGACCATTAGTATTTGAACAAGGAGACAGAATGTTTTTGAAGATTTCTCCATTCAAAGGCGTTGTCAGATTTGGCAAACGTGGGAAATTGTCTCCTAGATATATCGGTCCATACGATATTCTTGAGAACATTGGCGATCGTGCCTATCGACTCACCATTCCTCCTTCTCTATCGGGGATACATGATGTCTTCCATGTATCGATGCTGCGTAGATATATGCCTGATGTTTCTCATGTTATTCAGCCTGATGAAGCCGAGCTTGACGACACTCTGAGTTATATTGAACATCCAATTCAGATTCTTGATTGGAAAGAAAAACAACTCAGAACGAAGATCATTCCGCTAGTGAAAGTCCAGTGGAGTCGTCATGGCACTGAAGAAAAAACTTGGGAGACAGAATCAGAGATGAGAGAGATATCCAGAGTTATTTTCCTGATGTGTATTTATTTAGCTTTTGATTATATTGCTTCTTTTACCAGCTTTGATTGATTGCATGCAAGTTCGAGGACGAACTCATATCTAAGAGGGGGAGAAATGTAACGCCCAAGATTTTGTGTAATACGTTTGAGTTACTAGGTATTATGAATATGGGAATTGAAGAACAGACACGAAGAAGCGACGTGGCAATTTGAGTTTAGTTGCAAAGTATATTGTTGGGGCAACCGAGACAGTGCACCCGCGGTTCAAAAGATAGTGCACCCGCGGTCGTTTATCATGAAATGTTGAAGGTTTACAGTAGGCGTACCTCACCCGTGCCAGAAAAGCCACGGGTAAATGAACAGAGACCAGACCGCACCCGCAGTAGAAAAGATAGCGCACCCGCGGTCGTCGCTTCTGAAATTTTGAGTGTGGATCAGTAAGCTTAGCGCACCCGCGGTCAAAGAATGAGTGCACCCGCGGTGCGACGTGCTGAATGAAAAATAAGACACTTGCCCTTAGTCATGCAATATAGTGTGTTGTCTTCATTTCCCTCACTATCTTCAGACGCAAACACCGAGAACAACCCCAAGAAAGCTTCAAAGTTCTTCAAGCTTAGAAATTAGCTTGTGCAAGATCCATCCATCCGAATTTTAATTCGACTTCGGTTCCGTATTCCTCTCATCATCAGCTTCAAAAGGACGTAAGTATTATTCAATTCCTGTATGATTCGAGATTAGGAGGTTGAGGAAATCGGATTTTGATTTCTATTATGTGCTATTGTGATGTCGGTGATAGAATATTCACAACCGGATCGTAGAACGGACATTGTATGCTATTGTTATTAATTTTCAGCATGTATTAAATTTGAGATATGCAGATTTCAGGATTGATATGTGTTTGTGATGAAGATTGTGAGTTATTGTGACTGATTATTGTTGGTTGAGATGACCGGTATCGCGATATAAGGTTGTTATGCCGTCGAATTGTACCGAGATTGAATATTGATATGTACATGTATCGGTTTGAGTTGTGAATTGATATGGTGCTATTTGACATTGCCATTTCAGATTGATATCGGCAAGATTTGACTTCTAGACTCCGATCTTGACAAAGACTAAACAACGAAAGATATAATTCAATGTTTGATTGGGGAGATATAACTCGAAACAGATCCGGTTTGAGTTTCCCACAAATCACATACTAGATTTCTATACCTTGTTATGTTGTGCTTTATATTGATTTATATACAAGCATTGAGATAGGAGTGTCATTGGCATATATGCCAAGTTTCTAGACGTTCGGTGGTATCGAAGCATAGGAGAAGATCGACTCCGATTGAAGATATTCGATACAGACAGGACCGAAGTCTACGAATAAGACGTACCACCACCACGATTGGGAGAGTAGGTGGGAGACTTGTTACGTCTTATTCACACCGGGATCCCTAGATTTAGATACGAGTCGAGTCAAAGATATGAGTTTGACTTAAGTTGCATGCTTATTTTGATTTTGTTTCATAGACTGGGGAACATATTGCTATTGATTGTATGTTCATGATTTATATTGTGTATATGCATGTGTAACATGTTTTATACTGGGATTTGTTCTCACCGGAGTTTTCGGCTGTTGTTGTGTCTGTATGTGTGCATGACAACAAATGAGACAGGATCAGGGTCGAGACCAAGATGAGAGATCGAGATAGCGTGGTGATTGCGGGCGTAGAAGATGGACTAGTAGCTTTTACATTTGATATGTAATGTATTTTAAACACTAGTTTGTTTAAGTAGGAAATGAAACAAAACACGTACCTACTTGGTTGAAATAAAAAGAGAGGTATGATTGGTGTATGATTTAAATACAATTGTTTTGATATTCAAAGCGAAATTTTGACCCATATTTTCTAACAAAGATCCAATTAATCCCAAAGACAATTGAGTTAGAGCCTGGGTCCACACATAAAAGCATGAAACACATATCCATATCATGTATCAAATAAGAAGACATGTATCGATATAAAGCTATAAATAAAACTCTGGACTCGTCATCTCAGACTCGACTCATCTCTGATCGAGGGATCCCGGTTCCTGGACATTGGTACGATATACCGAATTTCAACGAAAGGAATGAATCAACTCCTAAGCGACATTGATATAAACCAAACATCCAGTGTCTTGGCGAATCAGCCGAAGACTTGGCACATCAGCCAATGATTAGGCACATCAGCCCTTGACTCGATAAATGCTCTGCTACAAATCAATAGACTAAGCATATCAATCTCATGAATTGCAAGTATCAATGCAATAACAATTCAGTATGTGATTTTGAGAAACTCAAGTTAAATCTAACTCGAGTTGTGCAATCCCAAATCAACATTGATTTATACCTTTAATTTCTTTCTGTCAATCTGACTCTTTCGAAGTCTCGGATTCAATGTCTGTCAATACTCAATCTCGCAATGACAATATCGAGGGTATCGTATCAATATACAACTAAGATCAATATTGGATATAATCAGAACTGAATCAAATTCTGTTTCACAGCATAACTGCACAATCTCAATATACCCAGCGATAAACATCTACAGATATCAATTCCCTCAACTCATAATCAATAACAATACAAATCTGATATCATATCTCAATCAAATCAACTCAGAAAATTCATAACAATTCTATACAGTATCCGTTCTTCAATCTGGTTTCGATTATACGATGTCTAACATATCAAAAACACCATACATGAATCATATCTGATTCCTTCAATATCATAATTTCAAATCATAACAAAACATAATAAAACTTACGTCCAGTTGAAGCTCTCGTCGATAGGAATACAGTACTGAAGTCGTATTGAAAATCAGACGGGCGGATCTTTCGCAAATCAAAGTCTAAATTGTGAAAAGGCCTAAGGTTCTCCAAAGCTTTCTCGTTTCCTCTTTCTGATACATTCTGAGGAAATGAACTTGTTATATACATATATATATGTCCAACTTGCATGTTAAAGATACGTGTCTATTTTTCTTGAACCTTAAGCGGCGCTCGGGCGGTTGCAAGTTACCGCTCGGGCGCGGCATGTTCTGTCCAAAATTTTCTTGCATCTCGGTCGGCGCTCGGGCGGTCACAAATTACCGCTCGGGTGCCACATCTTCTGCCCGAAACATATTCCTGGTGCACATTGGCGCTCGGACGGTCAAAAACCACCGCTCGGGCGCCAATAGTTCTGCCCAAAAATTACATATTTCATATGCTTTGCTCAATCTGGTCTCGGAATGGTCCATCTATAATCATATCAATTCAAAATCAATCATATCAGAGTAATATAATCAAAATCTCGGGTATTACATTTCTCCCCCCCTAATATCCGATTTCGTCCCCGAAATCACAGGCAATCAAATCAGATAACGAATACGATATAAGAAGGATAGATATACAGAAGATAAATAGAGAAACTCACATCAATGAAATAACTCAGGATATCTCTGTCTCATGTCTGACTCAGTTCCCATGTAGCTTCCTCGATGCCATGACGACTCCACGGAACTTTCACAAGCAGAATGGTCTTCGATTTGAGTTGCTTTTCTTTTCGATCGAGATTCTGGTTAGGTTTCTCGAAGTAACTCAGTGTCTCGTCCAGTTCGGCCACGTCTGGTTGAATGACATGTGAAGCATCAGACAGATATTTCCTCAATAACGATACATGAAAGACATCATGTATCCCAGATAAAGAAGGCGGTAATGCGAGTCGATAGGCACGATCTCCTATCTTTTCGGGAATCTCATACGGTCCAATATATCGTGGAGACAGCTTCCCTTTCTTGCCAAATCTGACAACTCCTCTGAAAGGTGAAATCTTCAAAAACACTCGGTCTCCTGCCTCAAATACCAATGGTCTACGTCGAACATTGGCATATTTGGCATGTCTATCTTGAGCTGCCTTCATTCTTTTCTGAATCAGCTTTACTTTCTCAGTCATATCTCTGATCATATCAGGTCAATCTCAGGAATTTCAGAGATATCATCCCAATAAAGAGGGGATCTGCATTTCTTTCCGTACAACGCTTCATATGGAGCCATCTCAATACTCGTCTGATAGCTGTTGTTGTATGAGAACTCACAAAGTGGCAATGAATCCTGCCAACTAGTGCTAAAATCAAGCACTACAACTCTAAGCATATCCTGCAGTGTATGGATAGTCCGCTCTGACTGTCCGTCGGTCTGTGGACGATATGCGGTACTCAGATGTAACTTCGTACCTAGAGCCTGTTTTAAACTCTGCCAGAAGTGCGAAGTAAACCAAGGATCACGGTCTGAAACAATCGACTTCGGCACTCCGTACAATCTGACCACCTCTCTGACATAAATCTCTGCCATCTGGTCATGTCGGTACTTCATGTTGTACGGAATAAAGCATGCTGATTTGGTCAATCTTTCAATCACGACCCAAATCACATAACAACCTCGGAAGGATCTATATAACTTCGTCACAAAATCCATGGAAATGTGATCTCATTTCCATTCAGGAATAGATAAACTCTGTAACAGTCCTACGGGTTTCTTTCTTTCTGCTTTCACTTGTTGGCAATTCAGACATTTTGATACAAATTCAGCAATATAAGCTTTCATTTGTTTCAACCAAAACTGTCTTTTCAAATCAATATACATCTTTCTGCCACCAGGATGAATACTGAATCGACTGCTATGCGCTTCTGACAATATCTGTCGTTTCAACTCTGAAGCATTTGGCACAACAAGACGATTATTCACATATAGTACACTCTCCTGTACTTGATACTCATATCGATGCCCTGCTCTGACCATCGAAATCGAATTCTGAACATTCTGATCAACTTTCTAAGCCGCTTTAATTCTCAAAATCAGCTTTGGTTCAACTTGAACAGCATATAATCTCAGCGGTCTATAATCTGTCTCAAATACATCAAGACAAACATCAATCTTCTATCAAATTCGAAACACCAATCGTCGATAAGGATAAAGAACATACCTTTCGACTCAGTGCATCTGCTACTGCATTAGACTTTCCCGGATAGTACTTGATTTCACAATAAAAGTCTTTAAGCAAATCAAGCCATCTTCGTTGTCTCATATTCAACTCTGACTGTGAAAACAGATATTTCAGACTTTTATGATCAGAACAAATCTCGAATTTCTCACCATATAGATAATGTCGCCATATCTTCAATGCAAAGACTATGGCTGCCAATTCAAGATCATGAATTGGGTAGCGAGTCTCATGCAGTTTCAACTGTCTCGAGGTATAAGCAATCACATGTCACCGCTGCATCAAAACACAACCAAATCCTCTATGAGAAGCATCACAATAAACGACAAAATCACCAGTACCTGATGGAATCGTCAAGATCAGAGCACTGGTCAATCTCTTCTTCAACTCAAGAAAACTGGACTCACAATCTTCTGACCCTACAAACGGAGCATTCTTCTGAGTTAACTGAATAATAGGTTTAGCAATACTAGAAAAATCTTTAATGAATCGACGGTAATAACCTGCCAAACCCATAAAACTGCGTATCTCTGGCACAGATGTCGGTCTCGGCCAACTGATCACAGCCTCAACCTTGCTAGGATCAACAGAAATACCGTCTCCGGATATAATATGCCCCAGAAATACAACATGTCTCAACCAGAATTCACATTTCGACAGTTTTGCATACAATTTCTCAGCCCTCAAAGTTCTCAACACAATTCTCAAATGCTCGGCATGATCAATAATATTCTTCGAATAAATCAAAATGTCATCAATAAAAATAATCACAAAATCATTGAGATATCTCTGAAATATGCGGTTCATCAGACCCATCAACACAGCTGGAGCATTAGTCAAACCAAATGGCATGACAATAAACTCATAATGTCCATACCTGGTTCTGAACGCTGTCTTTGAGATATCAGAATCTCTGACTCTCAGCTGATGATATCCAGATCTCAGATCGATCTTGGAATATACTGAAGAACCCTGCAACTGATCAAATAAATCATCAATGCGAGGCAAAGGATATTTATTCTTTATCGTTGCTTTGTTCAGTTGCCGGTAGTCGATATAGAGTCTCATAGAACCGTCTTTCTTTCTCACAAACAATACTGGAGCACCCCAAGGAGAAACACTCGGTCTGATGTAACCTTTGGCCAGTTAATCCTCCAACTGATCTTTCAACTCTTTCAGTTCAATCGGTGCCATTCTGTACGGAGCTCTAGAAATCGGAACTGTACCTGGCATCAATTCAATGCTGAAGTCGATCTCTCGAATCGGAGGCAAACCTGGAATCTCATCTAGGAAAACATCAGCAAACTCGCATACCACTGGCAAATCAGCCAATGATGGGCTCGATTTCAGTAAATCAACTGAATAGACAAGGAATCCTTATGCTCCTTTCTGTAATAATCGAGTCATAGATAATACGGATATCAAAGGAATTCAAGATATAGAACCATTACCGTAGAATTTCCAATCATCAGCCATATCCGGTCTGAATCTCACCATCTTGTGGAAACAATCAACATTAGCTCTGTACTTGGTCAGCATATCAATACCGATAATACAGTCAAAATCAGACAATCCAAGTACTATGCAGTCTAACTCAATCTCATGCCCTTCATACTTTAGTATACAATGTTTCACAGAATTCACTGATATCAAACATGTCCCCAAAGGAGAAGAAACAGACACTACAGACGATAATGACTCAACAGGTAATGCATGACTCAATGCAAATCTCTCAGAAATAAATGTATGAGAAGCACCCGTATCTATCAATACATAAGCAGGATAACCACATACAGAACAGTTACCTGCAACAACATCGTCTGGTGCTTCCTGAGCTTGCTCCTCTGTCAAAGAAAATACACTGGCCTGCTGTCTTGGAGGCTGACTCACTGTTTGGCTTCCTCCTGGCCTCTGCTGTGACTGAGTAGTAGTCGGTGGTTGCTGGAAGGAGTGAAATGCAGATGATCATCTAACTGTCTGAGCCACTGATCTAGATGACTCCGCTGCCTGAGATCTCTGGGAACCTCTATATGGACACACCCTAGCAAAGTGTCCCTGCTGTTTACAGATGTTGCAACTACCAATCACTCCTTGGCATTGCTCGGTCGGATGTCTCCCTCCGCAAGTTCTGCAATACACCCCAGTATAGCTCTGGCTCTGTTAGGAACCACCAGAGCTAGAGGAACTGCTCCCTGACTTCTTGAACTGCTTTTCTCGAGCCTTCAAGAAATCTTTCTTTCCACCACTGCTGCTGCCACCCTCAAACCTGGGAGGAGGTTGTCGTGACCTCGGTGCTGGAGGAACATACGAAGCTCCTTTCTGTCTAATCAGACCAGCTTCAACTCCTTTGGCTCTATTCCGGGCATCAACAAAGTTATTCGGTCGCCCAGTGTTCACCAATGTAAAAATCTCAGGGTTCAAACCAATGATGAACTGATAAGCAATAGCTTCCTCATTCTCGGCCACATGTGGAGCAAATCGCAACAAAGTAAAGAACTTGGTCATATACTCTTCAATGTTCAACTGACCCTGCCTCAGATTGGCAAACTCTGCCCCCTTGTCTTTCCTATACGACACTGGGAAAAATCTCTGATAAAACCTAGCTTTAAAGACATTCCAGGTAATAGTCGTACCTCGATGCTCTAACGCTCTCTTTGTCGTAATCCACCAGTTCTTTGCAACGTCATGCAACTAGTGTCCTATCAGTCAAACTCGGCGCTCATCTGTGTAATCCAACGAATCAAACAGCATCTCAATATCATCTAACCAACACTCACAGTCAACAGAAGTCTCTTTTCCCTTCAAGGTTGGCGATTTAAACGACTGAAACCTTTTTAACAGTGTTTCCTTCGGTGTTGCTGTCACATCCATCGGATTTGCAGATGTACTAACCTGTTCAGGTACTCTTCGAGGAGACATATCTGATTACCAAAAGGGTTAGCAACAAAATACAACAAACTTGTTTCAGTCTTCCTCTGATCATCTTACTGCTGATCAAGAATCGGTTCTGATTCATTCTCAATAATACACGTTACCAATCAATCAGATAGTCAAGTAAACATGTATCATATAAAGCAGTAAAACATGCTAGCATTCAAAAGCAAGGAAGAAAACTCAATATACCCCGCACACTAGCTCCTATCTCAGTCTAAGGTACCTACTGCTCTAATACCACCTGCTGTGGGGACCCGAACCTAATCCATCTCTTAATCATTATTAGGATCATTCAATTAATATGGGTCTAAATTTTTTCTTTAAAATACAATGCGGAAACGTAAAGTAATCAATCTGATATAAATATTAACATAAAGTACAAATCATGTACAACATATGTTTATCGCAACTAGAGTTCAGCCCCTACATCAAGTACTGAAAATCAATCTACTCTAAGTCCGGATCTCCACGCTAATCTTGAATCTCTCATTCTCTTCGTGACCTTGATCTTGTCCCACCTGTTGTCATGAACACATACAAAAAAGACAACAGCCGGATAACTCCAGTGAGAAATACATCCCAGTATAAACCATGTAAACATGCAGTCATATAAAAGCATATATAAAATCATGAAACACATATCCATATCATTTATCAAATCAGAAGACATGTATTGATATAAAGCAGTAAATAAAACTCTGGACTCGTCATCTCAGACTCGACTCATCTCTAATCTAGGGATCCCGGTTCTTGGACATTGGTACGATATACTGAATTTCAACGATAGGAATGAATCAACTCCTTAGCGACATCGATATAAACCAAACATCTAGTGTCTTGGCGAATCAGCCGAAGACTTGGAACATCAGCCAATGATTAGGCACATCAGCCCTTGACTTGATAAATGCTCAGCTATAAATCAATAGACAAAGCATATCAATCTCATGAATTGCAAATATCAATGCAATAACAATTCAGTATGTGATTTTGGGAAACTCAAGCTAAATTTAACTCGAGTTGTGCAATCCCGAATCAACATTGATTTATACCTTTCTTTCTATCAATCTGACTCTGTCGAAGTCTCGGATTGAATACCTGTCAATACTCAATCTTGCAATGACAATATCGAGGGTATCATATCAATATACAATTCAGATCAATATTAGATATAATCAGAACTGAATCAAATTCTGTTTCACAACATAACTGCACAATCTCAATATACCCAGCGATAAACATCTACAGATATCAATTCCCTCAACTCATAATCAATAACGATACAAATATGATATCAAATCTCAATCAAATCAACTCAGAAAATTCATAACAATTCTATACAGTATCCGTTCTTCAATCTGGTTTCGATTATACGATGTCTAACATATCAGAAACAGCATATATGAATCATATCTGATTCCTTCAATATCATAATTTCAAATCATAACAAAACATAATAAAACTTACGTCCAGTTGAAGCTCTCGTCGATAGGAATACAGTACTGAAGTCGGATTGAAAATCAGACGGGCGGATCTTTCGCAAATCAAAGTCTAAATTGTGAAAAGGCCTAAGGTTCTCCAGAGCTTTCTCGTTTCCTCTTTCTGATACATTCTGAGAAAATGAACTTGTTATATACATATATATATGTCCAACTTGCATGTTAAAGATACATGTCTATTTTTCTTGAATCTTAAGCGGCGCTCGGGCGGTTGCAAGTTACCGCTCGGGCGCGGCATGCTTCTGTCAAACATTTTCTTGCATCTCGGTCGGCGCTCGGGCGGTCACAAATTACCGCTCGGGTGCCACATCTTCTGCCCAAAACATATTTCTGTTGCACATTGGTGCTCGGGCGGTCAAAAACCACCGCTCGGGCGCTAATAGTTCTGCCCAAAAATTACATAATTCATATGCTTTGCCCAATCTGGTCTCGGAATGGTCCATCTATAATCATATCAATTCAAAATCAATCATCTCAGATTAATATAATCAAAATCTCGGGCATTACACATGCGCGAAGCATGTCTTCCAATATTTGAATGGTTCGTTTAGACTGACCATCAGTTTGTGGATGTGCTGCTGTGTTAAAATTTAATTTTGTACCAAGGCACTCCTGAAGTTTTTTCCATAATCTCGACGTAAACTTCGGATCTCTATCAGATACCATGGTAGTGGGGATAGCATGTAACCGTATAATTTCCTTCTGATAGAGTTCAGCAAGTTATTCTACCCCATATTTGTGACTTATGGGTATGAAATGTGCTGACTTGATTAAGCGATCAACGATAACCCACATGCTATTAAAACCTCCTGGGAGCTGGGGTAATCTGGTCGCAAAGTCCATAGTTATTTGATCCTATTTCCATTCTGGTATAGGAAGTGGTTGCAAAAGACCTGCTGGTCTTTGATGTTCAGCCTTTATCATTTGGCAAGATAAGCATTGTGAAATGAAATCAGCAATATCTCGTTTCATTCCTTTCCACCAAAAGTGTTTTTTAATCTCTTGGTACATCTTAGATCCCCCTGGATGAATGCTGATCCGAGACTGATGTGATATTTCCATTATTTCCTTTTTCATTGAGCTAGGCACACAAATACGGTCATGATATAATAGTATTCCTTGTGAATTGGTGACGAAATTGGTATCAGTACGGAGTTTTGAAACTTCTTGGTCCAATTCTTGATTTTGCTTAATTATGGTATGAAATTCAGGTTCGATTCTCAATCCGGCCAAGTGCCCACGTGAATGGATGTGTACCCATTCTCTTACTTCTTTTATTTACAAACAGGACATGCTAATCTTTCTACTTAAAGCATCAGCCACTACATTAGCTTTACCTGATTGATAAAGAATGGAACAATCGTAATCTTCCAAAAATTCAATCCATCTACTTTGCCTCATGTTCAGCTCTTTTTGAGTAAATAAATACTTCAAGCTTTTGTGGTCTGTAGAAATATCAAAAGTGGAAACCATACAAGTAGTGTCTCCATTTTGCTAATGCAAACACTATTGCTCCTAATTCCAGATCATGAGTGAGATAATTTAACTCGTGATTCTTTAATTTTCTAGATGCATATGCAATAACTTTATCGTTTAGCATCAATACACATCCAAAGCCTTCTTTTGAGGCATCTGTGTAAACCACAAATCCTTCTGTCCCTTCTGGTAAAGCTAGTACAGGTGCACTGGTAAGCATATCTTTCAATTTCCAAAAAATTTTCTCACACTCATCATTCCACAAGAAAGGGTTGTCTTTGCGAGTTAGCTGTGTCAGGGGAACAGAAATTTTCGCAAAATCTTTATTGAATCTTCGGTAGTATCCTGCAAGGCCGAAAAAACTTCTAATTTTTGTGATGTTGATTGGTTGTTTCCAACGAGATATGGCTTCTATTTTTGCAGGATCTACTTCCGGTCCTTTCTTAGAGATAAAGTGGCCAAGAAATGACACTTTTTCTAGCCAAAATTCACACTTACTGAATTTGGCATACAATTGATGCTCTTTCAAAGTTTTGAGAATCAATCGTAAATGTTGTGCATGTTCCTCATGACTTCTTGAAAATATCAAAATGTCATCTATGAATATGACAACGAATTTGTCCAAGAATGGTTGAAATATTCGATTCATCATATCCATGAAAGTTGCAGGAGCATTAGTTAATCCGAATGGCATTACCACAAACTCATAGTTTCCATAACGGGTATTAAAGCCGTTTTGGAGATGTCATCCTCTTTAATTCTCAATTGGTAATATCCTTGTCGCAAATCAAGTTTTGAATATACTTGAGACCCTTGTAATATATCAAACAATTCTTCGATATGCGGTAGAGGATATTTGTTTTTTAAGGTAACATTGTTAAGTTCTTGATAATCAATGAACATCCTTAGAGTTCCATCTTTCTTTTTGACAAATAATACAGGAGCACCCCATGGAGATGTACTAGGCCGGACCTATTTCTTGTCCATGAGCCCTTGTAATTGAAGTTTTAATTCTTTTATCTCTGAAGGTGCCATTCGGTATGGAGTTTTAGATCTAGGTTGAACTCCAGGTATTAGATCAATGGAAAATTCTACGTCTCTCTGAGGAGGTAAAGTATTGATATCTTCAGGAAAAATCTCTGAAAATTCTTGTACAACTGAGATATTTGAGATCTTGAGTTGATCTTTTGGCTTATTTATCAAATAAGCTAAAAATCCTTGTTCGTTGTCTTTTAGTGTAATGCCCGAATTTTAAAAAAATAAAAAATAAAAAAATTTGGCAGTAGTTGTGAAATGAGCCGACTTGGTTAACCTGTCAACAATCACCCAGATGGAGTTGTAACCCTTTGGTGTTCTTGGAAGTCCCGTTACGAAGTCCATGGTGATGTGCTCCCACTTCCACTGAGGTATTGGGAGGGATTGCAAAGTTCCAGCAGGTCTTTGATGCTCAATCTTTACCTGCTGACATGTTAGACATTCGGATATGAATTTTGCGATATCACTTTTCATACCTAGCCACCAGTAGAGACGTCGGAGATCCTGATACATCTTGGTGCTACCTGGATGTATCGAGTATGGCGCGGTATGAGCATCTGTCAAAACATCCCTTCGAATGTCATCACCACTGGGAACACATATCCGACTTCTAAACGTTAACAAATCATCAGTGTTCATCGCAAACTCTGTGTTTCCTTTCTCATTGGCTTTAGATCGCAATTTCATCAACTGATTGTCATTAGGTTGCTCCCGTCGTATCCTATCTATCAATGTAGGTCGAATAACCTAAAGCTGAAAATCTAGCGATGGTCCCTTGTTCTACCATAGTTATCTCGCTCCTCTGAAGATCCAATAGCAACGGCTTCTGAATCAATGAGCTCAAAGAAGAAACTGACTTGCGGTTCAAAGCATCTGCAACGACGTTTGCTTTACCTGGGTGATAGCTAATGATCACATCATAATCTTTAACAAGTTCTAACCACCTCCTCTGCCGCAAATTGAGTTCTTCTGAGAGAATAGATATTTCAAGCTCTTATGGTCTGTGAAAACTTCAATTTCTCGCCATACAGATAATGCCTCCATATTTTCAATGCAAAAACCACTGCAGCCAACTCAAGATCGTGGGTGGGATAATTCTTTTCGTAATCCTTTAACTAGCGAGAAGCATAAGCGATTACTTTCCCACGCTGCATCAGTACAGCTCCAAGTCCCATCTTTGACGCATCAGTGTAAACAATAAAATCTTCAGTACCACACTGAAGTGCTAGGATAGGGGCTGATGTCAACTTGTCTTTCAACACTTGAAATTCGTGCTGGCAATCGTTTGTCCACTCAAACTTCACCGCTTTCCTCGTCATATTGGTTAATGGCAGGGCTATTTTTGAAAAATTGGCAATAAAACGTCGATAATAACCTGCCAAACCAAGAAAACTACGCACCTCGGAGACTGTCGTAGGAATAGGCCATTTCTTAATAGCTTCAATCTTCATGGGATCCACTGCAATGCCTTCTCTCGAAGCGATATAGCCCAGAAATGATACTTGCTATAACCAGAATTCACACTTTTTCAACTTTGCATATAACTGCTGTTCCCTTAATAACTGCAATACAGTTCTGAGATGCTCGACATGAAGTTCCCGAGTCTTGGAATAAATCAGGATATCGTCAATGAAAACGATAACAAAGCTATCCAGATATGGCTTGAAGACCCGGTTCATTAGGTCCATGAAGACAGACGGAGCGTTCGTCAACCCAAATGACATGACTAATAACTCATAATGGCCGTACCTGGTTCTGAATGCAGTTTTAGGGACGTCGGCTTCCCTAACTTTCAGCTGATAATAACCAGAACGCAGGTCGATCTTTGAAAACACTGTCGCTCCCTGTAGCTGATCAAAGAGATCATCAATCCTCGGCAATGGATATTTATTCTTGATCGTGACTTTGTTGATCTCTCTGTAATCAATACACAACCGCAAAGATCCATCTTTCTTTTTGACAAATAAAACTGGAGCTCCCCACGGAGAAGAACTCGGACAAATAAAACCTTTGTCTAATAGATCTTGCAACTGATTCTTCAGTTCCTTCATTTCAGTCGGGGCCATTCGGTAAGGAGCTTTTGAAATCTGAGCAGTACCTGGAACCAAGTCAATCACGAACTCAACTTCATGGTCAGGTGGCAATCCAGGCACATCATCCGCAAATACGTCAGGAAAATCCCGAACTACCTCAAACTCATTCAACTCAATCTTCATCTCAGTATTCAAATCTATCACAGCAGCTAAAAACCCATGACACCCTTTTGATAACATTTCATGAGCTTTGAGACAAGAAATATAAGGAGTGTCAAGCGAAATACCTGAACTCTGGAAAATCCCGCTATCATCAACTTCTGCAGGAAATCGCACTGTTTTAGCCACGCAGTCAATAACGGCACGATATGATGATAGCCAGTCCATTCCCAAAATAACATCAAACGCCACCATGGGAATAGTAATAAGATCAGCAAAATATATTTTCTCATTTACTTGCACTGTACAACCTTTAAGAATACTAGAAGGCCATAATTCGTCTCCCGACGGCAACAAAATACTATAGTGGAGGGGTTCAAAAGATGGAACAACATTCAAAGAGCGCAATAAAATTTCTGACATAAAGGAATGCGTAGCACCAGTGTCAATCAATGTAATAGCGGCCTTGCCTGAAATTAAGATAGAACCTGATATAACTGAAGAATCAGGATTTGCGCCTTCTTTGGTCATAGTGAAGATTCTGCCTTGAACTCTATCTTTCCCTTTCTCACCTTTCACTGGACAATTTTTGATAACATGTCCATCACCTCCACAACGAAAGCATCGATTACTTCCAACCAAGCACTAACCTATATGCATTTTGCCACATTTTGGACATACAGGTCGATCATATGTAGGCGGTGGCATAGGAGCTTTGGATCGATGCTCTTCTTTTTCTTTGCCTCTGAACTTGCCCTTACGTTTCCATCCGGATCCTTGGCCTTTAGTAGAAAAATCTTGGCGCTTCAATTGTCTTTCTCTTTCAATTTCCTTCTCGTCCTGCTCGGCCATCCTTGCTTTTTCAACAATCTCTTTATATGAAGCAGCTTTAGACATTCGAACGTCTATTTTAATTTCAGCTCGGACACCTCTAAGAAAATGCTCGCCCTTTTCGATGTCATTGCTGGCGAGATATGGGGCAAACTGACACCCCTCTTCGAATTTGAGAATATACTCTTGCATTGACATATTTTCTTGCTTTAGTTCTAAAAATTCCTTCACTTTCTATCTTCGAACATCTCGAGGAAAATATTTGTCGTAGAATAAATCTTTAAACTCCTGCCACTTGAGTGCCGAGACATTAACTGATATCTTGGTGGCGTCCCACCAAGTCCTCGCCGTCTTGGTCAGTAGAAAAATGGCACAGCTGACTCGATCTATGTCTTGAAACTGAAGATAATCATATATAGCCTCCACAGCTTTGACCCATTCCAAGGCGACCATGGGATCAGTGCTACCATCAAATTCTGGTGGCTTCATCTTACGAAATCTTTCGAATGCGCCTTCACTACTGGGCTCGGGCCTCACTTTCTCTCTCTTTCTCCCTCGCCCTGCATTCTGCATTCGCAAGAGCTGCTGGATTTGCTCGCCGTGTACTTTGGCCTGTTCTTTCAGTAACTTGCCAAATTCACCAACCACTCTAGATGATGAACTATCCTCCCCTTCAGGTGCTTTACGCTTAGGCGGCATGATCCTATGATAAATATTAATTTAAAACCATTTCCATACATAACATATCATAATTATTGAGGCTACACATCCATATTATATCAAATGATGCAGGTACATACATACCGAATTGTCGACAGCAGAGAAAGTCTATGCCAAATCATTGGTCCGAAAATCTCGGCTCTGATACCACTAAATGTAACACTCGTGACTAAGATGTATAGTTAGTGCGGAAGCTTTAAAATATAATTGGAGAAAAATTTTTAATCTAAAAAAATTTGGGTAGCATCTCCCCGTAAATAGGACATGCCACCTGCCTCAAACAACACATAATACACATGCAAAAGATTTTCATATACATTAGATACCAGTGTGTAAAGTATCTACACATCTTGCCAAAACCAAAGCGCAAAACAAGATTTTCAATGTTTTTCCAAACTAGCCAAAAGCTTGATAATAACAAAATAACATCCATTCAAAATCTCCAAGGTTTGGCATATTCCCTTCTCTCGCTTCGACAACTCAGGGATGATCAGTCTTTCTTACCTGTGCCTGCATCACATGAACATAACTGGAATGAGAATAAAACTCAGCAAATGGAATCAATACTAACAAGATACATATATATCATTTTATTGTAAAACATAAAAGGGATAGCCTCAATTTTATTTTCTTGAAAACATTAACCATCTCATTTCATAAACGTCGAATCATCATTAATATCATCCGTCAAGAATCATAATACAACAATACATAGGGATGATATTCATTTCTTTGATTAACAGAAGAATTGATAGTTCTTATAAGATAGTTCATTCATTGCTAACCCTCTTTGTAAAAACGAATCTTATAGGAGGGACACGTACCTCTGCATAAAATGCATCTTATAAGAGAGCACATGTTTTCATCGTTAATTGGCCAATTACATTGCGGACTTAGAATTGCCAAAGGCAACACCGCTACTATCACTATCAATCCAATCATTCAATCATATAAAACTTCATTCAAGTATTTTATCAAACACATTAGAGGCATCTTGAAAAGTTTAACTCCTTTCATTCAAAATGCATATAATTGCACTACCACATATACATATTTACATATATATATATCATGAATGGAATTTGAAAGGAGTTAACATCATAAAATCATCAAAACACATACATATAGGATCATGTGATGCATTGAAGAAATGATTCCACTTACTACACTTGGAGCACTTGCTTTCCAAAATCTTGATGGTGATCCTACAATAATAAACCCAATAACTAACCATCAACACCAAAATAACAACATTAGATGACCATTTAATCCAATACAACAATCACAACCATCATGCCCTAACTTCTCCATCTTCATTAACTCAAGAACAAGAAGAAAAACCACTTACCTTTGCCCCTCACACTAAAAAGATGAAGTTCCAACTCCGGATTGAAGATTAATTGCTTGATTGAATAAGAGAAGAAGATGATGATGAGGAACCCTAGCTAAGAATCGATGGAGAAGATAAATGAGGAGAAGGGAAATGAGAAAAATGAGAGTCTCAACCGATTTTATACCTTAAAACACCCAAAACTCGCTTTTGTACTGTACAGGGCGCTCGGGCGGTCATACATTACCGCCCTAGCGTGGACGTTTCTGCCCGAAACACAAAATTTCAGAACCAGTGGCGCTCGAGCGGTAGTTTCTTACCGCTCGGGCGCCGCTCTACGCACAGCCTCCTCAAAGATCGCCTCCGAAACGCCTCTTCCCGTCATAATTTGGAAAAATGGTAAACTACAAAGTTGTAGCTCTATGTCTTGGATTGCTTCTCCAATTAGCCTCATGTCATTTGAAGGTCTGAGTAAAAAGTTATGCTCAATCTCCCAACATGTGTCACTGGAGGAACGACGATACACACGACACACTTCGGGGCGCTTTTCGCTAGTCTTCCACAATGATTTGGACCAAACTCAAAATAAGAAAGTTATAGCCTTATGTCTTATCTTTCTAATGAAAGTGGCCTCACATCATTTGGATCAATATACAAAACATTACACTAAAAACCACAACTACTGCCACAGTTTCTTACCGTTTTAGCACTTCTATTACTTATTTGGCTAAATATCAACTTTCTATTCTACCCATACATTCTCTGTTTCATTCTAAATCATTCAATACCATTCATATCACATATTGAAACCATAAACCATCACCATTACATCACATATCTCAGAACGATTATCATAATAAACCATAAAGGGAATAATGACCATACTTAATCATAATCATTACCTTACATCATATGCATACGAATGTCTGGGCGTTACAATCTGACCATTTCTTTGACATCGATCTTTGTTATCTGGTCATGTGTGTACGTCATCTTGTACAACTACTAGATATAGATTGAACAATCTGTCAATCACAATCATATTATATCACAATCTGGAAAGTATTGCAGTGGTCTCATTACGAAATTCATCGAAATAAACTCCCCCATGTCTAGTCAGAATTATACAAATTCTTTAATAAATCTTCTGATTTCTATCTTTCTGTCATCATTTATTGACAATTCAAACATTTCAGTACAAATTCTGCCAACATTTCAGTACAAATTCTGTCACAACTGATTTAATCTGTCTATGTCAAAACTATCTGTTCGAATATCATACATTCTCAGTCACCAAAATGAAAATTGAATCCACTACGGTGCGTTTCGGACACTACCTGTCATTTCAGATTCGAACCATTTGGTACAAACAGATCAGTTAATAATATAAATTAAAAAAATATATATATACCTACCTGGTATTCGGTTCTGACTATCGATATCAAATTCTGTCGTGCAAATCTGAAACATTTGACATCACAAGATAATCATTCTCATACAGTAAAAATCACATATTTGTCACTCTGATCGATGTTCTGCTCTGATTATCGAATTTAAGTGCTGAACATTCTGGTTAAATCTCTGACTGTCGTAATTCTCGAATTCAGCTCTGATTCTGTTTGAATAATCTGTATCAAATATTTATCTAGAAGCTAACAATTCCCAAGCAGTTCAAAACATAATCGGATAAGATAATCTGCCAACTCAGACAAATAAATTTCTAACATTTCTGAAATTTCTGATCTTTCTGATATCGGTATCGTTCTCAGTCACTGATCACAATCTCAACTGTGTCAAAATCAATCGGTATACTACTTCAGATATCGCATACTCTGAATAAAATCTGTTTCAAGCAGGATTTATATCTAAATAATTTCTGTATACAATAATCACAGTTCTCAGAGTATTCAATACAACCTTCAGATATTCGATTCAATCAATCAGATGCTGCAAATATATCCAAATATCATAGATATAATAAGCATAAATCATTAGAATACCTCTGAACATACTAAAACATGCCACAGAGAAACACTAAATCAAATGTAACTCCTGGCCAGTACTCTTCTACTGATCTTTCAATTCTTTCAATTTATTCAGTGACATTTTGTACATTGAATATCATTCTGTACTGAATTCTAAAACACAAACAGTACCTGGTATCAATTCAATTATGAAATCTATCTTCCTGATATAAAGCAAATCCAAAATCTTATTTAGGAAGACGTCAACCAACTCGTACATCACTTGGCAAATCTGCCAATACTAGGCTCGATTTCAGCATGTCTACTGAATACATAAGGATACCATCTGCTCCTTTCTGTATCAATCGAGTCATAAATAATACAGATCTCAAAGGAATTCTAGATCTAGAATCCTTACCGTGGAATTTCTTCTCAGCAGCCCTATCTGGTCTGAATCTTATATTTTCTGGAAGGACTCTACAATAGTTCTGTACTTGTTCAGCATATTAATATCAATAATGCGGTCAAATCAGAAACACAAGTACATCATAATCTAACTCGACTTCATTCTCATCTTACTGTAGTATATAATATTTCACAGAAATCTATGATATCAATCTTTCTTTCCCAAAAAGTAAGGGAATCAATACTACAGTACAAACAGACTCAACAGATACAACATATCTCAATGCAACTTAGTCAAAGATAATCGTAGGGAATGCATTAGTATATATCAATACCTATGCAATATAATCATAAAAGAACAATACCTGCCACTATATCATCAAGTGTGTCCTGTGTCTGTTCCTCGGTCTTCTGCTCCCTAAAATCTTCGGGAACTTCTCTGAGGATAAACTCTAACAAAGTGTCCCGTCTGTCTACAAATATGGCAACTACCAGTCACTCCCTGGCATTGCTCTGTGGGATGTCTCCCTCCGCAAGTTCTGCAATATACTCCAGTATAACTCGGGCTGGAACCACTGGAGCTAGACGAACCACTCAGTCCGCTCCCTAACTTCTTAAACTGTTACTTTCGAGCTTTCAGCAAATCTTGCTTTCCACTCGTACTGCCTTTATCAAATCTAAGAGGGAGTTGATGTGTCGGGAGTTGAATCACATCTAACCTTTCTCATTGTCGAATCAGACTCACCTCAGCTCTCTTTGCCCTACTCAAAGTATCAGCAAAATGGTAAGGTCGCTGCATATTTATCAATGCAACTATCTCTGAATTCAATCTTTTGATGAACTGCTCAGCTACAGCTTCATCATTTCCAGCTATCTGAGGAACAAAACGCAGTAGAGTAGAGAATTTAGCAACATATTCTTCAATATTCAGTTGGCCTTGTCTCAAATTCTCAAACTCTACTCTTTTATCTTCTCGGTACGAAACTTAAAAAAATCTTCGATAGAATTCGGCTTTAAAGACTTCCCACGTGATCACAGTACCACGTTGTTCTAATACTCCCTTGATTATAATCCACCAACTCCTGGCGGCCTCTCGTAACTGGTGGAATACCAGTTTAATTCTCTGTTCATCTGAATACTTAAGCAAATCAAACAATAGTTCTATGTCATCTAACCAATTTTGACACTCTTCAGACATCTCAGTACCCCTCAACATCGGCGGTTGAAACGATTGAAATTTCTTCAACTGTATTTCCATCGGAGTTTCTGATATATCTATCTGTTCAATCAAAGTACTGCCCCGTTCTGGAATTCTTCTAGGAGGTATATCTGATTACCAAAACCATTAGTAACCCAAATACTACAAACCTGTTCCATTCTTTCTCGGATCATCTTACTGCTGATCATGAATCAGATCTGATTCATACTCCATAATACATAATACCAACTCAAATCAAATAATCATGTAAACATGTATTTCAAAGCAGTAAATCATAGTATCATGCTAGCATACCTAATGTAAATCAACATTAAAATAAATTTCATGCTAACAATCACATGCAAGGAAAGAAAACTCAATCTACCCCGTTCGTTCTCTTCTATCTCAGTCTAAAGGATCTATCGCTCTGATACCACCTGTTGTGGGGACCCGGACGCTAATCATATTCTTAATCATTTTTGGGATTTAATTATCAATTAAGATAAACAGGGTCTAAAAATTTTTCTTTTTAAAAATGTAAGTGCGGAACGTAATGAAATTTAACTAATATATATCTCAGTATAAAAGTACAATAAGGTACAACACTTATTCAAACTAGTCTAAGGTTCAATTACTAAATTTCAAGTATTAAACCAAGTCTACAATAAGTCCGGAATCACCACTCTAACTCATCTTCTCTCATCATCTTCTTGACCCCGATCATGCCCCACCTGTTGTCATGCACACATACAAAACAAGACAACAGCCGGATACTCCGGTGAGAATAAATCCCAGTATAAAACACGTATACATGCATGTCATGCCGTTAATACAAATCATAACACATAATCAGTAATTATGACACATTAGTGAATACAGATAAAACAATCTGATTCTTACTGTTTAACTTGACTCGTATCTAAGTCTAGGGATCCCGGTGTGAATAAGATGTAACAGGTCTCCCACCTACTCTCCCAATCGGGGTGGCGTTACATCTTATTCCTAAACTTCGGTCTGGTCTGTATCGAAATCTACAATCGGAGTGAATCTGATCCGAAGCATCGATATCACCGAATGTTTAGAAAATTGGCGTATCTACCAATGACACTCCTATCTCAGTACATATATATAAATCAATATAAAGTACAAACAGAACAAGTATGTGATTTTGTTGAGAAACTCAAATTGAATCTCATTTTAGTTGTGTCTTCCCAAACAAAACATGAATAATACCTTTGTCTTCTTGGTCTGACGAAGACGAAGTCTTGTATTCCAATCTTTCCATACCAGTCTGGCAATGACAATCACATAAATACAATATCAGTATATAATTCGATTCAAAACCTGTTCTGATCAATACTCAAATCAGTATATAATCTGATCCATATCTGAACAAGGTACAATTTAATTCATATCAACGATATCATCGAAATCATTACTGAATCTGATCACTCTAAATCAACTGATGTTTCGACAGCATAACAATACAGTTTCGATATCCCCGTCAATCTCAACATCACAGATATAATATCAGAATTCATAATCAGTATCAGTACAATTCATAATCTCAATATTTGTACACTTAAGATCAGTAACAACACAACTCTGATATCAAATCCCAATCAATATCTTTCGAAAATCATAACAATTGTATAAACAGTCTATTCTTTAATCTGACTTCAATTATACAATGTCTACTGTAGCAGAAACATCATATCTGATTCATATTCAATTCTGACAATATCATAATTTCAAATCGTGTCTAAACGTAATAAAACTTACGTCCCGTTGTAGCCTGCGTTGGTAGGAACACAGTACTGTAGTCGGATTCGAGTTCTGATAATCGGATTGAACAAAATCACAAGTCTAAGGTACGATGAGGCTTTGGGGAATTTCTGAAGCTTACCTCGTTTCTTGCTGAAGATTAAGGAAGGAAAGATGAATCATATATATATTGCATGTAAATTGTACGTGGCTTCTCCAGAATTTGCCAAAAAACCTCTCGCGCATATGCGCGCTCAAGCCCCGCGCATATGCGCGAGATTTATTATCTCGGCGCTTGTGTCTCAACCGCTCGCGCATATGCGCGCCCATCAACGCGTATATGCGCGAGACCTACTGTCTCGTGCATCCACTTACTCGCGCATGTGCACCAAACCCTCTGGATGTTCCGCGCATATGCGCGCATTCAAGCCGCGCATGTGCGCCGAACTCTCTGGACGTTCCGCGCATGTGCGCACATGGTTCTGTCTTCCTCGCGCATGTGCGCGGGGACTCTTCCTGCACCTCATGTCAAATCTTCTTCCGGCTCTCCCGGTCTGATCCGTTTCATCTATAATTATCTCAATTAATAACTAAATCATTTCAGATTAATCTCAGATTACAGTAATAAAATCTCGGGCCTTACACTTACATGGGTTTCGTGTGCCCCTTAAAAAAATAAATTTTTATATATTTAATACGGTTATAAATGTAAGATTTGTTTTGTGGTTATGAATATAAAATATATGATTTGGTTTGGGGTTTTATGTCATGATTTATTACGATGATTAAACGAGGTCAAGTCCCGAGATATTTAGAACATCATAAGGAAATTTGTCAATTTTGGGTGTGAGCATGACTATACGTCTAAGCTATGAAAGATTAGTGTTTGAACTCATTTTAGTATGTGCAGCAGTGGCCCCAAATGAGATCCAACGAATCCCTCAACGCCAAGTAAGTATGTTCGACGTGAAAAAAAATACTTTTAAGTTTTTGAGGTATGCTAAATGTCTTGTGACCAAATTATGAATTGGTTTGGAAGGTGGTGAACGTGGCCGAGGACCTCTCCACCCCGATAAAGTATGACCGGGTTTTGATCAGGATTTGAAAGTGGTAAAGTATGAGCAGGGACCAATCCACCCAGTAAAGTCTGACCGAGGATCTTATGTATTTGGTAGTGGACATCCCTGCCAGCTCAGTACTGTGGTTTAGTGTGATTAGGCACATTTATGTATGGGTCACTTGCTTTGAAACCTATCTCTACGCAAAATGATGTTATGTATGTTCAAGTATGTATGATGCAAGTATGTTTAAGAAAAGCTTTATGATGATGGCACGTCTACGTTTATGCTACTGCGTTCAAGTTTCATATATGTTTATGCTACTACGTTCAATTTTCAAGTATGTACGCCCTATTTTAAAGATACATGTGGTTTTATTACATATTACTTGTTATTTCCAGTTTATACATGTTGAGTCTTTAGACTCACTAGACTTGATTGATGCAGGTGAGGATGACTTTGAGGAGACGAAGGGTGGGGACCAATGAGCTGGCTTGGACTGCGCATAAGGCTAAACCCGAGGACCGCCAATGTTTTAAGATTTGATGTATGAAAATTTTAATATTCTGATTTTTTTATGAAGTGATTTATGATGTTTAAACCATTATTACTTTTAACAAACTTGGTTGTGGTTGTTTTATTGCAAATGTTTGTAGACGAGCAAGTTATTTTAATGCAAATTTGAAATTTTATTTGTATTTAAGAAAATTTTAATTTTTTCGCAAATTTTTAAATAGTTAAAAGTACTGTACATTACATTTGGTATCAGAGCGGTGTTTTTGTAAAGAGTTATGCTGACAAGAGAAGAAGGGATCTCTAGTTTGCCGTAGGAGACCACGTCTTCGTAAAGATAGCACCTATGAAGGGTGTTATTAGATTTGGGAAGAGAGGCAAGCTTAGTCCGAGATTTATTGGGTCGTTCGAGATTCTTGACAAAGTTGGGACACTAGCTTATTGTGTAGTCCTACCACCGAATCTGGCCGGAGTACACAATGTGTTCCACATCTCGATGCTGAGGAAGTACCTAGCGAATCCTTCGGATGTTTTGAGCTTTGAGCTGTTGCAGCTTGCTCCAGATCTGTCGAATGATGAAATACCTGTTCGAATCCTAGACCGACAAGAACGGATACTTCGGAACAGAGTAACAAAACTGGTCAAAGTCCGGTGGCTAAATCAATCAGTAGAGGAGGCCACTTGGGAGACAGAAGCAGATATCAGAAGTCATTATCCGGAACTATTTGGTAAGATTTAATTTCGAGGACGAAATTTATATAAGTGGGGGAGGAACTGTAGAGCCCAATTTCAGTACACGTAAAATTCATGCATTTATTAAATTTTCAAATTGTTTATTTAAGTTTAAAATGATTTTTTTTAGATGCATGACTTATGAAATTATATTATTTTAAATTATTTATGTTTATGTGATGCACGTTAAAATATTTCTCGAGCTTCATGTTTCAGGCGATTATTCTATGCGAGATCAAGGAATAGAGACCGGCGACGATTTTGGCAATTTTAAAATGCGATAATTTATTTTAAGTTAGACAGGTTCATTTAAATGATTTATTTAGTTTTTAGCATTTTAAATCCAAACTTATTCATTTGATGATTTTAGGAATTTAAAACCTTTAAAGTTTATCAAGTTTGAATTTTTTTTAACTTTAATTTGGGGTTTATTAGTAAAGATAAAGGTGGGTTGATATTTCAATTAGTATCTTAATTAGCATTCTTAATTGTGTAATTAAGCAATAATTTCCCCTCATTAATCACTAAACACACATACACACATTTTTACACACACACCCACACGGCACACACATGCACCTTTCTTAGCCTTGCACTTCATATTTTTTTAGAAGAAAATTAGTGTTCTTAAAACAAGAATGCAGCCGCCCCTCCGCTTCAGTTTCAAGCAGATTTTCGTTCGGTTTTCTTCAAGAAAAATCAGTGCCACGTTGTCCCGGATCAATCCTCGCATCTTTCCGGCCTCGGTGTCGTCGTTTTGGTAACGGTAAATATCAAAAACCACGTATATTCTTTCATTTATGCATCGATCTCGTCATAGTATTTGTTATGATCTATATTGTGCGTAAAAATCCATGTATGTTGTAAAAAGTTTGAGCAAAAAATTTGTTGGATCGGTTTGAAAACGATTTTAGATCTGAAAAATCAAAATTAGCTGTCATTTTAAACACTGCGACTTTTCGGATCGATTTTCTGGAAAAATTTTCAGTATATAAAATGTATAACTTTTTGATATCTTCGATTTGATAGTAAATCCGAAATATTTGGATAAGAAATGAGAGAGTTATGATAGTTTTTGTGGGACTGCTCAAACTGTGTTATTCTGAAAATGCGTTCTTGATGTGTTCTTTATGTTTTACTGTTGCAGGCTTCGTTGGGGATTGACGGGTGATCGCTTCTGCATTTAAGTACATCGAGAATAATGTTGGGATGATTGTTGGTGTTTTGTTTTGTGTCATTAGGCACTTGGTTGAATTATAAGTCGTAGGAATTGATTTGGCGTCAAATGTCGTGTTCACGGATTGGGTTCCGTCGTTTGTGATGCGTAGTTGTTTTGGGGTGTTTTCTGGAGTGTTTTTAAGTGCCATAGCATCCTTAGATGAGTCTCGAGGCATTGGTTCATGGTCCGTATGATCGAGTTAGGAGGAATAAGCCTTAGGTGTAGTGATTTCTCGTTAGTTCGCGTTTCCAGCACCTACACAGACCCGTAGCCGGACCCTGGCACGGGGTCCGTGCCCTTTTTCCTTCAAAATGCGAATTTTCAGTGCCTACCCGGACCCCTACCCGGACCCGTACACGGGATCCGTGTACCCTTTTTAAAAATATATATATATATTTTATATTTTTAATACGAATATAAATGTAGGATTTGTTTTGTGGTTATTAATATAAAATATAGGATTTAGTTTGGGGTTTTATGTCATGATTTAGTACGATGATTAAACGAGGTCAAGTCCCGAGAGATTTAAAACGTCATAAGGAAATTTGTCATTTTTGGGAGTGAGCATGGCTATACGTCTAAGCTATGATAGATAAGTGTTTGAACTAATGTTAGTATGTACAGCAGTGGCCCAAGCGAGATCCAACGAATCCCTCAACGTCAAGTAAGTATGTTCGACGTGCAAAAGAAAATACTTTTAAGTTTTTGAGGTATGTTAAATGTTTTGTGACCAAATTATGAACGGGTTTGGAAGTCGGTGAACGTGGCCGTGAACCTCTCCCCCCGATAAAGTATGATCGGGTTTTGATCAGGATTGAAAAGCGGTAATGTATGACCAGGGACCAATCCACCCGGTAAAGTATGACCGGGGATCTTATGTATGTGGTAGTGGACATCCCTGCCAGCCCAGTACTGTGGTTAAGTCTGATCAGGCACATTTATGTATGAGTCACTTGATTTGAAACATATCTCTACGCAAAATGATGTTATGTATGCTCAAGTATGTATGATGCAAGTATGTTTAAGAAAAGCTTTTCGATGATGGCACGTCTACGTTTATGCTACTGCGTTCAAGTTTCAAGTATGTTTATGCTACTAAGTTCAAGTTTCAAGTATGTACGCCCTATTTTAAAGATGCATTTGGTTTTATTACGTATTACTTGTTATTTCAAGTTTATACATGTTGAGTCTTTAGACTCACTAGACTTGATCGATGCAGGTGAGGATGACTTTGAGGAGACGAGGGATGGGGACCAATGAGCAGGCTTGGACTGCGCATGAGGTTAAACCCGAGGACCACCAATGTTTTAAAATTTGATGCATGATAATTTTAATACTCTGATTTTTTAATTAAGTGGTTTACGATGTTTAAACGATTATTACTTTTGACAAACTTGGTTGTGGTTGTTTTATTGCAAATGTTTGTAGAAGTGCAAGTTATTTTAATGCAAATTTGTAAGTTTATTTGTATTTAAGAACATTTTAATCTTTCTGCAAATTTTAAAATAGTTAAAAGTACGGTACGTTACATAAAGTCAGTAGAACTGAAATCAAATACATGTCCACTTGTTGATTACAGTTGTGCATCATCTGTCATTAGGCATTTTACTTCCTTTTCATCACTCGAGCTACTCAAGCTCTCAGACTCTGACTCTTCACTGTTAGTCTCTGTCCTATTTTGATTTGCTTTATTCAGCTAGCAGGACTTCATGTCCTTCTAAAATGATCTTTTGTCATTCTTGTCTCGTCTTTTGTATTCAACTGAATTCTTTCCTTTTTCAGTTGAATTTCGACTGTCCTTCTTTGGCTTTGGACAGTCAGCAATGAAGTGTCCTGATTTGCCACTGTTGTAGCAAGAGTTTAGTTCTTCCTTTGATTTGTTTTTCTGTTATTGCCTTTGGAAGGAACCTTGATTTCTTTTGATGAATTTTCCAAATTTCTTGACAAATAATGACATGGCGTCATTACTCAATTGTTCTGCAGTCTTCTCAACTGAACCAGTTGGTTCCAGTTTGATTGCATTAATGGCAGTTGTGATTTGTGGAGTAGATGACTCTCTTTCTCTTGTTTGCAGTTCAAACTCATAGGCTTTGAGATTATTTCTTTAAAAAAATCATGTAATTCTACCTTGTTTAGGTCCTTCGATTATCTCATAGCCATGGTCTTGACATCCCATCATCTTGTTTGCAGTTAAAACTCATAGGCTCTCCCAAGTGTATTCAGTTCATTTATGATGCTGCTGACTCATTCATCATATTCAGTCATTGAATCTCCTGTCTTTATCTTGATCTTGCCAAATTTTTGCACGACAACTGAGAGTTTGTTTTCTTTTGTTTGCTCATTCCCTTCGCATTGTTGAATCAACATTTCCCAAATTTTTTTTGTTGTTTTGCACATTTGGATCTTACTGAAAGTAATCTTATCCAATGTCTAGTATAGAATGTCCTTTGCTACGTTGTCCAAGTTTGCTTTTGTCTTATCTTCAGCTGTCCATTCTTCTCTAGGATTTTCAATGCAATGTGGCTCCATCAGTTATGGCAACTACTATATTTGCCTTTAATATCTTCATTGGTCCATCAGTTATGATGTACCTTATATCATCCTATGCAGCTAGATGAGCTTGCATTCTAATCTTCCAATCATCAAATTCTTCTCTGGAAAACATGGGGATTTTGTTGAAAGAAGAATAGCATTCAGATTGTAGAGATATAAATTATTCAAAAACAAAATTGACAGGTCTCTGATACCATTTTTTAGGATTGGTTGGGTGATTGAAAGTGTTTAAAAGGGAGGTTGAATAAACACTTTGCGATTTTCGAATCTTTTCGAAAGAATGGATCAGTTTAGTGATAAACTGAATTTGATAATCTTGTTGTCAATGTCGATCAGTTAACTTTAAAGTGCAGAAACAAACTGAAGGGCAGATTGAATAGCTGAAAGATAAACAAAACAAAGATTTATGGATGTTCGGAGTCTTCAAATTCTTCTATGTCAGCCCTTCTATCTCAAGGATAGGATATTCACTAAAAAACTTTGATTAATTACAGAATCTGTAATAACCCACTTCAGTTTGGTCTTAAACACTGTCAAATTTAAACTCTTAATATCTTTACAACTTTTATCAATGCGTAACTGATATGTTTGTTAAGCACAACTGATCTAAAAAGGTCGGATAAAATAACAATGAGTTCTTATGTTGGTGCTCAAAATATAGCCTTAAAGCTATGAATAAATCTGATAAGCGTGAGATTTTTGTGACTGATTTTTAAAAGATTTTAACTCAAGAATGAATGTACGCGCAAAAGTCTCTTTCTCAGCTGATCTTCATGGCTGTTTATAGGCTTTGCTTCCCAATGGTAATATTGAATGCGTTCAGATAATTATATCCGTTAATTTGACCTTAGTAGAAACGTCATAATTCTTCTTACAATCGTACACTGTGGCATTCTGATATGCGGCGTTCCCACTACAAGTTGCAGTCTCCTCTTGTACAAATTGTTGCTTGATAGATACGCTCCTTAACTGATTACGTGTCAAGATGATTTATCAGTTGACTTTCATAGCAGATTGAAGAACTGACTCTATAACTGATAGTTCAATTTGTTATGCAGCTTTTCGATGAACTGAATGTGTAACTGATCAGTCTTAATTGATCGTCCAGTTAACTACACAGTTTCAGTTATCTTTTATCAGTTCAATTGCCTTTGATTTTCAGCACATTAATAATCAGTTCGGGCAACTTTAGTTACGTAATTTCAGTTACTTTGCGTTTAGTTGAGTCCATCTGTTCGGGCAATCTTTAAACACTTAGTTCGTCGAACTCCGAAATCTGATTCCAACAAAATTGCATGAATTTTATTATGTATTACTTGTTATTCACGGTTTATGCATGCTGAGTCATTAAACTCACTAGACTTGATTGATGCAGATGATTTAGATGAGAAGACAAGAGGCTGTGACCAGTTTGCAGACTCGGACCAGTGGCACTGCAAATCCGAGGATCTTGCAGTTCATGATATATTATTTATTCACATTATAAAACTATTTACTCTGATTTTATTACCTAGTGTTGGAGGCAAGCACGTTGGAATTTATTATGTTACGTTAATTTTTTTTCCCAAATTTAAGTTGTCGTTATTAACGTGGGACTTTTTTATGATTGTGGTATTCGAATGTTGGAGTTTTATTATTTATTTTATTTTATAAAATGCATGATGATCATTATTTTATTTTAAGAGTTATATTTATAATTAATTAAATAGTAAGAAAATTTTTATTTTTTAGCAAATATTAAAGTAATATTATTTTAAGTAATGGTTCGTCACAATTGGTATCAAAGCAAGGCTTCTGATATAAGGTTGTGCCTACTGCCGGTTGTAAGGAGATCAGGAAGTCACGCCTCAAGTCTGAAAGTTTTACGGTTTTAAATATATTAAGCGTTAATGTACGAGTTTTTTTAATTGCTGCAGTTTAACTTTTAATCATTTTAGTATGTTAAATGAATAATTTTGTTATGCATGTTGGTTACATGTTGGATTAAATTGTGGAACAATATGCCCCCTTGACATATGGTTAACCACAAGGGCCGCGAGGCTCGTGACGAGGAGAGAGTTACCCCTCCATGTTCACCACCAGATCTTAAGGCTCAAATGCTTGCCGGCATGACCCAGTTCTTTGCGCAGTTTGCTGGGAATAATGCGGAGGTGGATAGGAGGACGAGGTCAGAAGCAGTGTATTAGCGTTTCCACAAGATAGATCCCAAGGACTTCTGGGGGACGATGGATCCCATGGTAGCTGAGGGATGAATAAAGTCCAAAGAGGTGATATTTACCTTTATGGTGTTGCAGGACACAGATAGAGTCAGGTTTGCCACCATTTTACTTAAGGACGATGTCGGTTATGGCGAGAAGGAGTGTCAGTGACGGTGAACCTGCACACCCTTACTTGGGAGGACTTCAAGGAGGCGTTATACTCCAAGTACATCATTGATGAGGTTCGCTCCCAACTGACTAGGGAGTTCAAGACTTTGCGACAGGGATACCAGTGTTGCGGAGTTTGTGAGGAAGTTTGAAGCAGGAGTGTCTGTAAGGTCTAGAAATTCAAACGACATTACCTGAATACATCCAAATATAGGGTATTAGTAAAATGTTTTAAATGCATTAAATACAGGTTTGTGACATGATTTTATGATTATATGGTATGATTTACTTGATTTCATAAGTTAGGGCTTTTGGCAGTATTCGATGCTCGAACGAGAAATGAAGACCGGGGGACAGTTTAAGGAAAAAGTTTTTATTAAATAATTATTTTTAATTATTTAATATATGATGTATTTATCATGAATTTTCGAAAATGAGTAGTTTTAGGATATTTTTATATGTCGAGTCATATTTTAAAATGGTAATCGGTTTATAGCAAAATTGATGTCTTTTTTAGGGTTCGGGTAATATTTTTGAAAACGTATCAAAACGAAATATTTTACGTACACGTCTTTGGGCTTATTGGGTCTATTTTAGAAGGATTCTTGGGCCTAGGTTAATACAATAATATTTTATATAAAATTTTGGCCCATTCCCTTATTATTAGTTTTTATCGCTTTTCTCACCCTAAACCTTAGCCTTCTCTCCTCCCATTCGGCATCAGCTATTCCATGCACACACACACACACACACACACTCACGTTCAGCAGGTTTTATCATGGTTTTTGCAAGAAAATTCAGTAGAAACTTTGTCACGTCCCTTTGGTTTTCATCTCTCGCACCGTTTGTTGGATTTTTTGAGCATTTAAACGTAAAGACACACCCTATACCCCCGTTTTCTCATCTTTCACATCCTATTACGTATTTTGATTAATCATGCATGCCATTTTATTGATCTACTGATATGAAATGGTTTCACATGGTTTTTACATGAAAATATTAGATTTTCTTGTCTTACTCCTCATGTTTTTACCACAGTTTGAAGGGGGCTGCAAGGTTTAAGGTCTGAGGCATGATCTACAACAGGTTTTATGTGTTCTACGAGCTAGGTTCAGATCTGGAACTGCTCGTGTAGGGGTTGATCGGATCTATCATGTTTTTGGGCAAATATAGTTCGATCGATCTTAGGTGTTGGGGCGGCTATGCATAGGTTTTCATTTGTCCATTTAGATTCGATTATATTCGGTTGGAATGATGATAACGAAAACGGAAGGATGATAAAAAAATTACAAAACAAAAATGGGATTCTGGTGCGACTTTGATTGTTGTACTTCCAAGAGCAGGTTGTCCACAAGTAGTATAATTCGGTGAGTCCGAATATCGTATCAATAGGAAAGTTAAGATAATTATTAGTCCATTACAATGTTCTTTTGTTATATTTTTTTCTTTTAATTTTTTGAATATTTAATTGGTAATTTTTAATTGTTTAAATTTTAATTTAAATAGTTGAGATTAGAAGATCCATTATTGGTATTTTAATAAAATTAACATTAATGAACATTATTGAAATCCACTTGACAAAAAAGTTCCAATATATTAAATAATCATATTTATATTATGTTATATATTATTATCTTATAAGTATATAATATATACCAAACCCTATAAATATTGTCAAGTATTTATTGTGCTATTTATATTTGTAAACACTAAATCAAGGTTCCCACTTTAAATGGTTGGTAAAACCAAACAAACATTTAAATGGTAACAAGAAATTAATATTATGATATATTCATATATAATAAAACAAGGCATCGACTTTAAATAGTTGTTAATATCAAACTAACATTTAAATGGTTCCAAGAATTTAGTGTACCATATAACAACAATAAATCAAAACTTTCACTTATAAGTAGGGTATAATAATGTTTAAAGTTATGAATATAGTATAAACAATAAATAATTATGAAATAATATAAAACATAAATTATTAACTTTTATTACCCTTATTATCATATCAAGAGTTTCACATTTTCATCTCAACTTTGGGAAGTTAGCTACTCATTGTTCAAAGTGTAATGAAATCAACATGCTAATTATATTTAAATGAAGAAATAAAGGAAAAACAAATAGAGAAATATTATGAACTCAAAGGTTTGTTCATAGAATGAGGGATATCTCCACACATTACAATGCACTTCTATTTATAGTCAAATTTGGAGAGACAACCACAAATAAAATAATATTTTGTACACATAAGTTTTCATTGGTGTTCCAAAAAATTATGTCATCATACACACCACTTTTTCTCTTCTCATGTATGTCTAACATCTGAATAGGTCTTTCCTCGTATGACATGTTCGATGAAAGCTGTAACGGCTCAAAGCTCAGTACATGTGAAGGATTCGCTATGTACTTCTTAGCATAGAAACGTGGAACACATTATGTACTTCTGCTAGATTCTGTGGCAGTGATACACGATTGGCTAATGTTATAACCTTTTCAAGTACGGAACAAAGTTAAGAAGTTGGTCAAGGTCAATTGGCTGAATCATTCCGATGAGGAGGCTATTTGGGAGACCGAAGCCGACATGAGGAGTCGCTACCCAGAGTTGTTTGATAAGCCTTAATTTCGAGGAAGAAATTTATTTATGGGGGAGGAATTGTAGTACCCAAAAACCAGTACATGTAAACCTCATGCATGATTGAAATTGTTATTTATTTAATTAATTATTTCAATGTATGTAAGTTTATTTTTATGCAATTTAAAATGTTTTCTCGAATTTTAGTTTTTTAGGCGAATATTCGATGCCCGGGAAAGGAGACAGGAGACGACTGAGGTTCTAAAATTTAATGTGATTTTATTTTAGGCCGAGAAATTATGTATTTTTAAATATTTAAGAATTTTATCAGTTAAGGATCAAATTTAATTTATCGAGTGAAATAAAAGAATGTTAAGCATTTTAATTAGAAAATTTTGAAAGTAGAGGATTTAAATCATTTCACTTGACAAATAATATTTTTAACAATTATTTTATGTCCTAATTAATTAATTTGGGTAGAATTTAA
The DNA here is from genome assembly GCF_025594145.1 of Primulina tabacum. Lineage (NCBI taxonomy): Eukaryota > Viridiplantae > Streptophyta > Magnoliopsida > Lamiales > Gesneriaceae > Primulina > Primulina tabacum. Next base: position 23,186,391 of record NC_134557.1, on the reverse strand, counting down.
TTTATTAGTTGAATTTAAGATTTTCAAGTATTTTTAATTGCCATTTTTCAAAATTGTGGGATTTAATTATTTATCATGAATTTTAAAATTTTTTGATTTAATATAAAATACCTAGTTAATGTGTTTTTAATTATTATATAGGAGGGGTAAACCCTAATTTCTACTCACAGTTCACAACTCACGCACACTAGCCGCACATACACAAAATAACGTGAAGATTCAAGCCTAGGGTTTGGAGTTTTTTAGCTTCCTCTCCTAGCAGCCACCTTACCAGAGCCTTCACCCTATTTTCCCTGAATAATTTCGTCACTTTTGAAGCAAGAAAATGCAGCAAATCATTCTCCATTTGGCCTGTGGGGACCCGGACGTTAATCATGTTCTTAATCATCATTAGGACAATTTAATCAATTATAATAAACAGGGTCTAAATTTTTTTATTAAATTGCGGAACGTAATGGAATACATGCAAATATACATATCAGTATATTAAAAGTATAAGTCTTGTACTATATACAATCATTCGAGCTAAGGTTTAATAACTACATATCAAGTATTCCAAACCCTATCTCAGATCAAAGTCCGTAGTCTCGACTCTAATCACGATCTCTCTTCATCTCCTCGACCCTGAACCTGTCCCACCTGTTTTCATGCACACATACAAACACGACAACAGCCGGATAACTCCGGTGAGAAATAAATCCCAGTATAAATCAGCAAAACATGCAGTTATATCCACAATGTAAAAGCATGTAAAACATGTAACAAATATCAGTAACATGTAACAAAATCAGAAACATAATCAATATAAAATCGCCAATCAGACTCGTGACTCCACGTTTCAGACTAGACTCAATCCTAGTCTAGGGATCCCGGTTTCCAGACGTTGGCATTCCATATCGATCACAAGTAATAGAAGAAACTCCAAGTCTATCCACATCGATATGGTATCGATCACCAGTAATAGAAGAAACTCCAATTCTATCCACGTCGATTGCCAATCGTCCGGTGACCTGTACATGATAGACTTTGGCACTTTCGCCAATTTACTATTTTGTGACATCGTGCAATGTGCCCGTGGTGATCCCACCACTATCAGGCACTTCTGTCACAAGATCACTAGACTAATACATGTTTTTTTTACATTCATAGAACAAGCATATCAAGTCAAATCAATGAACATAGTAATAAGAAGTATGTGATTTAGGGAAACTCAAGTATATCATACTATACTCGAGTCGATCTCCCGGTACCACATTGACTTATACCTTTCGTTTGTAGTCTTGGTCTGAAGCAATATCAGTTCTGAACTCAAGACTGTCTCTGTAAATCTGAAACGACATATCGAGAATCATAATATCAATATTCCATTCTCAATTCAACACTGAATCTGATTAATCTTGATTTAATTCAAATCACGGCATAACGGCACAATCTCAATATCCCCGTCAATACCAAATCAATAGACATCAATTACAAATCATAACTCATATCCGATACAATCTGTAATTCATTCATAATCCAAATCTGTCCGATTTCAAATCAATATAATAAGAAAGTCATAACAATTCCATAATAAGTCTATTTCTCAATCTGACTTCGATTCTACGATGTCTAACATGTCAAGAACATCATATATGAATCATACCAAAATTCTACAACATCATATTTTCAAATGATACCAAAAATCAATAAAACTTACGTCCAGTTGTAGCCTGTGTTGATAGGAACACAGTACTGAAGTCGGATTCACAATCAAATGGACATAATTCTCACAAAAGGCGTAAGGATTTTTCACACAATTTTTCTGAACCTTTCTCTCCGTTTTCCCTCTTTTCTTACCTCTGAATGAAGGCTTGTATGCATTATATATTCACACGTTGCATGTAAAGGTTAGGTGGCTCGCCCTTTGTAAAACACGTCTCGCGCATATGCACGACATCACTCGGCGCATATGCGCGCACGAGACACTATGTCTCGGCGTGTGCCTACACGACAACTCGCGCATATGCGTGTCCCTCTTCCGCGCAAATGCGCGAGGTCCTCTGAAATTTCACTTGGCTTCTCGGATGACTCGCGCATATGCGCGCACCACTTCCGCGCATATGTGCGAGGTTCTCTTGACATCATCAATTCCCGTGCACAGGGTCGCGGTTATGCGCGCCCTCACTTCGCGCATATGCGCGAGACCCTCTGCCCCTTTCGCGCATGTGCGCACGTCTTGCCGCGCATGTGCGCGAATGGTACTGTCCTCGCACATACATTATCACATGTTATTTCAAATCGTGTCTCGGATGACCCTTTCATAATCACATTAAATTATAATTCAATAATCGTTAATTAACAGCGATTAACTTTCGGACATTACATGGCCTCCGCCTTCCCTACGTCGGTATTCGATAATTAGTGCGTTTAAAATGCAAAGGCATGTCTAAACGCTTCTTTGATGCATCGATCATGTTATACACTATATTTTGATATGAAATATTCGTGAAATTTCGTTTGTTTGATTATATGAATGGTAGAACATTGCCGATATCGTTTTTGATATGAGCTTTCATGTTTTCTCGAGTTTCTTGATCGCAGGTTTCACTGGAACGATACGAAGGAATACTGCTGCATATTTTTGTGTTATGGGGTGTTTTTAGATGTTATTAGGTGGTCAATGATGGGTCGTTAGGCTGCTGGTACAACAGGAATTCGAAAGAAGAACACATCTGTGCGTAGGGGTGATCACGACTTTAGCCGTGTGGCTTGATGCATGGTTGGATCAGAGCCCTTGGCTAGGGTCTAGGCGGGGTTTTAGGGTCTCGGGTTAAACTTGGTATTAGTCGCTTAGGGTCTGGTTTGACATCAAGAGGGCTGGAGTCGAGCTAAGGCCACGCACACAGGTTGGAGTCGCGCAGGGTGCTATGCACGACTAAGGTTATTTACGGTTCGTGCGTGTGTCATGAGCTGGAAAGGGTCAAACAAGGCTCTTACATGATGTCTAGGGATCGATTCTAGGGCTTGGTTCGAGTTGGAATTGGTAGGGAGTCGGACGTAACACGTATGCATCATAGTGTCATTCCTTGGGCAGCTTGTGTTTGATAGATTGATGTGCATGGTTAAGAGGTTTGGTCATGGTTTATGGCTGGTTTAGGCCCTTGGGCAGTAGGTTACAATGTGGTTCACATGTGGGTTGAGTTCCGAGTCATTTGGTACATCAAAAGTGGTTCAATTTAATTCGTAAGTCGTACGCGCCCGAATGTATCTTTAGGGGCTGTTTTGTTTATTATTTGAGGATGCTGTAGCAGAATATCCGGAGACTATCCAAGAAGGTTCAAAATGTTCGTAAGTATGTATGACGTGCAAAATAATTATTTTTGAGGTATGCGATTTGTCTTGTGAACAATTATGTTTATGGGTTTGAAAGCTGGAGAACGTATCCGGGGACCTCTCCAACCTCTTCGGGGGAATTATGTTACATGTTAGGGAGTGGACATCTACTCCAAGGGCTACAGTCATCCCTGTCGGCCCAGTACTGTTGTTATTTTGATCATACGATTTATGTTATGGGAATTGAACATAACTCTAAGAAAAATGATTTTCGATTACGATTATGCATGACAAGTATAAAAATATAATTTTAAAAAATATTTATGTAGATTATGCTATATACGAGCTTTGTTTTAATTGCATGAATTTTATTACATATTACTTGTTATTCACAGTTTATGCATTCCGAGCCATTAGACTCACTAGAGTTGATCGATGGAAATGACTTAGATGAGGAGACAGGAGGCGGTGATGAGTGAGCAGACTTGGACCAGTGCAGTACAAATCCAAGGACCTTGCAAATCATGATATTTTATTTAGCACGTTTTAAAACTATTTACTCTGATTTTTATTTACTAATGTTTGTGGCAAGCACGTTGGAATTTATTATATTATGTTAATTTTTTTTTTCAAATTTAATTAGTCATTATTAACTTGAGATTTTTTCTATGAGTGTGGTATTCAAATGTTGGTGTTTTAATACTAAATTTATTTTGTAAAACGCGTGGTGATCATTATTTTATTTTAAGAACTACATTTATAATTAATTTTATAGAAATTTTTTAAGTAAATATTAAATTAGTATTATTTTAAGCAACGGGTCGTCACATCTTGAGTCCAAGCTATCAATGTTGAACTTTAGTGAATGGTTGCCGTGAGATCCTCCAATAATATGAGCCAAAGTCATGAGATTTCCACATAGTTCACATCAAATATGTGAGTGGAAGTCATAGCTTTCCGGCGTGCGGAACTCCTTAATAATATGAGTCAAACACTAACCGCGAGTAGCATTTATGAGGAGACATGAGGCGGTGAAGAGTGAGCAGACTCGGACCAGTGCAGTGCATATCCGAGAACCTTGCAGTTCATGATATTTTATTTATGCACGTTTTTAAACTATTTAACCTGATTTTTATTCACTAATGTTGGTGGCAAACACGTTGGAATTTATTATGTTATGTTAAATTTTTTTTGCCCAAATTTAATTAGTCATTATTAACTTGAGATTTTTTTTAGTGTGATATTCAAATGTTGAAGTTTTATTATTAAATTTATTTTGTAAAATGTATGGTGATCATTATATTATTTTAAGAACTATATTTATCATCAATTCTATAGTAAACTTTTTTATTTTTTCCGTAAATATTAAAAAATTAGTATTATTTTAAGCAACAAGTCGTCACATCTGGAGTCCGACCTAACAATTTTGAAATTTAGTTGTAACATCCAAAAAGTCAACCTACGTAAATCACATGCATGCTAATTAATTAAATTACATATTTGTTTTAGTTAATTGATTTTAAATGCTTTCGTGTTGCATATTATATGATTAAAGGTATGATTGCATGAATAAATGATTATATGTCATGATTTCATGAGATGGTAGATATTATCCAAATATTCGATAATAGGCGAGGGAAAGGAAATCGGGGACGACCAACACGAAATAAATATTTTGTAATAAATATTTTTAATATGATTAAATATGGTTAAATTTTTCTAAAAATGGTAGAGTTCAAATTATTTTATGAGACGAGCTCGATTTTATCCAGGAAGTCGGTTTTAGGCAAACGATGGACTTTTAAAATACCAAATGCATTATTCTGAAAACTAATTTTTTTAAACTTTTAATTTTCAATTAAATATGTGTTATTGGGCCTAATTTACCTTGGAGGAGTAGGCCCTATTGTTCCTAAATTTGAAAGCCCAAAACTCAAACTCATTATCATGCAAATTAAAATCTATAAAATAGAAACATGTCTTTTTACACCATTATTAGCCGAATCACACACACAACACACACTGAAAAATTCAAAAATTCAAGGAAAGAAAACAAGCAGTCTTCGTCGCCCGTTCGTTCTTCTTCGCACCCCACGCCGACGATCGCACATTCGAGCATTCTAAAACGCAAAGACACGTTTCTAAACTCCCTTGACGCATCATTCAATCCATAATATGAATGTTTTGTTTATTTTGCATGAAAAATATTTGAGTTTAAATTTATTAACGTTTTGACGGTTATTTCTAGAGTTTCGAAAGTTTTTACGTAAATATGAACGTGTTATGATTTCCAACGAGTACGCTGCCAACTTAGGATGTTTAAGGGACGAAAAAAGGGCAGTTCAAGGAGGAAACGAGAGCTGGACAGTAAGCAAGAGGGTTGCACGTAGGATAGCTAGGAGATCACTACAAAAAAATACAAATCAACAACACTCATAGGACAACGTTGTGTTTTTAACTTTTAACAATTGTTTTAACAAAAACTGTTGTCGTAGCCAAAAAAACCCGCTGATAGACAACGGTTGTTAAAATCGTTGTCGTAGCAAAAAAAAAGCTCTTAGACAACGATTTTCAAACCGTTGTTGTAGCCCAAAAAAAACGCTCGTAGATGGTTTTTTTGGGCTACAACAACGTTTTTTCAAAAACCGTTGTCTATATAAGATTCTGTCAAGGGTCAAAGACAATAGTTTATGTAAACCGTTGTCTTTCAGATGGTTTTTTAACTACGAAAACGCTTTTTTAAAACGTTATCGTTTTTTAGTGTTTTATTTGGTTAACGACAACGGTTTTTTGAAAAAACATTGTCGTAGTTTATAATTTTTTAAAAAAAATCAATTAAAATCAGCAAAATTAGCGACGGTTTATGACAAACCGTCGCTAATTTTAAATCGGCGACTGTTTGTCTTAAACCGTCGCTACATGTAGCGACGGTTTTCAAAATAACTGTCGCAAATTTAAATTAGCGACGGTTCACAAAACTGTCGCATAGTTAAATCCGTGACGTTTTAAAAAACCCGTAGCTTAATTTAGCGACAGTTTCAATAGTTGCCTATAAATACCGCATCCTTAGTCATTTCTTCTCACAACAAATTCTTCTCTCTAGAGCTATTTTCAGTTCTAAGTGTAAGAATTTAAATATTATTTTATTTAAAAAAAACTATTTTAAGTTCTAATTGGAAGTTTTTTTGTAGGTTTATTAAATTATAACAGTAAATTTTTTTTTTTATTTTACTGAAAAATTTAGCGACGGAAAGTATATGATATAAACTGTTGCTAAGTAGCGACGGACTTAATATAAACATCGTCGCTAATTAGCGACGGACATTTAGTAAAAGTTGCTGATTTGCAACGGACGTCATATAATAAACAGTCGCTAATAGCGACGGTTGTATTTAGGAAAACCGTCGCAAAAGTTAGTTTAACAACTATTTTTCAATGCTACGACAACGGTTTTTCACCATCGTCTTTAGACGTCTACAACAACGGTTTTTCACCGTTGTCTTTGAGCGCACCCTTTAACCACAGGGCCTTTAACAACAGTTTTACAAGATCTAAGACAACGGTTTTTCACCGTCGTCTTTGACGTCTACAACAACGATTTTTCACCGTCGTCTTTGACGTCTACAACAACGATTTTTCACCGTTGTCTTTGAGCACACCTTTTAATCACAGGGGCTTTAACAACGGTTTTATTTCGCCTCTGACAACGGTGAAAAACCATTGTCTTTCGCCTTTTTTTTTGTAGTGGATCCTAGGTTTTGTGTGTTTTCATGGGACTAAGGGCTTGACCATGAAGAGGGCCGCAACAAGGATCCACCAGGCTTGGTCTCGGCCTTCTGCAGGCGGTGTTCAAGGGCCAGGTAGAGTCCTAGCATGGCTATGACTCAAGGTGCAGCGCGCAAGGAAGAGTCTGCATGTGCTAGGATTCTTCCTATGCACGCAAGGGGCGAGTTCTGCAGGGGTGGCTCGCGGTTCATTGGGGGCTGGCTAGGGGTGGTTCACTAGAGTCTATTAGAGTCCTAGTTGGGGTCCTAGACGGCTGAGATGCGATGGCTTGAAAGAAAGCAAAGGGAGAGGTGCACAATCAAAGGCTTCGCATGCAAGGGTGCGTGCAACTTAGCTGAGGGCTGGGGTTCGGTGCTGGTGTAGGCTAGGTTGGAGCGTGGTCCAGGGATGGCTAGGGTACGGTGGAGTCGATGGTTAAGCATGTAGATCCCAAAATCAATACACATAAAACCCATGTATTTATTGAAATTGTTAAATCATTTATTTAATTTAAAATGATTTTTAGTGATGCATGATTTATTAAATTGCATTATTTTAATGTTTATGTGATGCGCGTTAATTGTTTTCTCGAGTTTCATGTTTCAGGAGATTATTCGATGCGGGATCGAGGAAAGGAGACCGGTGACGATTTTGTCAATTTTTAAATGTGGTATTTTATTTTAAGTTAGAAAGAGACATTTTAAATGAATTATTTAGTTTTTAGCATTTGAAATCCTAATTTATTTATTTAGTGAGTTAGGGATTTTAAAACCTTTAAAGTGTATCAAGTTTGCATTTTTAACTTTAATTTGGGGTGTTTTAAAAAATTTGAAGGTGGATTTATATTTCAGTTAATATCTTAATTAGCATTTTTAATTATGAAATTAAGAAATAATTTTCCCTAAATTAGTCACCTAACTCACGCACACACACCATAACACACACACTCACACGTTAAACACACAACACACACCTACATATTTTATTTTTAAGATTTTATTGGAGTAACGTAGGGTTCTTTAGCAAGAACAGCAGCCGCCCCTTCCCTTTGTAATTTCCAGCAAGTTTTCGTCACTTTTCTTCAAGGAAAATAGTGCCACGTTCAACCCGGATCGTCTCTCGCATCCTTCCCGCTTCGGTATTGTCGTTTCGGTAACGTTAAAGATTTAAAGACATGTATATTCTGTTTTTCCTGCGTCGATCTAGTCATATTATTTGTTGCGATGTTTTTATGCGTGAAAGTACATGTGTGATGTGTAGAAGTTTGAGCAATCATGTTTGGATCACTTTTGAAACCACTTTTGAGATCTCAAATCTCGTTTTTGTTGTTTTTTTAAATACTGCGATTTTTCGGGCGTTTTTTTGGAAAAACATTCATTATATGAAATGTAGAATATTTTGATACCTTCGATTTGATATAAAATTCGAAATATTTGGATAAAAATTGAGTGAGTTATGGCATTTTTTGTGGGACTGCTCAAACTGCATTTTCTGAAAATTATGCTATTGATGTGTTTTTGAAGTTTTTCTGTTGCAGGCTTCATTGGGAACCATCGGGTGATCACTGCTGTGTTTAGGTATATGGATTATGAGTTTTGATGCTTCAGTTCGTGTCGATAGTCGTTGGTTGCATTAGAAATCGTAGGAAACAATTGGTGTCAAAATTGAGTTTATGGGTTTATTGCGTTGAGTGTGGTGCATCGTCTCTTTGGGAAAGTTTGGGGCATTTTATGGAGTCGAGTCATTGTCATAGTGACCTAGGATGAGTTTCGATGGATTGGTTCACGAATCGTATTATTTTAGTTAGGAGTATTAAAATGCAAATCGGGGAGTGCAGTACACTCGGCGCCCGAGCGGTAGTTTCTTACCGCCCGACCGCCACTCCTTCTGTTCGAGTGATTTTCCTAGAAGACCTGGTGCTCGAGCGGTAAAGTTTTACCGCCCGAGCGCGACCCCATCTGTGAGAGTGTTTGGGTTCTTTCTTCTTTTCAAGTTCAATAGTTAGTTCATGTCTTTTATTTTAGGAAATGTTCACACATCATTTTAGAGCTTGTTTCGAGGTTTGATGTTAAGGTTAGTGATAAGTGCAAGAATTGCACTTAATTTTACTGTTAATCCATTTGATCTATGCTGGTTTCGAGCATATTTATGCTTGATTTTTGTTGTTTTTGTGTAGTGCAGGGAATATACAATTTTGGGATGTTGGAGAGCAATCAGGGATGTTTTTGAGCGTAAAACACCGAAAGAATCAGAGCCGCAGCGCCACAACAAGCGCTGCAACGCCACAATTTGCGAAAGACTAGCGCTGCAGCGCTACAAAAGCAGCGCCGCGGCGCCTCAATGCCGAAGAACAAGTGCCTAGGCGCTAAGGAACAAGCGCCGCGGCGCTAACGCTCACGAACGACGGGCGCCTAGGCGCCACTTACTCAGCGCCGCGGCGCTAATGGCGGCGAAACAAGACTAAATGGGCTTCCACTTACGGCCCAGAAGAGGGATATAAAAAGAGAAACGAGGGTTCAGAGAAGGAGGACGCCGTTATTGGACGAAAATACAGGGAGAAACTCGAAGCGAAGGCTAGACGAAGGCAAGACACGCAAAGATCAATTACAAAGACGAAGAGCGACGAATCTGGGGACAGAGACGACACTTCGGATTTGTTATCTGTCTTTCGTGTTTATCATTTCTCGTATTTCAATGTCTAAAACTTTGAACATGCGTTGTTTTTATTTTAATTTCGTCATGAACTAACTTTCTAGTCTAGAGAATGACGTAGCTTTGTGGAAAAGATAATTTGACTCGGTTATTTATATGATTGAATTCCTTTCTGTTTAATTGTGTTTTTTTGTATTGAGTTGACTGCAATTTACTGGCCACAAATTGTATGCTATCTGATTAGTTCTACAACTCGGGAGAGGGACTATGATTATAGATCATTAGAGACACATCGTTGAATGTTTATATCGTTCGGAAGGCGTATAACTTTAGCGAGGCTCAGGTAAGAACATTGTTTGCATTTACCAATTAAACGTAGATTTTATTAGGAATAATTGAATCGAAGTTTAATTGCTACAATTTATTCATCACTTGGGAAAGGGTGAATAGAATACGTAAGTGTTTTTGGCCATTAAATAATAAGAATTCAGGAATTTAAATACAACCAGGAAGAATTATTGTAGAAACTTAGTAAAATCATTTCTCTAGATACTTTTTCTCCTTGATATTTTCTTCTATATGGTATTAGATTAATTATTTGTTTTCAATCTATTTGTTTAAGTAAATCAACCATTCTATCGAATTGTCTAGATAAAGTTTGGACTATTTTAATTACAAGCACTGATATACATTTATATATACACTCCTCGTGGGATCGATATTTGTACTCTAACCAGTACTAAAACTTGACACCGTACACTTGCGGTAGTGAAAACACGCAAAAAGTTTTTGGCGCCATTGCCGGGGAGTGTAAAATTTGAATTTATATCAGTATTGTTACCAATTAGTCTAGATTTTAATTTAGAGCTTTTATTTTTATTTGAGTTTATATTGATTGAGTTTTTCATTTTTTTCTGTTTGAGAGTGCATGCTAAGATCGCAAAGCCCTGACTTGCTTATTTTTGAATCGGAGATCGAAAGAACTGCGAGAAGATTAAGAAAAGCAAGAAGAGAAGAGATCCAAGCAATGGCTGAACACAGAGAAAATGACAGACACATCCCGCCAGAGGCTATACCCATCAGAGATCACTTCAGACCAGTGATTAACAATCATTACTCTGGTATTGCTCGGGGGACCATAAATGCCAACAATTTTGAGCTGAAGCCTGCCCTGATCAATGTGGTTCAACAAAACCAGTTCGCTGGAACTGCTACTTCAGATCCTCATGTTCACCTGAGAACTTTCTTGGAAATCAAAGATACGGTAAAAATTAATAATGTTCCTTGACGACATTATTAGATTGCGTTTGTTTCCTTTTTCTCTCAGGGATCAAGCAAGAGGATGGCTCCAATCACTACCGTTAGGAAGCATCACGACATGGCAGGAGCTGGCGACGAAGTTCCTTTCTAAATATTTTCCATTGCGAAGTCTGCACAATTAAAGATTGAGATCAGCACTTTTAGACAGACAGACTTCGAGTAGTTGTATGAAGCTTGGGAAAGGTATAAAGAGTTGTTGCGAAGGTGCCCGAATCATGGTTTCGAAGACTGGGTGCAGATTGAGGTGTTTTATAATGGATTGAATGGTCAGACACGGACAACAGTAGATGCAGCGGCAGGTGGCACGATCTTTGCCAAGTCCCCTGCTCAAGCCTATGACTTACTTGAGCAGATGACTATTAATAGCTACCAATGGCCGTCTGAGAGGTCAGGAGTAAAAAGGACTGCTGGAGTTTATGCCGTGGATCCTATCACATCACTCACTGTGCAAGTATCAGCATTAACTACATAGTTAGCAACCATGAATAAGGTGAGTACATCAAACACTGAGGGACAATCGTTTGTTGTTGAAGAATTGCAAGTTCCTGAAGAGGTGCAGTACGTCACCAACAAGAACTTTGGAGGCTATGGAGGATATAGAGGTAACCCTCCCCCTAATACCTATCATCCTGGGTTAAGAAATCATGAAAATTTTTCTTATGCAAAAATAAGAATGTGTTGAATCCTCCACCGGGGTTCAATACATCAAATGGGAAAGGAAAGCCATCATTTGAGGATTTAGTGGGGACATTTGTTGTTGAATCTGGTAAGAGGATGTCTAGAACTGAGTCTAGACTTGACAACCTTGAGACACATATCGCGAGTATTGGTGCTACTTTGAAAATCCTTGAGTCGCAAGTGGGGCAGATAACCAAGCAACTCACGTCTCAACCTTCAGGTGCAGTCCAAAAGACTGCAGACCCAAATCTGAGAGAAGTAAATGCCATTTTTATACAGCACAAAGAGTTTGGTGTGGTAGGCAGAGAAGAGAAGGAGGTTGAACCCACACCTGTTCGGGATGAAAAGCTAATTCCAACCAAAAGAGCCCGAGGTAAGAAATCTGAGAGGTATGATTTAAATCAATTCATTGATCTTTCTTTACTTCCCTACCCCCAGAGATTTTTACAATTACAAGCTGAATTTCAAAAGAAAAAAGGTCTTGAAGATCTCAAGAACCCACACATTAATAATGAGTTTGCAGATCAGGTGGAAGGTGAATCTACTGAAAGAACACGGAGAAATCTTTCTCTGAAGTTACTAGATCCCGGTGAATTTATTATGCCATGTGAAATAGGGAGTCAATTGTTGGAAAAAGCTATCTGTGACTCAGGAGCAAGCATAAATATAATGCCAAGTTCTCTCTATGAGAAACTTGGGTTGAGCAGAATGAGATCCACAGGCATGAGCTTACAGATGGCAGATAAATCTATCAGGACACCGTTGGGTATTGTAGAAGATGTTGAACTTCGGATCGACAAATTGAAGGTTCTAGCGGAGTTCGTGGTACTCGACATGGGGAATAGTCAGAACATTCACGTTATTCTAGGACGACCATTATTGGCTGCTGTTGGAGCTATCATTGACGTGAAACAAGGAAAGATGACCATGGAAGTTGAAGGTCAGCTGGTGGAAATAAAGGCATCCAAGAAATCATACGACCCACCATGAACAGACTAGTGACAGTCGGGCTGACGACGTTAAACCAAGCGCTAGTTGGGAGGCAACCCAACCAGTATCACTTATTGCTTTCGTTTTCTCTATTTATTTTATTTAATTTCAGTAGTATTATTGTTTTTACGTTTTCTTATTTTATTTTATTTAATTTGACATGTGAAGATTAGACATTGATATTTGTTCTCTTTTGCAGGTAAAAAGTTTAGCTGGGCATGGAAAGATGCTTAATTGGACAAAAATCCAAAAAAGTCAGCGCCACAGCGCCACAAGAATAGCGCCGTAGTGGTAAGGCATCCGAAGAGCAAGCGCTAGGCGCTAGGATAACAGCACCGCGGCACCAGACTTTTGAATTTATTAGCGCCTAGGCGTTAGACAGACAGCGCTGCAGCGCTAAAGGGCCGTGGGTCTAGCGCTGCGGCGCCACTTATTCAGCGCCGCGGCGCTAGTTCGCGAATTATAAAAAAAAAAGGCGAGATTTTATTCTTCAGAAACCTAAGAATTTAGCACTGCGGCCCTTATTCCTCTCCACCACTGAAGAATCGACTTCCACCTTAAATCTCCCAAAAATTCAACCTCTAAACACTACAATACACCACTCATATCATCCTCACTCCAAATCCACCTAAAGTTGCTCACTCCTAACACCAGTTGGCTCAAGATTTCAACGAAAGTTCTTGGACAAAAAAAAAATCAACCCACGACGAAATAGAACAAAATTTCAGCCCTTTACAACAAGGTACTTGCTATTGGTATCATAATGCTTGATTTTCGTGTTTGGGATTAGTGGAATTGAGTTCTTGGGTTGGTACATGTAAGGTGTTCGATCAATTGTCTCAGTGAGTTTGTTGTTAGGAATTGTTTGATTCGGAGAATTGCTTGTTGGACGGAATCGTTAATTGATTGTTTGTGTTGATATTGGGGGTATTGAATTGTTGACTACCGTTGTAAAGTGAGTTGATATTGAATTGAAATATGGCACTAAAGAAAAAGAGCAAGCGTGGTGAATCTGGCGAGGGCGAGTCGTCGTCCGCTGTCACTTTTGATAGACGACGATTTTGGGATGCAAAGGCCACCGAGAATTATATGAAGTTGTTAGAGAAAAGCATGCAGAGAGAGAGGGGTATGGAGCAGTGCCACCAAGATGTTATTACGTTGGTTCGAGCTAGAGAATTTAATTGGGGTGAATTTGTTAAGCCCCCGGCTGATGCTGTGATGTCCCTTGTGAGGGAGTTTTATGCAAATCTGAAGGTAAAGCATGAGCAATTTCACGTGAGGATTCGAGGGCGGATGGTTACCTTCGATAGCACGACTATCAATTCACTGTATGGGATGCCAGATTATGAGACAGACGGGTACACATTGTTTATGAGAGACCCGTATCCCTATGACACTGTCATCAACACACTTTGTGTACCGGGTACAGTTTGGAAACTCAACAATCAACGAGCCCCGGTCACATTCCCAGCGACGTCACTGAGAAGGGAGGCCTACAACTGGTATCATTTCGTGGCCTCGCGGTTGATGCCATCTGGGCACGTGTCAGATGTGACGAAGAAGAAGGTGGCATTGGTCTTTTGCATCCTCACCGGCAGGACTGTGGACGCAGGCTGAGTTATTATGACATCTATTCTACAGGCTGCTAGGGGTACATCCAGTGTCAGCATGCCCCACTCATCGACTATCACCGACCTTTGCCGTGTAGCGGGTGTTACTTGGGATGACAGTGAGACGTTACTACATACAAAAGGCGATATATCACTATCTGGAGCCCTCCCCAGGAATAGGAGAAGCCAAAGGGTTATTCATGATTCAGCAGAAGCCTCAGGCAGTGGTGCACCGACACAACCCGCCCCACAGCCGTCACATGCACAGACCAGCGACCCCCGTATGGATGAAGTTGACCGAAAGCTAGATACATTGTTGAGGATGACGCGCGAGCACCAGGCGTACGTTTATGATTATCATCGCGTGTTTTCGCAGCATTACCCTCCTACCAATCCATCTGGTGAGCCATACCCACCACATCCTACATTCGGACATGAACCTGATGATGAGGAGGAGGAGCCTGAGCAATCAGGCGAGGACAGCGAGTCCTGACGCTCATTGTGTGAGGTATGTGGTCCCCTGTTTTTCATGCTTTATTACTGTACATTGGGGACAATGCACGTATTTAAGTTTGGGGGGGTCGTCTGTCATTACTTGTCATTCTCTGCTCGGTCACTCTATTTTATTCTGACTTGTCATTTACTGCCGTTACTCTGCCCCCTTACTCTGCTTTACTCTGTGTTATTTGTGGATTTCAGTTCTCAGTTCTTATTTTTAGATCTTGATCAGTTATTCCCTGCATTTTTTTTTAAATAAAAAAAATCGTTTATTTATTTTCATTGCATGTTAGAATTGTTAGGACTAGTCATGGATAAGCTATTGTGAGGCCGATGAGGAAAAGAAAATCGTGAGTTTGAAGCATGAATGTATTCGTGATTACTTGGGAGTCACATTTTATTGCACTGTCATGTTTGTTGATATTGTTGGTGCTCAGAGACTATTTGCGTGCCTGTGATGCCAATTAAACAAGAGAAGTCTGATGTTTAGTAACCCTTGCATGACATTAACTTACACTTTTGCGAACACAGAAATGATCTAGGCATTCTTTCGCAATATCTTTGGGCCTATCTTCTTTGCTCATTATCAATTGTTAGCCCATTGAGCCTCGAGTAGATTGAGATGCTTGACTGTTCTTTGTGTGCCTATCCCATATATCATTTTGATTGAAAATTGCATGTGACCGGTTTGTATGAGTTGACTAATGGATTGACGGAATCTAGAACTTGTTTGGACACTTTTCGAGGCGAAATACGGATAATATGTGACATAGGAATGATTTAGGCAATTTTTGGAACCGTTCAAGCCTTCGAGCCTACCTAACGAACATGAAATATCCCTATTATCCCATTTTGAGCTTACTAAAAATCAAGTGGTGTGTGTCAATGAGACATAATTAGCCCCCACTTGTATTTATTCTACATCCCAAAACAACTCCCTAATGAAGCTTATACACTTATTGTCCTACCTAAATTTTGAGAGAAATAAGTTCATTGGTGTTGGAATGATTCAACACTCCTTGAAAAGAAAAAGAAAAAAAATGAATGTACAGAAATGAGTTCAAAAAGAAGAAAAACAATGAAAAGAATGAACCAAAAGTGGTGAGAAAGAAAGCATTTGGGAAATGAAGGATATGAATGAAAAAGAAAACAATAAGTGGGTGGTGAGTGAAAAGAAAATGAGTGAAATTGATGAAGTTCAAATATTTCTCTTAAGTTTTGATTTCCATGCCTTTATTGTAGCCATGAGCCGTAGCCTAACGTTACAAGCCTACAAGACCTATTAACCTTGTCACATTTATCCAATATACTAGTGGAGAAAAGTTGTTCAAATCAAGCCTATGGATACCTGATAAACATGGTTAACGAGTATAGACTTTAATAATTTGCATGCAAGCATCTCATTGTGTGACTTCAGCTTTGGTATACTTGTGATGAATATATTTTGAGCCAAACAATCACCAATAAAGTCCTTTGTGATCTGTGTAAGTAAATGTGTATTTTAATGAAGTGTAAGTTGCACCGAACTGAGGACCTCTTAAGTTTATGAGGCGATTTGGCATTGTGAATCTATTTGTGCAGTCGATTAGGTAAATAAACATTGACATACCACACACGCACGTGACTCTCGAGTAAATACGAATCACATGAAAATAAATGAATCTGAGGCCACTGTCACTTTTTGCATATCTATGACTGTAGTTGTCAGCGTTTATTTCTTGCTTGAGTCTGCATTCCTATTTTTACTTTTATTTTGCTCGGGACAAGCAAAAGTTCAAGTTTGGGAGGTTTGATAAGTGCAAGAATTGCACTTAATTTTACTGTTAATCCATTTGATCTATGCTGGTTTCGAGCATATTTATGCTTGGTTTTTGTTGTTTTTGTGTAGTGCAGGGAATATACAATTTTGGGATGTTGGAGAGCAATCAGGGATGTTTTTGAGCGTAAAACAACGAAAGAATCAAAGCCACAGCGCCACAACAAGCGCTGCAGCGCCGCAATTTGCGAAAGACTAGCGCTGCAGCGCCGCGGCGCCTCAATGCCGAAGAACAAGCGCCTAGGCGCTAAGGAACAAGCACCGCGGCGCTAACGCTCACGAACGACGGGCGCCTAGGCGCCACTTACTCAGCGCCGCGGCGCTAATGGCGGCAAAACAAGACTAAATGGGCTTCGACTTACGCCCCGGAAGAGGGATATAAAAAGAAAAACGAGGGTTCAGAGAAGGAGGACGCCGTTTTTGGACGAAAATACAGGGAGAAACTCGAAGAGAAGGCGAGACGAATGCAAGACACGCGAAGATCAATTACAAAGACGAAGAGCGACGAATCTGGGGACAGAGACGACACTTCGGATTTGTTATCTGTCTTTCGTGTTTATCATTTCTCGTATTTCAATGTCTAAAACTTTGAACATGCGTTGTTTTTATTTTAATTTCGTCATGAACTAACTTTCTAGTCTAGAGAATGACGTAGCTTTGTGGAAACGATAATTTGACTCGGTTATTTATATGATTGAATTCCTTTCTGTTTAATTGTGTTTCTTTGTATTGAGTTGACTGCAATTTACTGGCCATAAATTGTATGCTGTCTGATTAGTTCTACAACTCGGGAGAAGGACTAGGATTATAGATCATTAGAGACACATCGTTGAATGTTTATATCGTTCAGAAGCCGTATAACTTTAGCGAGGCTTAGGTAAGAACATTGTTTGCATTTAACAATTAAACGTAGATTTTATTAGGAATAATTGAATCGAAGTTTAATTGGTACAATTTATTCGTCACTTCGGAAAGGGTGAATAGAATACGTAAGTGTTTTTGGCCATTAAATAATAAGAATTCAGGAATTTAAATACAACCAGGAAGAATTATTGTAAAAACTTAGTGAAATCATTTCTCTAGATACTTTTTCTCCTAGATATTTTCTTCAATCTGGTATTAGATTAATTATTTGTTTTCAATATATTTGTTTAAGTAAATCAACCATTCTATCGAATTGTCTAGATAAAGTTTGGACTATTTTAATTACAAGCACTGATATACATTTATATATACACTCCTCGTGGGATCGATATCTGTACTCTAACCAGTACTAAAACTTGACACCGTACACTTGCGGTAGTGAAAACACGCAACAGTTAGTATGATTAAACGAGGTCTAGTCCTGAATGTTCTAGAACGTCATAAGCCACTTATTTACTTCGGGGTTGAGTACGAGTAGTACGTCTAAGTATGAAAGCTAAGCACTTGATAATGTGTTAGTATGTGCAGCAGTGGCCCCAAGCGAGACCCAACGAATCCCTCAACACCAAGTAAGTATGTTCGACGTGCAAAGAAAATATTTTTAAGTTTTTGAAGTATGCTAAATGTCTTGTGACCAATTTATGTATGAGATTGGAAAGCGGTAAAGCATGACCATGGACCAATCCACCCCGTTAAATCATGAACGGGTTTAGATCGGGATTGGGAAGCGGTAAAGAATGACCAGGGACCAATCCACCCCGTTAAATCATGAACGGGTTTAGATCAGGATTGAAAAGCGATAAATCATGACCAGGAACCAATCCACCCGTTAAAGCATGAACGGGGATCTCATGTATGTGGCAGTGGATTTTCCCTATCAGCCCAGTACTGTGGTTTAGTCTGATCAGGCGTATTTATGTATGGGTCACTTGCTTTGAAACATACCTCTACGCAAAAACTAAAATGATGAAGTTTATGTATGTACATGTATGCTAGCATGTTTAAAAAAAGCTTTACGTTGATGGCACGTCTATGTTATGTACGTATGTTCAAGTTTTGATTGCAAGTTCAAGCTTCTATTATGTATGCTTTATTTTAAAGATGCATATGGTTTTATTACGTATTACTTGTTATCTCTAGTTTATACATGTTGAGTGTTTAGACTCACTAAACTTGATCGATGCAGGTGATGATGAATTTGAGGAGGCGGCGGGTGGGGACCAGTAAGCTGGCTTGGACTGGGCGGGAGGCTAAACCCAAGGGCCGCCCATGTTTTGAAGTTTTTACGAAATGCTCAAAATACTTTTATTTCATGTTTTGGTTTATGATCTTTAAACAAGCATTTTCCTTTAGGAATTTCTGTTTGGGATGAACTATTGTTTTATGGACGAAAATTTAAAGTTTACTCTATATTTAAGAAAATTTTTATTTTTCCGCAAATTTCAAGTAGTTTAAAATTACGGTACGTTACAAAGCAAGTGCAAGAGTCCTAGTTGAGTAGAGTCCTAGGGAAGCAACGAAAGATAAGGGAGAACTCGCACAGCTGGTTCCTTGATCAAGGGGCTAGGTGCATTGGTCCAGAGGGTTCAGTAGGGTCCCTAGGGGGTCTTGTCAGGGTTTGGCTCAAGGTGGCTCGGTGGTGGCTCAGTGGGAGGTGCTAGGGTTCAGATTCTCAAGTTTAATTGGAAAGGGTTCGAACCATGGTCCACGGGGGTCAGTTTATGTTTCACGAGGGTTTTTTGATATAAAAAGGCTATGTTTAAAATTTGAGCAGAAAATATTAAAGTTTGAATTAATTCGGGAATTAAATGTTAAAGAATTACTAATTAAGGAATTAAATCGAAAGCCTCGAAATTAAGCTAAAAAAATATATTAAAAATAAAATTTAATCTTAAATAATTATTTTGGGATGGTCTAGAGTCAATGAAAGTAAGATAAAACAGTCGACCAGATGATAAAAAGGCTAGTCACTTTCAAGGATCAAACTTCACCCAAAATGATAAAGGATCTAAAGCTTTACGATTTGAGATTTTACGATCTATGATCTATTTTTGATAAAAATGCTATTTTAAATAAAAGTATGATTTTAATGCATTTGTTTGTATATGTATTATTTGTTACTCATATTTAGAATGCGCTGAGTCATTAGACTCACTAGGTTTGAATGCAGCATGTTGAGATACTGAGGGAAGCGCTGACGCTTGAGTGGATTGAGTCAGACAGTACACTCCCGAAGGACATTTATTTCCGCATTAGCTTGATAGTTAAAAGATTTAAAAGATTTTTTAAATGATTTAACTAGAGCTTTTATGCTTTATTTGGAAGTTATTATGATCATGTTAAAGGTTGAAGTTGAATTTTGTTAATTGCGATTTAGGGATTTTTATGCACTTGAGATTTTATATGTTAAATTATTTTGATTTATGGAAATGATAATTTATGGTTAAAGGGCAAATTTTTGAAATAATGTTTATATATATAAAAAATTTAGCAGAATTTTAAAGTGAAAAAGTGAGAGTCGTTTCAGTTGGTATTAGAACCAAGGATCCACAAAGGGTTGTGTACTGCCACTCCGAGAAGCTCAAAAAGTCACGCCTCAAGTATGTGAGTTTTTACTGCTTTATATTTTATATGCTAAAATTCTTTTAGTGTGTTCATGATGCATGATACAGAGGTTAGGTGCATGGTATAAATATTAGTTGCATGTTGGTTACGTGGTATGGACGAATTGTACAGAGATGCCTCCTAGACAAGTTCTTCACCGTGGTGATGAGGGTAGACACGAGGAGGAGATTCCACAGCCTCATCCTATTCAGGATGTTAGAGCTCGTGTATTAGCGGGCACGACACAGTTACTAGAGCAGCATGTTGGCAATGATGCGAGGGTTCGATTGGAGGCAGTCTATGATCGTTTTATGAGGACGAACCCCGAGGATTTTTCTGGCACGACGGATCCATTCATTGCTGACAGATGAATTCAATCTTTGGAGGTTAATTTTCTTTACATGGATATGGAAGACGCTGACCGAATTTTCTGTGCTATCTATCTGCTGAAGGGCGACGCTTCCTTAAGGTGGGAGGGAGCAGAGCGAGGGGTGAATTTGGCGACGCTGGCTTGGGAGGACTTCAATAGGGTATTCTACGATAAATATTTCACTTCTAACGTTCTTTCTAAGCTTAAGAGGGAGTTTATGACTCTCCGTAAGGGGGCTCGAGATTTCAAAGGGCCATAATGCAAAAGATTGAAATTATAGGGGCCACGGGATTTTTGAAAACTTAAGGGTCTAGTTTTCAATTTTCGAAAAATATTGAGGAAAAAAACTAGAAATTTTGAAATTCTTAGGGCTTAATTGCAAATTTAAAATTTAAGGGGTCGTTTAGCAATTTACGAAATATTAAGGGTTTAAGTGGAAATTTCGAAATCTTCTAGAACTAAATGGCAATTTTCAAAATTTAAGGGGGCCAATTGGTAATTCTCGAAAATTAAGTGGTTGAAATGATAATATGGGAAACTAGAAGGGCTAGATGATATAAATTTCTAAACTTTATGGCCCGCAATCGATAATAATAAAAATTTTACCAGGACGAATATTACTAGCAGTAATAGCTACCTACGCTTTACTAGATTCTGGAGCTACACATTTTTTTATATCAAAATCATTCGTTAAGAAATTGGGAATCTTACCAGTAGACGTAGAGTCGGGATTCAGAGTTACAATGCCTTCTGACGAACATATGGTTTCTATTAGAGTGGTTAAGGATGTGCAACTTAAATTGAAAAAGAATATTATACGAGCGGACCTTATAGTACTACCTATGTCTGAGTTCGAAATTATTTTGGTCATGGATTGGCTCACACTGAACGGGGTTACAATCGATTTTTGGCGGAGGTCAGTATCCATTAGACCAACAGATGGCAAAGCATTTGTCTTCGAGGCAGCGCAAAACAATCAAATGCCGCATATTATTTCATGCACGCGTGCGAAGAAACTTATTCAAAAGGGTTGCCAAGGTTTTCTAGCCATTATTGTATCTGCACCCAACACTGACACTCGATCTATCGAATATGTGGAGGTTTTAAAGGACTTTCCAAACGTGTTCCCTGACGATGTTTCTGGTATCCCTCCTGAAAGAGAAGTAGAGTTAACTATTGATTTGATGCCCGGTACAATGCTGATCTCTAAGACACCATATCTATTAGCACATGTTGAAATGAAGGAATTAAAATATCAAATTCAAGAGCTGCTAGACAAGGGATTTATTAGCCATAGTTTCTCTCCATGGGGCGCGCAAATGTTATTTGTGAAAAAGAAGGATGAGACTATGAGACTGTGCATCGACTACAGAGAGTTTCATAGAGTGACAGTGAAGAATAAGTATCCATTACCTCGAATTGAAGACTTATTTGATCAATTGCAAGGAGTTTCGGCATTTTCAAAGATAGATTTATGGTCTAGATATCACCAATGGAGGGTGAAAGAGGCGGATGTGCACAAGACGGTGTTCAGAACGCATTATGGGCATTATGAGTTTCTAGTGATGCCTTTGGATTGACTAATGCTCCAGCGATCTTCATGGATCTCATGAATCGCATATTTCAGTTGTATCTCGATCAGTTCATTATTGTTTTCATCGATGATATCTTGATCTATTCCAAAAACAGTGAGGAGCATGATCATCATTTGAGGACGACCTTGCAAGTATTACGAGAGCGAAAATTATATGCGAAATTCAACAAGTGTGAATTTTGGCTAGAGAGGGTGTCATTCTTATGCCACATTGTGTCAAAAGAAGGAGTAGAGGTCAACCCTTCTAAGGTCGAGTCAGTTAAGCAGTGACCTGCACCTAAAAGTGTGACTAAAATACGTAGTTTATTGGGTTTAGCTGGCTACTATCGTAAGTTCATCAAACGTTTCTTGTCCATTGCAGTACCCTTTAAATCATTGACGAAGAAAAATGTGAAATTTTTATAAGGGTCGGAATGTCATAAGAGCTTTGATCAGTTAAAGCAAGCACTCACTACAGCGCCAGTTTTAACAATGCCGACAGAGCAAGTGGAATATATGATATTTACTAATGTTTAAAAGTTAGGATTGGGCTCAGTTCTTATGCATCATGAGAGGGTCATAGCGTACGCGTCAAGACAGTTGAAAGTACATGAGAAGAATTATCCGACATGTGATCTTGAGCTAGCAGTAGTCGTATTTGCATTGAAAATTTGGAGGCACTACTTGTATGGTGAGAAATGCAAGATATTTACGGATAATAAAATCCTTAAATATTTTTTCACCAAAAATGACTTGAATATGAGACAAAGACGGTGGCTAGAGCTTGTTAAGTACTACAACTGTGACATTCTCTATCATCCCGGCAAGGCAATTGTAGTGGCAGACGCTTTGAGTAGAAAGGGGACAGTCTTGGCGCATTTATCAGTACAGAGGCCTCTACAAGTGGAAATTCAGCACTTCGACCTTGAAGTTTATGATATGGGAGAGGCTGCTAATTCCGCTACATTGACTGTAGAGCCCAAAATTAGTACACATATAACCATGTAATTATTTAATTGTT
This sequence comes from Primulina tabacum, assembly GCF_025594145.1. Lineage (NCBI taxonomy): Eukaryota > Viridiplantae > Streptophyta > Magnoliopsida > Lamiales > Gesneriaceae > Primulina > Primulina tabacum. Next base: position 23,163,255 of record NC_134557.1, on the reverse strand, counting down.
AAATCATTTATTTAATTTTAAAATGAGTCTTTGTGGTGCATGAATTATTAAAATGCATTATTTTAATAATTTATGTTTTGTGATGCACGTTAAAATGTTTTTTGAGTTTCATGTTTCAGGCGATTATTCGAGGCGGGATCGAGGAAAAGAGACTGTGACGATTTTGGCATTTTTTTTAAATGTGGTATTGTGTTTTTAAGTTCAGGTTGGGGCATATTAATTAATTTAATAAATTTCAGCATTTTTAAAAGACTTATTTATGTATTTAGTGTGTTTAGAATTTTGAAACTCTTAAAGTTGGCTTTGTGCATTTTATTTTGTTAAAAAGGAGAATTTTATAAAATTAGTGTGTATTTATTTTAATTAAGGAGTTTGTTTAAAATTAGTGTGGTTTAGCCTTTTTATTAGTTAAATTAGCACTAATTACTCCTAATTAAACATACACACACGTTAATACTATACTCACACCCACACACACTTTTTCACACACTAGAAATCGGCAAAACATACACAAACTATCACAATTTAGATTTTTATGATTTTTGAGAGGAGACAACTAGGGTTCCTAGCAAGAACAGTAGCCGCCCCTTCCTCTGATTATTTCCAGCGAGATTTCGTCATTTTCGTTGCAAGAAAATAGTGCCACGTTCGTCCTGGATCGTCTCTCGCATCCTTCCCGTGTCGGAGTCGTCGTTTCGGTATTTTCAATTATCAAAAGGCATGTATATTCTGTTTTTCATGCATCGATCTAGTCATATTTGCGATGTTTTTATGCGAGAAAATACATGTGTGATGTGTAGAAATTTGAGCAATCATGTTTGGATCACTTTTGAACCATTTTTTGAATCTCAAATCTCGTTTTTTTACCGGTCTTTTAAAAACTTCGATTTTTCGGTCGAGATTTTGGGAAAACTTTCAACGTATTCGATACCTTCGATTTGATTTAAAATTCAAAATATTTGGATAAAAATTGAGTGTGATATGGTCATTTTCGTGGGACTACTCAAACTGCGTTTTCTGAAAAAAAATTATGTTATTGATGTGTTCTTGAAGTTTTATTTTTGCAGGCTTCGTTGAGGATCGACGGGTGATCGTTGCTGCATTTAGGAATTTTTAGTATGCTGTTGGGTTTGTATTTGGTATGCCGGTTAGTGTCAATAGGCACTTGAATTCATTAGAAGTCTTAGGAGACGGTTTTGTGTCAATTTTCGTGTTTTTGAGTTGTATTGGGTCGTAGGTTGGATGTCGTTGTTTCGAGGTGGTTGTATGGGTTTGGAACAAGGTAGTAGCATCCTAGGATGGGTCTCGAGGTGTCGGTTCATAGTCCGTTCAATCGAGTTATGAATATTAAGCACCACCTGTATTGAATTTTCGTGGGTTTACAATTGCCGCAGGTACACGGACCCGGGGACGGACCCTTACACGTGGACCGTGCCTTTGTTTCCTTTGAAGTGTCAAATTTGCGAGCCTACAAGGACCCCTAGACGGACCCTAGCACGGGGTCCGTGTACTTACTTCTTTTGGATCATTTTTTTTGCGAACCTATACTGATCCATACACGGACCCGGGCACGGGGTCCGTGTACTTCTTATTTTGGGAAAAAAAAATTAGACTTCACATCAGGTTTTGTTTTGGGGTTCAAGATAATGGTTAGTACGATGATTAAAAGAGGTCAAGTCCCGAGGGAACTAGAATGTCATAAGCTACTTATTCACTTCGGTGGTGAGCTTGAGTACCTAAGTCAAAGTTATGCAAGTTAAGTATTTCAAACTCGTGTTTGTTTATGCAGCATCGGCCCCAAGCGAGATCCAACGAATCCCTCAATGCCAAGTAAGTATGTTTGACGTGCAAAGAAAATATTTCAAGTTTTTGAGGTACGCTAAATGTCTTGTGACCAATTATATATGGGATTGGAAAGCGGTAAAAGCATGACAAGGGACCAATCCACCCTGTTAAAGCATGAAATGGTTTAGATCACGATTGGAAAGCGTTAAAGCATGAATGGGGACCAATCCATCCTTAAAGCTGAACAGGGATCTCATGTATGTGGCAGTGGATCTTCCCTGTAAGCCCAGTACTGTGGTTTAGTCTGATCAGGCGTATTTATGTATGGGTCACTTGCTTTGAAACATGCCTCCACGCAAAATGATGAAGTTATGTATGTTCTAGTATGTACAAGTATGCAATCATGTTTAAGAAAAGTTTTATGTTGATGGCACGTCTATGTTATGTATGTATGTTCAAGTTTAAGTGCAAGTTCGAGTTTCAAGTATGTACGCTCTATTTTAAAGTCGCATGTCATTTTATGACGTATTACTCGCTACTTCCAGTTTTTACTTGTTGAGTCTTTAGACTCACTAGACTTGATCGATGCAGGTGAGGATGCATTGAGGAGACGGGAGGTGGGGACCCAGGAGCTGGCTTGGACTGAGCAGGAGGCTAGACCTGAGGACCGCATAGTTTTTAAGAGTTTATGAACTGTCAAAAATACTCTGATTTCATGTTATCGATTATGAGTTTTAAACAAATATTATTAGTAAACTTCATTTGAGATCTTTTGTTGCAACAATATTTGGGGATGAACAGTTTATTTTATCGAATTTTGAAGGTTCGCCTTTTATTTAAGACAATTTTTAATCTTTTCGCAAATTTTAAGTAGTAAAAATTACGGTACGTCACAGTTGGTATCAGAGCGGTGTTCTTGTAAAGGGTTATGCCTACTGCTAGTCGCAAGAAGCTCACGAATTCACACCTCAAGTCTGTAAGTTTTAAAGTTTCGAGTTATGTTATGTACTAAGCATTAAGTCATGATTTCAGCATGTCCATGTTTTAAGTTCGATTTATGTGCATCTTATACTATTGATATCATGTTCATGCATATGGGGTTTACGTGTTGGGTAAATTGTTGGAACAGTATGCCTCCTAGACACATAATTAACCGGGAAGCTAGGGATCAAGATAGAGAGGCTCGAGAGGAGGGGAGAGACGCTCCACCTCCTCCCCCGCCAGATATGCAGGCACAGATGCTTGCAGGAATGACTCAGTTCTTCACACAGTTTGCGGGGAACCAGGCGACGGTTGATGCAGGGGCTAGGCCCAGACCAGAGGCTGTATACGAGAGGTTCAGGTGGATGAGCCCAAAGGAGTTTTCGGGGACTGCTGACCCGATGATAGCCAAAGGATGGATTAAATCCATCGAGGTGATTTTTTCCTTTATGGAGTTGAAAGATACAGATAGGGTCAGGTGCGCCACATTTCTACTGACCGGGGACGCCAGACAGTGGTGGGAGAGCACGTCCCTGGCAGCGAACTTGCAGACTCTTTCTTGGGATGGCTTTAAGAAGGTATTCTACTCCAAGTACTTCACTGAATAAGTATGATCCAGACTGACCAGGGAATTCATGACACTGCGACAGGGAGACAGCAGTGTTGCAGAATTTGTCAGGAAGTTTGAAAGGGGGTGTCACTTTGTGCCCCTGATAGCTAATGATGCCCAGGGAAAGTTGAGGCACTTAATGGATGGGTTACGGCCGATCTTGCGCCGAGATGTCCGAGTAGCTGGTCCTAGTACCTACGCAGTTTCCGTGTCTAGAGCTTTGGCGGTGGAAAAGGATCAGAGGGATATTGAGGTCGACAGACATGGCAAGAGGCCCCATCAGGCTCCCAGCAGCTGCAGCAGCATCAACAGCGAACTCCGTTCAAGAAGCCTTTCCAGAGACATGCAGGGAAGAATCCATATCAGGGACCGCCAAAGGGCAAGGGTCCTATGCCACAGCAGCAGGCGCCACAGATGCCGGGTGAGCACCCGGTGTGCCCGAAGTTCAACTGCCAGCATCTGGGGCAGTGTCTATGGGGATCAGGGTATTGCTTTAAATGTGGAGCCAGTGATCACATGCTGAAGAAGTGCCCACAGTGGAGGCAGCCGACTCAGGGCAGAGTATTCGCCATGCATGCTCAAGAGGCGAACACAGACACGCCATTATTGACCGGTAAACTTATTTAAATAAGCGCAGTATTGGTTTGCCATGCATGTTTCAAATGTTATTTGGAATTATTAGTGTGCTAGTAATATTTTTGTGACTTGGGTAGAGGTTTTCTACTGTGCTTGAGGTTAAGATTAGAATTGTTGGGATATAAGTTTTTGTATTGTGCTGACGTCTCACAGGAAATATTTTCATAAAGAGACTAACCACGAAGGCCCTGATAGACTCGAGAACCACCCACTCCTTTATTTCGGAGACATTCGCTAGTCAACTGGACGTCAAGTATATTGGACTAGACGTGAGCTATTCAGTGTCAGTCCCATCATGGGAATAATTGTCAGCTACTAGTGTTGTCAGAGACATCGATCTGGAACTGCAGGGCCACCTAGTGTACGTCGATTTGATTGTGTTGCCGATGCCAGAGTTTGATATCATTTTGGGAATGGACTGGCTGACGAAGAACAGAGTTTTTATCGATTTCAAGAAAAGGTCAGTGTTGGTAAGACCTTTGGGCATAGAGCAATTTCTATTTGAGCCAGCGAGATGGAGGAGTTTCCCTCGCATGATCTCTTGCATGCAGGCGCAGAGACTTATGCACAAGGGTTGTCAAGCTTTCTTGGCCAGCATTATTTCTGCACCCGACGTACCCACTCCGTCATTAACAGATGTGCCAGTAGTCAGAGATTTTCCTGACGTTTTTGCAGATTACGTCACAGGTCTCCCACGAGAGAGGGATCTTATGCCAGGCACTGTGCCAATCTCTAAGGCACCGTACCGATTAGCTCCAGCTGAAATGTTGGAACTCAATCAGCAGATTCAGGAGCTCCTTGACAAGGAATTCATTCGCCCTAGTTTCTCACCATGGGGCGCACAAGTGCTCTTTGTAAAGAAGAAGGATGAGAGCATGAGGCTGTGCATCGATTATCGAGATTTGAACAAGGTAACGATCAAGAACAAATACCCACTTCCTAGGATCGAGGACTTGTTCGATCAGTTGCAGGGAGCTACAGTGTTCTCTAAGATAGATCTTCGATCGGGGTATCATCAGCTGAAGGTGAAAGAGGCAGATGTTCAAAAGACAGCCTTTAGAACCAGGTACGAGCATTACGAGCTCTTAGTGATGCCATTGGAACTGATGAATGCTCCAGCGATTTTCATGGACCTAATGATTCGAGTATTTCAGCCCTACCCAGATAATTCGTCATAGTATTCATTGACGATATTCTTATTTACTCGAAGAGCCATGAGGAGCACAACCAGCATTTGAGGACAGTTTTGCAGATCCTGCAGAGTCGCAAGTTATTTGCGAAATTCAGTAAGTGTGAATTCTGGTTGGAGAAGGTAACGATTTTGGGTCACATAGTGTCTAGCAGTGGAATTGAGGTGGATCCAGCCAAGGTGGCATCTGTTAAGGAATGGGTTGAGCCAAAGAATGCATCAGAATCCGCAGCTTTCTGGGTATAGCCGGTTAATACCGTAAGTTTATTCAAGGGTTTTCTTCGATAACAGTGCCACTCACTTCACTGACAAAGAAGAATGCTAAATTCGTGTGGAGTGATGAATGTCAGAAGAGCTTTGATACCTTGAAGCAAGCTCTCATTTCAGCGCCAGTGTTAGCCATGCCAACGGGGCAAGGAGATTTTGTGCTATACACCGATGCATCTAAACTCGGATTAGGCGCAGTGTTGATGCAGCAGGGTCAGGTTATAGCTTAAGAGGAGAAGAGAACTAGAGTTTGAAGTGGGCGATCACGTTTTCGTAAAGATATCACCTATGAAGGGTGTTATGCGATTTGGGAAAAGAGGCAAGCTGAGTCCGAGGTTTATTGGACCATTTGAGATTCTCGACAGAGTTGGGACACTAGCTTATCGTCTTGCCCTTCCGCCGAATCTGGCTGGAGTACACAATGTGTTCCATGTCTCGATGGTGAGAAAGTACTTGGCGAATCCTTCGCATGTTTTGAGCTACGAACCGTTACAGTTGGCTCCAGACCTGTTTTACGAGGAAAGACCTGTCCAAATCCTAGACAGATAGGACCGTAGACTTCGGAACAAGGTAACCAAGCTAGTCAAAGTCTGGTGGTTAAATCAATCAGTAGAAAAGGCAACTTGGGAGACAGAAGCGGATATGAGGAACCGCTACCCAGAACTGTTTGGTAAGATTTAATTTCAAGGAGGAAATTTATATAAGTAAGGGAGGAAATGTAGAGCCCAAATTCAGTACACGTATAACCCATACATTTATTTAATTACTGAAGCATTATTAATTACTGAAGCATTTATTTAATTTTAAAATGAGTCTTAGTGGTGCATGATTTATTTAAACGCATTACTTTAAATTATTTAAGTTTATGTGGTGCACGTTAAAATATTTCTCGAGTTTCATGTTTCAAGAGATTTTCGAGGCGGGATCTAGGAAAATAGACCGGTGAAGATTTTTGGTAATTTTAAAACGTCGTATTTTATTTTAAGTTAAGAATGGGGCATTTTAAATAATTTATTTAGTTTGAGCATTTTAAAACCTAAGTTATCTATTTAGCTATTTTATAACTTATAAACTTTTAAAACTTATGTCACTTGTGCAAGTTATTTTAAATTTAGAGATTTTATTAATTAGGGGAGAGTTAGTATTTTAAATTAGCTTGTTGTTATTAATTAAGTAAACTTTTCTCCTAATTAACACTTTTACACACACTAAATAACGACTAAACACACACACACTTCATTATTTAGATTTTATTATTTTGAGAGGAGAAAACCTAGGGTTCTAGGAGTCCTTGCAGCCGGCCCCTCCCCTCTCCCTCTTCCAGCAAATTTTCATGTGTTTTCTTCAAGGATTTTAGCGCCACAATCCTCCCGGATCAATCCTCGCCCCATCTCCGCTTCGGTATCGTCGTTTCGGTAAACTTTAACATCATAAGGCACGTATATTCTCTTCTTTTCTGCGTCGATCATGTCATAGTATGTGTTGCATTTTTTTTATGCGTAAAATCCATGTATGATGTGAAAGGTTTGGGCAGAAACATGTTGGATCGATGTTGAAACGTTTTTTTTACCTAAAATTTCGAAATTTACTATTCTTTTGAAAACTGCGATTTTTCGGCCGTGATTCTGAGAAAACTTTCAACACAAAAATTGTATAACTTTTCGATACCTTCGATTTGTTATAAAATTCAAAATATTTGGATAAAACTTGCGAGAGTTATGATAATTTTTGTGGGACTGCTCAAACTGCGTTTTCTGGAAAAATTATGTTATTGATGTGTTCTTGAAGTTTTATTGTTGCACGATTCATTGGGGATCGATGAGTGACCGTTGATACATTTAGGTATGTTTAGTATGATGTTGGGTTGGTAATTGGTGTACCGGTTAGTGTCGATAGGCACTTGAATTCATTATAAGTAGTAAGAAGCGAATTGGTGTGAAGTCCCGTGTTTTTGAGTTGCATCGTGTCGTAGGTTGGACGTCGTGAATTCGGGGTGTGTACGGGTCATATCAATGTAGTAGTATCCTAGGATGGGTCTCGAGGCGTCGGATCATAGTCCGTACAATCATGTTTAGAGTGTTGAGCATCACATGTATTGAATTTTCGTTGGTTCCCTTTCACCGACGGTACACGGACCCAGACCCGGACCCAGGCATGGGGTCCGTGCCTTTGTTTCTTCCGAAGTATCATTTTGCCGAGTCTACACGGACCCTTTCACGGACCTAGGCACGGGGTCCGTGCCTTCCTTTTTCTTCACATGCATTTTACAGTACCTACACAGACCCGGAGCCGGACCTGGGCACGGGGTCCGTGTACCTCCTGTTTGGGAATAGCTTAGGTTTTCCTTTGAGATTTGTTTTGGGGTTCTATGTCATGGCTTAATAAAATTATTAAACGAGGTCAAGTCCCGAGAGATTTAGAATGTCATAAGCTATTTATTTACTTCGGTGGTGAGTACGAGTACCTAATTCTAAGCTATTAAAGATAAGTGTTCGAACTCAAGTTAGTATGTGCAGCAGTGGACCCAAGAGAGATCCAACGAATCCCTCAACGCCAAGTAAGTATGTTCGACGTGCAAATGAGAAAATGTTTTATTTTTGAGGTATGCTAAATGTCATGTGACCAATTTATATATGGGATTGGAAAGCGGTAAAGCTCGACCAGGGACAAATCCACCCCGTTAAATCATGAACGAGTTTAAATCAGGATTGAAAAGCATTAAAGCATGAACGGGGACCAATCCACCCGTTAAAGCATGAACGGGGATCTCATGTATGTGGCAGTGGATTCGTCCCTGTCAGCCCAGTACTATGGTTTAGTCTGAACAGACGATTTATGTTATGGGTCACTTGTTTTGAAACATGCATCTTCGCAAAATGATGAAGTTATGTATGTTCAAGTATGCAAGCACGTTTAAGAAAAGTTTTATGTTTATGGCACGTCTATGTATGTACGTATGTAAGTTCATGTTTAAGTGCAAGTTCAAGTTCAAGTTCATGTATGTATGCTTTATTTTAAAGTTGCATGTGGTTTTATTATGTATTACTCGTTACTTCCAGTTATACGTGTTGAGTCTTTAGACTCACTAGACTTGATCAATGCAGGTGAGGATGATTTCGAGGAGACTAGGGGTGGGGACCAAGGAGTTGGCTTGGACTGAGCGGAAGGCTAAACCCGAGGACCGCCATGTTTTTAAGAATTTATGAAAGTTTCAAATACTCTGATTTTATGTTACCGTCATGGTGCCTAGTCAAATGCTTTAGCAAAATTTTTAATTTCGAACGTTTGGTTGTAGTATTTTTTTAGAACGGATTATGGATGATCGCAATTTTAAAGTTTATTTCATATTTAAGAAAATTTTTATTTTTCCGCAAATTTCAAGTAGTTTAGATGTACGGTACGTTACAGTTTAGGAGTTTAGGAGAGGTTCAGACGGATGAGCCCAAAGGAGTTCTCGGGGACCACTGACCCGATGTTAGCTGATGGATGGATTAAATCCATCGAGGTGATTTTTGCCTCTATGGAGTTACACGATGCAGATAGGGTCAGGTGTGCCACATTTCTACTGACCGGGGACGCCAGACTGTGGTGGGAGAGCGCGTCGGTGGCAGCAAACTTGCAGACCCTTTCTTGGGATGGCTTTAAAGAGATATTCTACACCAAGTACTTCACCGAAGAAGAATGATCCAGACTGACTAGGGAGTTCATGACGTTGCGTCAGAGGGATAGCAGCGTTGTGGAATTTGTGAGGAATTTGAGAGGGGGTGCCATTTTTTGCCCCTGATAGCTAATGATGCCCATGGGAATTTGAGGCATTTTATGGATGGGTTGCGGCCGATCTTGCGCCGTGACGTTCGAGTTGCTGGTACTACGACTTATGTAGTTGCCGTGTCAAGAGCTTTGGAGGCAGAGCAGGATCAGAGGGATATTGAGGCTGATCGGCAGGGCAAGAGGCCCTATCAAGCTCCACAGCAGCAGCAGCAGCAGTGATCTCAGTTTAAGAGGCCCTTCCAGGGGCAGCCAGGAAAGAAGCCTTATCAGGGACCCCCGAAGGGCAAAGGTCCTATGCCACAGCAGAAGGCGCCACTAGAGGCCGGGAGAAAACCCGGTGTGCCCGAAGTGCAATCGCCAACATCCGGGGCAGTGTCTATGGGAATCAGGGAAATGCTTTAAATGCGGAGTCAGTGACTACATGTTGAAGGAGTGCCCACAGTGGAGGCAGCCGACCCAGGGAAGAGTATTCGCCATGCATGCTCAAAAGGCGAACCCAGATACGACATTACTGGTCGGTAAACTTTTCTACCTAAGCTCAGTATTATTTCGCCGTGCATGTTGAAATTTTATTTGGGATTATTAGTGTGCTAGTAATACTTTTGAGTCACTTGGGATAATAATTTATACAAAGCTTGAGGTTAATTTAGAAGTTTGGGGATATAAGTTTTGTGTTGTGCTAACGTACCTCAGGAAATATTTTCATAAAGAGAGTTTCCACGAAGGCCCTGATAGACTCAGGAGCCACTCACTCCTTTATCTCAGAATCTTTCTGAAACGTCTCGCTCTTTTTTAAAATTCTACTGGATAAATTTTTTTTATATAAAGCTCGCATTTTCGAAATAACATTTAAAATAATCGTAATAATTTGACAGTAATAATAGCGTATTTTAAAAATAACTAAACATCCAAAATCTTACGTCACCATAAACATATAAAAATCTTAAAAATCATCAACGTATTAAAATATTCATTTCCTCTCAAATCTCATAAATCATAATGCGGAAAATATGCGGTCCTCGGATCGTGTCACTGCACCAGGTCTGCCTACTCAGAGTTCGGCACCTCCAGTCTACTCATCATTAAGCTCACCTGCATCACACACGCCTAGTGAGTCTAAAAACTCAACACACCTGCACCGTTAATAACAAGTACATATACATGGTACACAGCAGTGAAAAATATCATACTCAACATATCTTTCATGAACTTTAAAAACATAATGTAAACGTGCCATATGAAATCGTGACATGTCAAAACAGTTCATCGTTAATCATCGTTCATCGTTCATCATTCATCATTCATCGTTCATCGTTCATCATTCATCATTCATCGTTCATCATTTATCATTGTGAATTCAGTTCATTAGAGGTGACTATCGTACATCATTTACGATGGATCCATCATACATAGAACCGCGGTACCCGGGGGCTGTCGGACATCAGTGACAGGATTACCCATCCACTATGCCTAGGCCTCATCATCATCTTCAGCATTTACATATACGTCTTAAACATTTACATATACTTCGATAGCCACAACTAAATCCCATCATTCAAAACATTACTATTTTCATCACTTATAAAAATCATGAATAAATGCAATTTTTCTTAAATCCAAGCATACGACGTATATCTTCATAAAATCTTAAAATCATGATCATGATGCTTAAACATTTAAAATATAGTAAATTTGTGCTCAGGGCGCTGCCAGGACCAAAATCTCACCCCGGGTGCAAAATGACCATTTTGCCCCTGGAAACCCAAAATTATCGTTTTGCCCCTACACGTCTAAAATTGACCCGAAGCTTACCGAACTCCTTAAAATATCCCAAAACATATTTATAAGCATTCATAGACGTAAACTCGAGCTCATTTTACAAACTAACCGATTCGTTTTAAAACTTGGACCGGGGTCCCGGTTTTAACCCGAATCGTACCGAAACTTAATCGAAACTTTCCCAAATTTTTACCATACCTTAAAAACATCTAAAAGGTCCTAAAAACCTCAAAACCAGACCTTTAGACACTCGAATAAGACCCTGAACAGCTGCTGGAAATTCCAGCAAGCCATCGCCCAACTCTAGCCGTGACCCTAGCATGCTTCTAACTACTTCATGCTTAAACCGACCCGAACCAGGCCCTAGACTCGACCCTTAGACAATACTTAAGACCATGGTTAAGCCCATTTTAACTCAGAACCATCACCTAAGCCCCAAAAAAATCAGAACCGTGACAGCAGCTACAAGAGACTCAAATTGTGCAGCTTTCATGTTTCTGGTTGTACAGCTTTCTTTAGCCAACCAAGCCACAAACCACCTTAATTAGGCTCATCCTAGGACCCTTAGAGACTGCCTAAATCATAGCCAAGAGCCCCAACCCAGCCCCTAGCCGAAACCATAAGATCAAACACCTATAGCCCTTGCATGCATACAAATCTGCGCAGCTGCACTTCTTCTCGTTCCAGCATACTTCCTGGCCAACAAGACCCCTAAACGCCATAACTATACTCATCCTAGGACCATTAGAGACTGCCTAAACCATGGGCAAGAGCCCTGGACCAGCCATACACAGAACAACAAGATCTAACACCTACAGCTCCTACACGAACCTTGCCACAAACGTCGACCTACAACAATAACTCCGATCTTTAAGCCCCTAGGCTCGATCCGTTCATGAAACCAGCAAGATGTCCCCCATTTGTTTTAAAGTTCTATCAGCCCTCTAACACCGAAAACCAGCAGCCCCTTGCAACATACCAGAAAAACGTGAGTGGTGATCACAAGATGCAAGAATAAACAAAAAAACCGAAAATCTTTCCTGCACTAGGTTGGATCGAAATTTTAATTGTAAGAACACAATCATCAGCATATATATGACGTAAATGATGCAGAAAGAAGGGTACGGGGTGTGCCTTAGATAGTTGATGAACGAAAACGAGACGGAGGAGACGCCGGATAGCCTTGGATGCAAGAACAAGCCAACAACCGTGGCCTTCAGCTGGTGTATTTCTTTGAAACCGAGAGTACTGAAATATAAATGGGATGTCGGCAGGTGGTGGTGGGTGATAATGGTTGTAGGGTAGCAATTATAATCTTTAATTAATTATTAATCAAATAACTAATGACCCTAAATGGTTTATTTAAAGATTAAAAGAGTTTTAAGTCCAACGAGCTTAAAAGTTGTCTCATTAAATCCAAACACACTTCCGAAAAATATTTCGTGTTGGAAAGTTTTTGAAAATATTAGCCGAGCCCTCAAAAAGTCCCCCGATTTGATAAAATTTACGCACCGTTAAAAATTAAAATCTTACGGGTAAAAATACCCAATAAATTCCAATTTTTCAAAAATAACTTTAAAACATCTTATATTAATTAATAAAAATTAATCGTGTAATAAAAATAATTTTCTTTAAGTATGCAAGCACGTTTAAGAAAAGTTTTATGTTTATGGCACGTCTATGTATGTACGTATGTAAGTTCATGTTTAAGCGCAAGTTCAAGTTCAAGTTCATTTATGTACTCTTTATTTTAAAGTTGCATGTGGTTTTATTATGTATTACTCGTTACTTCCAGTTTATACGTGTTGAGTCTTTAGACTCACTAGACTTGATCGATGCAGGTGTGGATGATTTCGAGGAGACTAGGGGTGGGGACCAAGGAGTTGGCTTGGACTGAGCGGGAGGCTAAACCCGAGGACCGCCATGTTTTTAAGAATTTATGAAAGTTTCAAATACTCTGATTTTATGTTACCGTCATGGTGCCTAGTCAAATTCTTTAGCAAAATTTTTAATTTCGAACGTTTGGTTGCAGTATTTTTTTAGAACGGATTATGGATGATCGCAATTTGAAAGTTTATTTCATATTTAAGAAAATTTTTATTTTTCCGCAAATTTCAAGTAGTTTAGATGTACGGTACGTTATAGTTGGTATCAGAGCGGTGTTCTTGTGAAGGGTTATGCCTACTGCTAGTCGCAAGAAGCTCACGAAGTCACACCTCAAGTCTGTAAGTTTTAAGGTTTTAAATTTATGTTATGTGGTAAGCATGAAGTTCTGATTTCAGCATGTGCATATTTTTAGTTCAAGTACGTGCATCTTATGTTATTGATATCATGTTCATGCATATGGGGCTTACGTGTTGGGTAAATTGTTGGAACAGAATGCCTCCTAAACGTTTGAATAACCGCGAAGCTAGGGATGAGGACAGGGAGGCTGGGGAGGAAGGGGGAGACGCTCCTCCTCCACCACCGCCAGATATGCAGGCACAGATGATTGCAGGTATGACGCAGTTCTTCGCGTAGTTTTCGGGGAACCAGGTCTGTGGCAAACACAGAAGCGAGGCCCAGACCAGAAGCAGTTTAGGAGAGATTCAGACGGATGAGCCCAAAGGAGTTCTCGGGGACCACTGAACCGATGTTAGCTGAGGGATGGATTAAATCCATCGAGGTGATTTTTGCCTTTATGGAGTTACACGATGCAGATAGGGTCAGGTGTGCCACATTTCTACTGACCGGGGACGCCAGACTGTGGTGGGAGAGCGCGTCGATGGCAGCAAACTTGCAGACCCTTTCTTGGGATGGCTTTAAAGAGATATTCTACTCCAAGTACTTCACCGAAGAAGTACGATCCAGACTGACTAGGGAGTTCATGACGTTGCGTCAGGGGGATAGCAGCGTTGCGGAATTTGTGAGGAATTTGAGAGGGGGTGCCATTTTTTGCCCCTGATAGCTAATGATGCCCAGGGGAATTTGAGGCATTTTATGGATGGGTTGCGGCCGATCTTGCGCCGTGACGTTCGAGTTGCTGGTACTACGACTTATGTAGTTGCCGTGTCAAGAGCTTTGGAGGCAGAGCAGGATCAGAGGGATATTGAGGCTGATCGGCAGGGCAAGAGGCCCTATCAAGCTCCACAGCAGCAGCAGCAGCAGTGATCTCAGTTTAAGAGGCCGTTCCAGGGGCAGCCAGGAAAGAAGCCTTATCAGGGACCCCCGAAGGGCAAAGGTCCTATGCCACAGCAGAAGGCGCCACAGAGGCCGGGAGAAAACCCGGTGTGCCCGAAGTGCAATCGCCAACATCCGGGGCAGTGTCTATGGGAATCAGGGAAATGCTTTAAATGCGGAGTCAGTGACTACATGTTGAAGGAGTGCCAGGGAAGAGTATTCGCCATGCATGCTCAAAAGGCGAACCCAGATACAACATTACTGGTCGGTAAACTTTTCTACCTAAGCTTAGTATTATTTCGCCGTGCATGTTGAAATTTTATTTGGGATTATTAGTGTGCTAGTAATAATTTTGAGTCACTTGGGATAATAATTTATGCGATGCTTGAGGTTAATTTAGAAGTTTGGGGATATAAGTTTTGTGTTGTGCTAACATACCTCAGTAAATATTTTCATAAAGAGAGTATCCACGAAGGCCCTGATAGACTGAGGAGCCACTCACTCCTTTATCTCAGAATCTTTCTGAAACGTCTCGCTCATTTTTAAAATTCTACTGGATAAATTTTTTTTTATATAAAGCTCGCATTTTCGAAATAACATTTAAAATAATCGTAATAATTTGACAGTAATAATAGCGTATTTTAAAAATAGCTAAACATCCAAAATCATACGTCACCATAAACATATAAAAATCTTAAAAATCATCAACGTATTAAAATATTCATTTCCTCTAATCTCATAAATCATAATGCGGAAAATATGCGGTCCTCGGGTCGTGTCACTGTACCAGGTCTGCCTACTCAGAGTTCAGCACCTCCAGTCTTATCATCATTAAGCTCACCTGCATCACACACGCCTAGTGAGTCTAAAGACTCAACACACCTGCACCGTTAATAACAAGTACATATAAATGGTACACAGCAGTGAAAAATATCATACTCAACATATCTTTCATTAACTTTAAAAACATAATGTAAACGTGCCATATGAAATCGTGACATGTCAAAACAGTTCATCGTTAATCATCGTTCATCGTTCATCATTCATTATTCATCGTTCATCGTTCATCTTTCATCATTCATCGTTCATCATTTATCATTGTGAATTAAGTTCATTAGAGGTGACTATCGTACATCATTTACGATGGATCCATCATACATAGAACCGCGGTACCCGGGGACTGTCGGACATCAGTGACAGGATTACCCATCCACTATGCCTAGGCCTCATCATCATCATCAGCATTTACATATACGTCTTAAACATTTACATATACTTCGATAGCCACAACTAAATCCCATCATTCAAAACATTACTATTTTCATCACTTATAAAAATCATGAATAAATGCAATTTTTCTTAAATCCAAGCATACGACGTATATCTTCATAAAATCCTAAAATCATGATCATGATGCATAAACATTTAAAATATAGTAAATTTTTGCTTAGGGCGCTGCCAGGACCAAAATCTCACCCCGGGTGCAAAATGACCATTTTGCCCCTGGAAACCCAAAATTACCGTTTTGCCCCTACACGTCTAAAATTGACTCGAAGCTTACCGAACTCCTTAAAATATCCCAACACATTTATAAGCATTCATAGACGTAAACTCGAGCTCATTTTACAAACTAACCGATTCGTTTTAAAACTTGGACCGGGGTCCCGGTTTTAACCCGAATCGGACCGAAACTTAATCGAAACTTTTCCAAATTTTTATCATACCTTAAAAACATCTAAAAGGTCCTAAAAACCTCAAAACCAGACGTTTAGACACTCGAATAAGACCCTGAACAGCTGCTGGAAATTCCAGCAAGCCATCGCCCAACTCTAGCCGTGACCCTAGCATGCTTCTAACTACTTCATGCTTAAACCGACCCGAACCAGGCCCTAGACTCGACCCTTAGACAATACTTAAGACCATGGTTAAGCCCTTTTTAACTCAGAACCATCACCTAAGCCCCAAAAAAATCAGAACCGTGACAGCAGCTACAAGAGACTCAAATTGTGCAGCTTTCATGTTTCTGGTTGTACAGCTTTCTTTAGCCAACCAAGCCACAAACCACCTTAATTAGGCTCATCCTAGGACCCTTAGAGACTGCCTAAATCATAGCCAAGAGCCCCAACCCAGCCCCTAGCCGAAACCATAAGATCAAACACCTATAGCCCTTGCATTCATACAAATCTGCGCAGCTGCACTTCTTCTCGTTCCAGCATACTTCCTGGCCAACAAGACCCCTAAACACCATAACTATACTCATCCTAGGACCATTAGAGACTGCCTAAACCATGTGCCTTAGATAGTTGATGAACGAAAACGAGACGGAGGAGACGCCGGATAGCCTTGGACGCAAGAACAAGCCAACAACCGTGGCCTTCAGCTGGTGTATTTCATTGAAACCGAGAGTACTGAAATATAAATGGGATGTCGGCAGGTGGTGGTGGGTGATAATGGTTGTAGGGTAGCAATTATAATCTTTAATTAATTATTAATCAAATAACTAATGACCCTAAATGGTTTATTTAAAGATTAAAAGAGTTTTAAGTCCAACGAGCTTAAAAGTTGTCTCATTAAATCCAAACACACTTCCGAAAAATATTTCGTGTTGGAAAGTTTTTGAAAATATTAGCCGAGCCCTCAAAAAGTCCTCCGATTTGATAAAATTTACGCACCGTTAAAAATTAAAATCTTGCGGGTAAAAATACTCAATAAATCCCAATTTTTAAAAAATAACTTTAAAACATCTTATATTAATTAATAAAAATTAATCATGTAATAAAAATAATTTTCTTTAAAATTTCTCCGTCTCCGTTCTTCGTTCCAGCGTGAAATGCAAATTTAAAAATCTTTAATACATGAACCTTTAAAATTTCATAAAATAAATCCTCTCATGCAATAATAATGCATAAAATGCATAAAAATAATTAAA
Organism: Primulina tabacum; assembly: GCF_025594145.1. NCBI lineage: Eukaryota > Viridiplantae > Streptophyta > Magnoliopsida > Lamiales > Gesneriaceae > Primulina > Primulina tabacum. Next base: position 23,146,149 of record NC_134557.1, on the reverse strand, counting down.
CACAATTTAATAAAATAATCATGCATTTTATGCTTTAAAAGAATTTAATAAAATACCAAATAAATTTAATAAATTGCATGCATGTGATTAATGTGGACCCTCTAATTTTCGAGATGTTACAATCTACCCCCCTTAAATTGAATTTCGTCCCCGAAATTCGCTTATCCTCGATAAACTGAAAGTTTAGACTCTTAAGTCTAATATCCCAATAATTCACGCTTCCGCTGCGCTACTCTGATAAAATAAGTGTTAAATTGTCCTTACGTCTCCTCAATCCTAATTATTTTTCCTATTGAAATCCTTATTTTTGAATCGCAACCTAGAACGACTTATGGCGACTTAGTTCTATTCTACTCAAGCCTCAAATTCTGACTTTTCTCAAACTTCCCAATATTAGAAATGGCGGTCCGAATTTTATTGCATCCTACTTTTCTTATACTTTACCCGTGATGTTCATCAACCTATTACATTGTCTTTTATGCTCTTCAACTTAAGAAATCTTAGTACTAAAATTTACTGATCAACTTCTATCATTGGTAATACACTTAAAAGTTAAACCTTAATTATCTCAACTCCTTAGTAAAATTAGCATAAGATCCTTGAATCGAATCTTTATCTTACGGCCTCAAACTTACGTAAATTACCTATTTACAAGCACATCTCAAATATCAAATTGTTGCAAACCTTAAATTCGAGTAGCGTTTCCTTAAAACCTAAAATGTACGATACAGATCTTCTACCTAAATAATAAAACCATTCTAGCACCAATTACATGCTTTAACTATTTTCTCCCCCATTACAATATAGTTGAGGCCTAAGACCCTTGAACTTTCTTCATTGAAGCGAATGTCGTGTTCTTACGTACACTTAATGCTTAATTAATATTAGCGTATAAAACTTAATAAGTTATCTCATGATAATGATGGACTAACTCTAATAAATCAATTCACTTATAATCCATAAAATTCTAGAATTCTCATATCAAAATTTTAGATTTCTTACTCGATAAAAATCTTAATATTCGTCCACTGGTAACTTATATCGAACACAACTAATTGTTTTTTATTTTTATTTCACCCAAAATTTCCGTATGAACGCATATCTCATAAATTTAAAAAATCAAACTTATGCAACCCAAATAGTTTTGGATAACATAATTCCAGCACACACATTCACGTATTCTCAAGTTTCTTAATGACTTTAAAAAAAATTTCAAAACAAGGTGTCTATCTCAATTTTTACATGCGTCTATCAAGTAACTTAACCATCCATCATACCCAAATTTCTAGAAAAATTTAACCCCAACAAAGATATAATTTTAACTCTTAAGATCACGATTAAAACTTATGATACATCAAACTTAATTTCCCAAAATTTTGTTAACTCTATGTTTACTCTTATAACTTAACTAACTGATCAACTTTACCTTAAATTGTCATCACTTTAAATTCTTAATTTTCCACCACATTATTTCACTAACACTTAAATTTTTGATTTTTTTTTTAAGCACAAGATTGATTCATCCTCAATGTCCTTGAATACCATTTCTTATAACATTATAACCCAAATATCTCAAGATTCCAAATATCCCTTCAAATCTAAATCATTAAAAATTCCTGTCATTTAAACCATTTGCTTTTCACTTACTGCCAAACAAATCCCCCAAATTTCTTAAAAATTGCAAAATTAGTTCTTACTTTCCTCGAATATTATCCGTTTGTCCTAAATCTCAAGAATCCAACAATTATCCATAAGTTCTTGGCGTTCCTAATCCCACTTTATAGGTTTCTCGTACATAAATTTCAGAAATTTTAAGTTTATTAAACCCAAAATGAATTATCATAACCTCGAAAAATTATTCATTCAACCTAAGTGTTCCTCAAAGTTCAAATTAAATCCTCAAAATTTTAGAAATTTTCAATTTGGCACTTAAAGTTCTCAAAAATTACATTTTTGGCCATACAACTCTTCAAAATTTGCATTTTTATCCACATAAAATTTTCGACTTAGTCTCCCTTAAACCTTAAAATTCTCGAAAATCAAAATTCAATCTAAAATTTCGGTAAATTCGAAAATAGTCTCTTAGATTTTTATTTTTTTTGCACTTAGGTCTTCAAGTATTGGTTATTACAATTAGGTCCTCAAAATTATCAATTCGTGCAATTCAATCCTTAAGTCCAACTAGGTAGAGCATGCATCTTAAATAAATTCTACGTTTTTATACTTCCAAAGATCGTCGTAGTTTTCGAATCATTAATTCTGTAAGGCCCGAGAATATGATTACCGTAATCTGAACTGATTTGGGTGTATTTACCGTAATCTGAGATTAATCTGGGATGAATTCTTGATTAATTGAGGTGATTAAAGACGGAACAGACCAGACCGGGACAGACGAGAAAAGACACGAAGCAGGTGCGAGGGAGGTGCCACTCGCGCACATGCGCGATGTAATGCGCGAGTTGGGCAGAAGATCCCGCGCATATGCGCGGAGTGATTGCGCGAATATGCGCGAGCTGTAGTACGCTTGTCCAGAGAACCTCGGGCATAGGCGCCAAGGTGAGGCGCGCATATGCGCGAGAGATGCCGAGACACACACGCCGAGAAATGGTGTCTCGCGCATATGCGCGATGTCAGTGCGCGCATATGCGCGAGTAGTGCTGTAGCCAAAGTTTTGAGACAGAACCTTTGGCGCATATGCGCGGAGTTGAGGCGCGCATATGCGCCAGAAGTTGTGAAGCAGCACATTGAGACCAGTAGGTCTCGCGCATATGCGCCGGTTGGGGTCGCGCATATGCGCAAGACATGCAGATTGAGGAGTCGCTACGTTTCTTTGGCATGCAACATATGATATATATATATATATATATATATATAACAAACGTAATCCTCAGAATGGAGAGAAGAGGAAACCGAAGGAAATTGATTTTGGGGCTTCAAGTTACAATCGTTCAAAATCCGTCTGTCCGAATTGTAATCCGACTTCAGTACCGTGTTCCTATCAACGCAGGCTACAACTGGACGTAAGTTTTGTTACGTTTTTATATGTCTTGAAATTATGATATTGCCAGAATTGAATGGAATTCATATATGATGTTCTTGACATGTTAGACATCATAGAATCGAAGTCAGATTAAGAAACGGACTGATTATGGAATTATTATGATTTTCGGAGTCGATTTGATTAAGATTCGATATCAGATTGGTGTTGTTATTGAAATTATGAATTTCACCGATATTGATTATGAGTTCTGGTATTATATCTGTGGTGTTGGAATTCACGGGGTTATCGAGACTGTATTGTTATGCCGTCGAAACATCAGTTGATTGATATTGATCAGATTCGGTATTGATTGAGATGGTATTGTGATGTCGTAAGTCGATTGGCAATGATCAGATTATGTTTTGATTTGAGTATTGATCAGAACAGGTGTTGAATTGAGTTATATACTGATATTGTGTCTGTTCGGTATTGTTATTACCAGATTGAGAATGTACAGGATTGAATTCAGGACTTCGTCTTCGTCAGAGCGAGAAGAGAAAGGTATAAATTAATGTTGAGTTGGGATTGCACAACTCGAGTGAGGTTTGGCTCGAGTTTTCCTAAATCACATACTTTACCTTATTGTATTGATTTGATTGATGTACTTGTTCTCTTGATATATAGACAGCAGGTATTAGACGAGTAATCTTGTGACAGAAGTGCCTGATAGTGGTGGGATCGCCACGGGCACATTGCACGATGTCACAAGATAGTGTATTGGCGATTGTGCCAAAGTCTGTCACCGGATGTTTGGCTATCGATGTGGATAGAATCATAACTTCTTCTATTACTGGTGATCGATGTTATATCGATGTGGATAGAATCGGAGCTTCTTCTATTACTGGTGATCGGTACCGTATCGATGTGGATAGAATCATAACTTCTTCTATTACTGATGATCGATATTATATCGATGTGGATAGAATCGGAGTTCTTTCTATTACTGGTGATCGATACTATATCGATGTGGATAAAATACGAGCTTCTTCTATTACTGGTGATCGATACCATATCGATGTGGATAGAATTGGTATTTCTTCTATTACTGGTGATCGATACCCTATCGACGTGGAAAGAACTGGAGTCTTTTCTATTACTGTTGGTCGATATGGGAATGCTAAATTCTGGAAACCGGGATCCCTAGACTAGGATTGAGTCTAGTCTAAAATGTGGAGTCATGAGTCTAATTGCCAGTTATATTGATTCATGCTGATTATGTTCCTGAATATGGTACACATTGTTTTATGTTTCTGATGATGGTACATGTTTAGAATAGGATTTATTATTGATGTGGATTTATATTCTAATCTGAATACATGTTAGACATATCTGTTATATGCTTTTATATTGTTTTTATGATTGCATGTATACATGATTTATACTGAGAATATAATTCTCACCGGAGTTATCCGGCTGTTGTCTTGTTCGTATGTGTGCATGGCAATAGGTGGGATAGGATCAGGGTCAAGAAGAGAACGAGGCTGGACTAGATAGCGTGGAGATCCGGGCTTCGAGGCAACTTAGGATTCAGCACTGATATATAGTTGAACCTAGTTGAATTCTTGTAGATAATCCAAGATTTGTATATTTATGTTTAATATGTAATCTGAATTGAATTACATTACGTTTCCGCTTTTTATTTTAAAAAAAAATTCAGCCCTGTTTATTATAATTGGTTGAATTATCCCTAAAGACGATTAAGGAATGAATTAGCGTCCGGGTCCCCACAAATTCTTACATTGAATCCTCAAAAATAAATTCAACTAACAACCACGAACAATTATTAATTTCTTAAAAATTCTACAAGTCCCAAAAGAATTCGTAATTTTAAAAATTAACTTATGACCCACAAGGAAGACATCAGTACTACTGATCTAAAAATCAATAAAATCAAATCATTATCAACATCTCCTAAAGACAAATATTCGAATTCTTAGACACGTCAAATTCCAAACTTAAACAACATGCAATTTAATCTGTTTTTTTTGTTTAAAACAGTAAATCCTTAAATCATAAAAGCAGTTAAACATATATCGTAGATCGTCATAAAGCGTCAATCATGTTAATATGCAGGTGATAAGAGTAAATCATTTAAAACATTTAAATCATAAAAGCTTACAGACTTGAGGCTTGAAAACTGAGCTGCAGAAACTGGCGGTGGCACAACCCTATACAGGAACCTTGCTCTCGTACCAACTGAAACGTCTCGCTCATTTTTAAAATTCTACTGGATAAATTTTTTTTTATATATAAAGCTCGCATTTTCGAAATAACATTTAAAATAATCGTAATAATTTGACAGTAATAATAGCGTATTTTAAAAATAACTAAACATCCAAAATCATATGTCATCATAAACATATAAAAATCTTAAAAATCATCAACGTATTAAAATATTCATTTCCTCTCAAATCTTATAAATCATAATACGGAAAATATGCGGTCCTCGGGTCGTGTCACAGCACTAGGTCTGCCTACTCAGAGTTCGGCACCTCCAGTCTACTCATCATTAAGCTCACCTGCATCACACACGCCTAGTGAGTCTAAAGACTCAACACATCTGCACCGTTAATAACAAGTACATATACATGGTACACAGCAGTGAAAAATATCATACTCAACATATCTTTCATGAACTTTAAAAACATAATGTAAACGTGCCATATGAAATCGTGACATGTCAAAACAAGTTCATCGTTAATCATCGTTCATCGTTCATCATTCATCATTCATCGTTCATCGTTCATCATTCATCATTCATCGTTCATTGCTCATCGCTCATCATTCATCGTTCTTCATTTATCATTGTGAATTCAGTTCATTAGAGGTGACTATCGTACATCATTTACGATGGATCCATCATACATAGAACCGCGGTACCCGGCGGCTGTCGGACATCAGTGACAGGATTACCCATCCACTATGCCTAGGCCTCATCATCATCATCAGCATTTACATATACGTCTTAAACATTTACATATACGTCGATAGCCACAACTAAATCCCATCATTCAAAACATTACTATTTTCATCACTTATAAAAATCATGAATAAATGCAATTTTTCTTAAATCCAAGCATACGACGTATATCTTCATAAAATCTTAAAATCATGATCATGATGCATAAACATTTAAAATATAGTAAATTTGTGCTCAGGACGCTGCCAGGACCAAAATCTCACCCCGGGTGCAAAATGACCATTTTGCCCTTGGAAACCCAAAATTACCGTTTTGCCCCTACACGTCTAAAATTGACCCGAAGCTTATCGAACTCCTTAAAATATCCAAAAACATATTTATAAGCATTCATAGACGTAAACTCGAGCTCATTTTACAAACTAACCGATTCGTTTTAAAACTTGGACCGGGGTCCCGGTTTTAACCCGAATCGGACCGAAAATTAATCAAAACTTCCCCAAATTTTTACCATACATGAAAAGCATCTAAAAGGTCCTAAAAACCTCAAAACCAGACCTTTAGACACTCGAATAAGACCCTGAACAGCTGCTGGAAATTCCAGCAAGCCATCGCCCAACTCTAGCCGTGACCCTAGCATGCTTCTAACTACTTCATGCTTAAACCGACCCGAACCAGGCCCTAGACTCGACCCTTAGAAAATACTTAAGACCATGGTTAAGCCCTTTTTAACTCAGAACCATCACCTAAGCCCGAAAAAAATCAGTACCGTGACAGCAGCTACAAGAGGCTCAAATTGTGCAGCTTTCATGTTTCTGGTTGTACAGCTTTCTTTAGCCAACCAAGCCACAAACCACCATAATTAGGCTCATCCTAGGACCCTTAGAGACTGCCTAAATCATAGCCAAGAGCCCCAACCCAGCCCCTAGCCGAAACCATAAGATCAAACACCTATAGCCCTTACATGCATACAAATCTGCGCAACTGCACTTCTTCTCGTTCCAGCATACTTCCTGGCCAACAATACCCCTACACACCATAACTATACTCATCCTAGGACCATTAGAGACTGCCTAAACCATGGGCAAGAGCCCTGGACCAGCCATACATGGAACAACAAGATCCAACACCTACAGCTCCTACACGAACCTTGCCACAAACGTCAATCTACAACCATAACTCCGATCTTTAACCCCCTAGGCTCGATCCGTTCATGATACCAGCAAGATGTGCCCCTTTTTTTTTAAAGTTCTATCAGCCCTCTACACCGAAAACCAGCAGCCCCTTGCAACTTACCAGAAAAAACGTGAGTGGTGATCACAAGAGGCAAGAATAAACAAGAAAACTGAAAATCTTTCCTGCACTAGGTTGGATCGAAATTTTAATTGTAAGAACACAATCATCAGCATGTATATGACGTAAATGATGCAGAAAGAATTGTACGGGGCGTGCCTTAGATAGTTGGTGAACGAAAACGAGACGGAGGAGACCCCGGATAGCCTTGGATGCAAGAACAAGCCAACAACCGTGGATTTCAGCTGGTGTATTTCTTTGAAACCGAGAGTACTGAAATATAAATGGGATGTCGGCAGGTGGTGGTGGGTGATAATGGTTGTAGGGTAGCAATTATAATCTTTAATTATTTATTAATCAAATAACTAATGACCCTAAATGGTTTAATTAAAAGATTAAAATAGTTTTAAGTCCAACGAGCTTAAAAGTTGTTTCATTAAATCCAAACACACTCTCGAAAAATATTTCGTGTTGGAAAGTTTTTGAAAATATTAGCCGAACCCTCAAAAACTCCCCTAATTTAATAAAATTTACGCACCGTTAAAAATTAAAATCTTGCGAGTAAAAATACCTAATAAATCCCAATTTTTGAAAAATAACTTTAAAACATCTTATATTAATTAATAAAAATTAATCGTGTAATAAAAATAATTTTCTTTAAAATTTCTCCGTCTCCGTTCTTCGTTCCAGCGTGAAGTGCAAATTTAAAAATCTTTAATACATGAACCTTTAAAATTTCATAAAATAAATCCTATCATGCAATAATAATGCATAAAATGCATAAAAATAATTAAACACAATTTAATAAAATAATCATGCATTTTATGCTTTAAAAAAATTTAATAAAATACCAAAGAAATTTAATAAATTGCATGCATGTGATTCACGTAGACCTTCAAATTTTCGAGGCGTTACACTTTCGCTAGTCATCTAGACGTCAAGTCTATTGGACATGACGTGAATTATTCAGTGACAGTCCCATTAGGGAAGAGTTGTCAGCTACTAGTGTGGTCAGAGACATTGACCTTGAACTACAGGGCCACCTAGTATATGCCGACCTGATAGTGTTGCCGATGCCAGAATTAGATATTATTTTGGGTATGGACTGGCTGACGAAGAACCGAGTCCTGATTGATTTTCAGAAAAGGTCAATATTGGTTAGACCGTTGGGTATGGAGCAGTTTCTTTTCGAACCATCTAGATGGAGAAGTTTCCCTCGCATGATCTCTTGCATGCAGGCACGGAAGCTTATTTCCAAGGGGTGTCAGGATTTCTTTGCCAACATCATTTCAACACCTGACATACCCACTCTGTCATTATTAGATGTGCCAGTAGTCAGAGACTTCACAGACGTCTTTCCTGACGACCTCACAGGTCTTCCACCAGAGAGAGTGGTGGAGTTTGCAATCGATCTTATGCCAGGCAATGTGCCAATCTCCAAGGCACCGTAGCGTTTAGCTCCAGCTGCGATGCTAGAAGTCAAACATCAGATTCAGGAGCTCCTTGACAAGGAATTTATCCGCCCTAGTTTCTCACCGTGGGGCGCACCAGTACTTTCCCTAAAGAAGAAAGATGAGAGCATGAGGCTCTGTATCGATTACCGAGAATTGAACAAGGTAACGATCAAGAATAAATACCCACTTCCAAGGATCGAGGACTTGTTTGATCAGTTGCAGGGAGCTGCAGTGTTCTCTAAGATAGATCTTCGATCAGGGTATCATCAGCTGAAGGTGAAAGACGCGGATGTTCACAAGACGGCCTTCAGAACCAGATATGGGCATTACGAGTTCTTAGTGATGCCGTTTGGACTGACGAATGCTCCAGCGATTTTCATGGGCCTCATGAACCGAGTATTTCAGCCTTACCTTGATCAGTTCGTCATAGTATTTATTGACGACATTTTCATTTACTCGAAGAGCATGAGGAGCATAGCCAGCATTTGAGGACATTTTTGCAGGTTTTGCAGAGTCGTAAGTTATTTGCGAAGTTTGGTAACTATGAATTCTGGTTGGAGAATGTAGCGTTTTTGGGTCACATAGTGTCAAGCAGTGGTATTGAGGTGGATCCAGCGAAAGTGGCAGCTGTTAAGGAATGGGTTGAGCCGAAGAATGCTTCAGAGATCCGTAGTTTCTGGGTTTAGCAGATTACTACCGTAAGTTTATTCAGGGATTTTCGTCAATTTTAGTGCCACTCACCGCATTGACAAAGAAGAATGCTAAGTTCGTGTGGAGTGGCGAGTGTCAGAAGAGCTTCGACATTTTGAAGAAAGCTCTTATTTCAGCGCCAATGTTAGCCATGCCATCCGTGCAAGAGGATTTTGTGTTATACACCGATGCATCTAAGCTCGGGTTGGGCGCAGTGTTGATGCAGCATGGTCGGGTTATAGCTTACGCTTCTAGGCATTTGAAGGTGCATGAGAAGAATTATCCGACTCATGATTTAGAATTAGCCGCCGTCATCTTTGCATTGAAGATTTGGAGACACTACTTGTACGGCGAGAAATGCCAGATATTTACCGATCACAAGAGTCTCAAGTATTTCTTCACGTAGAAATAATTGAATATTAGACAGAGAGGGTGGTTAGAACAGGTGAAAGACTATGATTGCGAAATTAGCTACCATCCGGGGAAGGCTAATGTTGTCACAGACGCCTTGAGCAAAATGGTTGCAGTCATAGCACAGTTGTCAGTACACAGACCTCTTCAGTTTGAGATTCAAAGGTTTGGGTTAGAGGTTTATCCCAAGGGCAGAGCTCCCAGACTATCTAATCTGACAGTCAAAACCGATTTGCTAGACTGAATCCGTAGAGGACAGCCTTCAGATGAGCAGTTGCAGAAATGGAGGCTGAAAGATGAAGCTAAGGGCAGCGTACTCTACACAGTGTCAGGTATGATTGTGAGATACAGATGTAGAATGTGGGTGCCTAATGTTGATTGAGTCAGAGAGGATATTCTGACAGAGGCACATGCGTCTCCGTATTCCATTCATCCAAGAGGTACCAAAATGTACAAGGATCTACAGATTTTATATTGGTGGCCAGGGATGAAGCGAGACATCCGTCGATTTGTGTCTGAATGCCTCACTTTTCAACAAATGAAGGCAGAGCATCAGAGGCCGGCAGGAATGCTTAAGCCACTTCTTATCCCCGAGTGGAAATGGGAGAATATCACCATGGACTTCGTTGTTGGGTTGCCGAGGTCAGTCAGGGGATCCAATGCTATTAGGGTTATAGTGGTTCGAATTACCAAGTCATCGCACTTCTTGCCAGTAAAGACGACTTTCTCCATGACGCAGTATGCGGAGCTCTATATCAAGGAGATAGTCCGATTGCACGGGATCCCAGTTTCTATTGTGTCCGACAGGGACCCGAGGTTTACATCATCCTTTTGGAAGAGTTTACATTCAACCATGGGGACGAAGTTGCTATTCAGTACAGCGTTTCGCCCGCAGACAGATGGCCAGTCTGAGCGAGTGATTCAGATTTTAGAGGATTTATTGCGAGCCTGTATGATCGATTTCCAGGGGACTTGGGAATCGAAGCTACCTCTATTTGAGTTTACATACAACAACAGCTTCCAAGCATCTATAGGTATGGCTCCCTACGAGGCATTGTATGGAAGGAAGTGCAGATCACCAATTCATTGGGATGAGGTTGGTGAGAGAGCCGAACTTGGTCCAGAGTTAGTTCAGCATAATGCAGATGTGTTGGTCAAGATTCGAGATAGAATGAAGATCGCCCAGAGTCGCCAAAAGAGCTATGCCGATAAGAGAAGAAGAAATCTAGAGTTTGCAGTGGGCGATCACGTTTTCGTAAAGATAGAACCTATGAAGGTTGTTATGCGATTTGGGAAAAGAGGCTAGCTGAGTCCGAGGTTTATTGGACCATTTGAGATTCTCGACAGAGTTGGGACACTAGCTTATCATGTTGCCCTTCCGCCGAATCTAGCTGGGATACATAATGTGTTCAACGTCTCGATGCTGAGAAAGTACTTGGCGAATCCTTCGCATGTTTTGAGCTACGAACCGTTACAGTTGGCTCCAGACCTGTCTTACGAGGAAAGACATGTCCAAATCCTAGACAGACAGGAGCGGAGACTTCGGAACAAGGTTACCAAGCTGGTCAAATTCCGATGACTAAATTAATCAGTAGAAAAGCCACTTGGGAGGTAGAAGCGGATATGAGGAACCGCTACCCAAAACTGTTTGGTAAGATTTAATTTCGAAGACGAAATTTATATAAGTGGAGGAGGAACTGTAGAGCCCAAATTCAGTACACGTATAACCCATTCATTTATTTAATTACTGAAGCATTTATTTAATTACGGAAGCATTTATTTAATTTTAAAATGAGTCTTAGTGGTGCATGATTTATTTAAATGCATTACTTTAAATTATTTACGTTTATGTGATGCACGTTAAAATATTTCTCGAGTTTCATGTTTCAGGTGATTATTAGAGGCGGGATCGAGGAAAAAAACCGGTGACGATTTTTGGTAAATTTAAAACGTGGTATTTTATTTTAAGTTAAGAATGGGGCATTTTAAATAATTTATTTAGTTTTAGCATTTTAAAACCTAAGTTATCTATTTAGCTATTTTATGACTTATAAACTTTCAAAAGTTATGTCACTTGTGCAAGTTATTTTAAATTTAGAGATTTTATTAATTAGGGGAGAGTTAGTATTTTAAATTAGCTTGTTAATTATTAATTAAGTAAATTTTTCTCCTAATTAACACTTTTACACGCACTAAATATCGACTAAACACACACACACTTCACTATTCAGATTTTATTATTTTGAGAGGAGAAAACCTAGGGTTCTAGGAGTCCTTGTAGTCGCCCCCTCCCCTCTTCATCTTCCAGCAGATTTTCGTATGTTTTGTTCAAAGATTTTAGCGCCACAATCGTCCCAGATCAATCCTCGCGCCATCTCCGCTTCGGTATCGTCGTTTTGGTAAACTTTAACATCATAAGGCACGTATATTCACTTCTTTTCTGCGTCGATCATGTCATAGTATGTGTTGCGTTGTTCTTATGCGTAAAATCCATGTATGATGTGCAAGGTTTGGGCAAAAACATGTTGGATCGATGTTGAAACGTTTTTTTGTATCTAAAATTTCGAAATTTACTGTTCTTTGAAAACTGCGATTTTTCGGCCGTGATTTTGAGAAAACTTTCAACACAAAAATTGTATAACTTTTTGATACCTTCGATTTGATATAAAATTCAAAATATTTGGATAAAAATTGCGAGTGTTATGATCATTTTCGTGGGACTGCTCAAACTGCGATTTCTGGAAAATTATGTTATTGAGGTGTTCTTGAAGTTTTATTGTTGCGGGCTACGTTGGGTATCGATGGGTGACTGTTAGTGTCGATAGGCACTTGAATTCATTAGAAGTAGTAAGAAGCGATTTGGTGTTAAGTCCCGTGTTTTTGAGTTGCATAGTGTCGTAGGTTGAACGTCGTGAATTCGGGGTGTGTACGGGTCGTATCAATGTAGTAGCATCCTAGGATGGGTCTCGAGACGTCGGGTCATAGTCCGTACAATCATATTTAGAGTGTTGAGCATCACATGTATTGAATTTTCGTTGGTTCCCTTTCACCGAGGGTACACGGACACGGACCTGGACCCAGGCACGGGGTCCGTGCCTTTGTTCCTTCAGAAGTGTCATTTTGCCGAGTGTACACGGACCCTTACACGGACCTAGGCACGGGTTCCGTGCATTCTCTTTTCTTCGCATGCATTTTTCAGTAGCCACACGGACCCGGAGCCGGACCTGGGCATGGGGTCCGTGTACCTCCTGTTTGGGAATAGCTTAGGGGTTCTATGTCATGGCTTAATAAAATTATTAAACGAGGTCAAGTCCCGAGAGATTTAGAATGTCATAAGCTATTTATTTACTTCGGTGGTGAGTACGAGTACCTAAGTCTAAGCTATGAAAGATAAGTGTTCGAACTCATGTTAGTATGTGCAGCAGTGGCCCCATGAGAGATCCAACGAATCCCTCAACGCCAAGTAAGTATGTTTGACGTGCAAATGAGAAAATGTTTTATTTTTGAGGTATGCTATATGTTATGTGACAAATTTATGTATGGGATTGGAAAGCGGTAAAGCAAGACCAGGGACCAATCCACCCCGTTAAATCATGAACGGGTTTAGAACAGGATTGGAAAGCGTTAAAGTATGAACGGGGACTAATCCACCCGTTGAAGCATGAACGGGGATCTCATGTATGTGGTAGTGGATTCATCCATGTCAGCCCAGTACTGTGGTTAGTCTGATCAGGCGATTTATGTTATGGGTCACTTGCTTTGAAACATGCCTCTTCGCAAAATGATGAAGTTATGTATGTTCAAGTATGTTCAAGTATGCAAGCACGTTTAAGAAAAGTTTTATGTTTTATGGCACGTCTATGTATGTACGTATGTAAGTTCAAGTTTAAGCGCAAGTTCAAGTTCAAGTTCATGTATGTACGCTTTATTTTAAAGTTGCATGTGGTTTTATTATGTATTACTCGTTACTTCTAGTTTATACGTGTTGAGTCTTTAGACTCACTAGACTTGATCGATGCAGGTGAGGATGATTTCGAGGAGACTAGGGGTGGGGAACAAGGAGCTGGCTTGGACTGAGCGGGAGGCTAAACCTGAGGACCGCCATGTTTTTAAGAATTTATGAAAGTTTCAAATACTCTGATTTTATGTTACCGTCATGGTGCCTAGTCAAATGCTTTAGCAAAATTTTTAATTTCGAACGTTTGGTTGCAATATTTTTTTTATAAGGGATTATGGATGATCGCAATTTTAAAGTTTATTTCATATTTAAGAAAATTTTTATTTTTCCGCATATTTCAAGTAGTTTAGAAGTACGGTACGTTACACCTGACGCAGATGTACAGGGCCGAGGGCGTATTTGACACGACTCATCCCTGGCACATGTGGCCACAGTTGTTGCTATCGTTTCTTTGGATCCTGTTTGATACCCGAGATTATTGGTACCCTACATGCATTGCATTCCATTGATTTCATTACATGTCATTTATTTATGCTGTAATTTATTTGATCTTCATACTGGGGTTTGACCCCTGTCCCTCGGGGATGTTGTGGTTTGTTTTGTGATTCCATAGTAGGTTATACATGTGGTTCTGATGCATCTGGCGGAGCGTCTACCAGTGGATCCTAGTGAGTCGGTTTGTGTTGGGAGTTCCCAGATATTTATACTATATATATTGAGTCATTTGCCGAGGAGATTCCTCGTGTATTTGTATGGTTGTATTATTGAGTGTTGGATTCTATTTGGTGTAATCCAGCCTAGCTGGCTCTGTGTTTGATTGATATTCTGTTTGTTTTAATGGACTCTGTTTTCCAGTATAAATGTTTTGTTGTGTTGTTTTGGAATTTTTGGTATGTCCTATTTACGGGGAGGTCATGCCGAAATTTCTGTAGGCCCAAAATAGAAAAGTTTTTACTCTTTTTCGCTGTTTACACTAATAAATCTTGGTCGTTTGGTAATTAAAAATTAATCAGGAGCACGGGCCCTCACAAGGCTAGCCACTTTCAAGTATCAAATTTCAACAAAATCATAAATGACCGACAGCTTTACGATTCTACGTTCTTATGATTTACGAGTACAAGCTTATTTTAAATAAAAGTATGTTTTAATGCATGTGCTTGTTTATGTATTATTTGTTACTCATGTTTAGAATGTTCTGAGTCATTAGACTCACTAGACTTGAATGCTGAAGGTAATGATACTATTGAGGGAGGCGTTGACGCTTGAGTGGATTGAGGCAGACAGTACACTCCCAAGTGACTTTATTTTCCGCATTATGATCATATTAAAGGTTGGAGTTGAATTTTGTTAATTAACGATTTAGGGATTGTTATGCACTAGAGTTTTAAATGTTAAAGTACAAATGTTAAGTTATTTTAATGGTGAATTTCGAAAATTGATGTTTTAAAAAAATTAGTAGGATTTTAAAGTAAAAAGTATGGGCGTTTCTGTTGGTATCAGAGCGAAGGATCCCCAAAGGGTTGTGTACTATCACTCCGAGAAGCTCAAGAAGTCACACCTCACGTATGTAAGTTTTTATTGCCTTATATTTTATATGCCAATATTCTTTTAATGGTTTCATGGTGAATGATATAGAGGTTAGGTGCATGATATTTTAAATATTAAGTGCATGTTTGTTACGTGGTATGAAGGAATTGTACAAAGATGCCTCCTAGACGTGTTCTTAGCAGTGGTAGTGAGGGTATACATGAGGAGGAGGAGATTCCACAGCCTCCTCCTAATGAGGACACTAGCGCTCGTGTATTAGCGGACATGGCACAATTACTAGAGCAGCATGTTGAAATGTTGTGATGGTTCGACCGGAGGCAGTCTATGAAGGTTTTAGGAGGATGAACCCCGAGGATTTTTCTAGTACTATGGATCCACTCATTGCTGAGGGATGGATTCGATCTTTGGAGGTTATTTTTCGTTACATGGGTAAAGCGGACGCTGACCGAGTTCGATGTACCATCTATCTATTTAAGGGCGATGCTTCCTTATGGTGGGAGGGAGGGAGCGAGGGGTTAATTTGGCAACGTTGACTGGGAGGACTTCAAGAGGGTATTCTACGATAAATATTTCACTTCTGACGTCCATTCTATGCTTAAGAGGAAGTTCATGAGTCTTCACCAGGGGGACTTGTCGGTTGCTGAGTTTGTGCAAAACTTTGATAGGGGTTTTCATTTTGTGCCCTTGATTGCGAATGATGGGGAGGAGAAATTACGACACTTCCTTGATGGATTGAGTCCCATGATCCATTGCGGTGTGATGATCACTGATCCTACTGATTATTTTTAATGCCGTTGCTAAAAATTTTCGAGCCGAGCAATCACTGAATGATATTGATGGGGAGATGCAGCGCAAGAGGAATCGTGCCCAGCAAGGTAGTCAGTATAATAAGAACCATTCACGGGACCACCTAAGCGACCGAGACAACCGAAATCACAAGGACAACCACCTAAAAAGAATGTCATGAAGACAACTGAGAAGCCACAGTGCAAGGAGTGCAATCGTCATCATTACGACAAGTGTATTTGGGGCATCTACAAGTGCTTCAAGTGCGGAGAGATGGGACACAAGGCTGGCGATTGCCCAAAGATCAAGAAAACTAGGACTGGAAGGGCATATGTGATGCATGCTAAGCAAACGGAGCAAGACACTACGCTTATTACAGGTACTCCTACTATATAAGCATTTTGTATTGTGTTGTTGCTTAAGATAAAAACATGTATACTAGAATTAAATCGTGGTGCACTGAACTTTATGACTTAGAATTGCATGTTCTAGGGTTTAAGGAAATTGAATTCTTGCAAACACTAGTTAGTTGGACCAAATTGTAGAAGAACAAAAGTTTTAGGGGCCAAAATGAAATTACAAAAAAAAATAAGGGACTCCAAATATAGAGTCCAAAATCAGTATACGTAGAACCCATGCATTTATTTATTTGTTAAATTATTTATTTAAAATTTGAAATGATATTTGGCGGTACATGATATATAAATTTGCGTTAATTTAAATTATTTATGTTTATGTGATGCACGTTAAAATGTTTTCTTGAGTTTCATGTTTCAAGCGATTATTCGATGTGGGATTGAGGAAAAGAGACCGACGACGATTTTGACAATTTTAAAATGTGCTATTTTATTTTAAGTTATGATTGGGGCATTTTAAATGATTTATTAAGCTTTTAGCATTTTAAAAGCCTAATTTAATTAATATGTTATTTTTAGGATTTTTAAAGTTGAACACTTGTGAGTTTTATTTTAAATTTAGTGAGGCTAATATTTTAGTTTGGTACTAGTATTTGTTGTAGTGAAGTTTATTTGTTATTAGCATTTGAATTATTCAATGAACTCATTAATTACCCCCTAATTATGTTAAAACACACGTGCACACACACACTTTAACACAAACTCACCTACACGACACACACATATTTTTCCTTCGGTTTCATTTCAATTTTTGAGAGCAAAAGCTTAGGGTTCTAAGAGCTTCAGTAACCGCCCCTCCCTCTTCAATTTTCCAGCAAATTCTCGTCCACTTTTCTTCAAGAAAATCGTGTCACGGTCGTCCCGGATCAACCCTTGCACTTTCTCCGCTTTGGTATCGTCGTTTCAGAATTTTTAAAGATCAAAGGCTTGTATAATCTTTTGTTTCTACATCGATCTCGTTATATTATGTGTTGTGATGTTTATTATGCGTAAAAATTCATGTATGTTGTGAAAAGTTTGAGCAAAAACGTTTGAAATGAGTTTTGGATCAAAATTTTTAGATCTAAAAACGTGTCTTCTTTTATTTCGATTACTGTGAAACTTCGGTTGATTTTATGGAAAAGTTTTCAACATATAAAACGTAATACATTTTGATACATTCGATTTTTGGATAAAAAACGAGTGAGTTATGATTGTTTTTGTGGGACTGTTCAAACTGCATTTTTATGTAAAATGCGCATTTGACGTGTTCATGAAGTTTATTGTTGCAGGCTTCGTTGGAGACCGTTGGATGATCGCTGTTGAATTCAGGTATATTAAGTATGATGTGAGTTTGATTTTTGGTGCTTCGTTTCGTGTCGATAGACACTTGGTTGCATTAGAAGTCGTAGGAAAATCTTTGTTGTTAAAATTTTGTATTCATGAGTTGTGTTTCATTGCATGTCGTGTTTCGTTGTTTCGGGGAGTTTGTGTGAGTTGAATCATTGCCATAGTGTCCTAGGATTAGTCTTGAAGTGTTGGTTCGAGTCGATTGGGTGTGGCATAGTGTTTGCATCAAATTTTGTTCTTTGGGGTCGAGTTTGCGCAAAGTTAGCACCGCAGCGCTCACCAAGGAGCACCGTAGAGCCCGTTCTGCTCAAGTCTAGCGCAATAGGCAGTTCCGCAGCGCAGAGCTGTCCAGCACCTAGGCGCTCGTCCATGACTTTTAAATCACTATTTTAGGCTCATGTCCTCTATGTTTTGGGAAATGTTCACACATCATTTTAGAATTTGTTTCGGGGGTTGATGTCATGGTTTAGTATGATGATTTAGAATGTCATAAGAAATTATCATTTCAGGTGGTGAGCACCACTATTACGTCTAAGGTATGGGAAAAAAAATTAAGTGCATGTAATCATGTTAGTATGTGCAGCAGTGGCCCCAAGCGAGACCCAATGAATCCCTCAACACCATGTAAGTATGTTCGACGTACAAAGGAAAATGTTTTATTTTTGAGGTATGTTAAATGTCTTGTGACCAATTGAACGGGTTTGGAAGTCGGTGAACGTGCCGAAGACCTCTCCACTCCGGCAAAGCATGACCGGGTTTAGATCAGGATTGTAAAGCGGCAAATCATGACCATGTACCGATCCACCCGGTAAAGCATGACTGGGGATCTCATGTATGTAGTAGTAGATTTTCCTTGTCAGCCCAGTACTATGGTTTAGTCTGATCAGGCGCATTTATGTTGGGTCACTTGCTTTGAAACATATCTCTACACAAAATGATGAAAGTTTATGCATGTTCCAGTAGGTATGATGAAAGAATGTTTATGAAAAGTTTTATGATGATGGCACGTCTATGTACGGATAGTTTATTTTAACGCAATTTGAATAATTACTATTTATTTAAGAAAATTTTTATTTTTTCGCAAATTTTAAAATAGTTTAAAAGTACGGTACATTACACCAAATTTCGAAGGGCTATAATGCAAAATTTTGAATTTTAAGGGCCACTAGTAATTTTCGAAAACCTAATGGGCTAGGTTGCAATTTTCGAAAAATTTGAAAATTTCGAAATTCCTAGGGCTTAATTGCAAAATTCAAAAATTTAAGAGGTCATTTAGCAATTTACGAAAGTTTAAGGGGTTAATTGGAAATTTTGAAATCTTCAAGGACTAAATGGCGATTTTCGATTTCTAAGGGGGCAATAGGTAATTTTTTAAAATTCAGGGGTTGAAATGCTAATATGGGAAACTAAAAGGGCCTATATGATATAAAATTTCTAAACTTTATGGCCGCAATCAATAATAAAACAAATTTTACCAGGAGGAATATTGCTAGCGGGAATAGCTACCTATGCTTTACTAGATTATGGAGCTACGCATTCTTTCATATCTGAATCCTTCGTGAAGAAATTGAGAATCTTACCAGTAGACGTAGAGTCGGGATTCAGAGTTACAGTGCCTTCTAGCGAACATCTGGTTTCTAGTAGAATGGTTAAGGATGTGGAACTTAAATTGAAAAAGAATATTATACGTGAGGACCTTATAGTACTACCAATGTCCGAGTTCGATATTTTTTTGGGCATGGATTGGCTTACACTGAATGGGGCCACTATCGATTTTTGGCGGAGGTCAGTATCTATTAGACTAGCAAATGAGAAAGAATTTATCTTTGAGGCGCCACAAAACAAACAAATGCCACATATTATTTAATGCATGCGTGCGAAGAAGCTTATTCAAAAGGGTTTCCAAAGTTTCCTTGTTAGTATTATATCGGTACCTGACACTGACAGTCGATCTATTGAGGATGTGGAGGTAGTTAAGGATTTTCTAGACGCATTTCCCGACGATGTTTACGGCATCCCACGCGAAAGAGAAGTAGAATTTTCTATTGAATTGATGCCTAGTACAATGTCAATCTCTGTAGCACTATATCGATTAGCACCCGCTGAAATGAAAGAATTAAAGGACTAAATCGAAGAGCTGTTAGAAAAAGGATTTATTTTCCCAAGTTTTTCCCCATGAGTTTTATTTGTGAAAAAGAAGGATAGAACTATGAGGATGTGCATCGACTATAGGGAGATAAATAGTGTGACAGTGAAGAATAAATATCCATTTCCCTGAATCGAAGATTTATTTGATCGAGTTCAAGGAGCTTCGGTATTTTCAAAGATAGATATTAGGTCTGGATATCACCAATTGAGAGTAAAGGGCTCGTATATACACAAGACGGCTTTCAGAACGTGTCATGGGTATCATAAGTTTCTAGTGATGCCTTTTGTATTGACTAATGCTCTAGGGATCTTCATGGATCTCATGAATCGCGTATTTCAGCCGTATCTTGACCAGTTCATTATTGTTTTCATCGATGATATCTTGATCTATTCCAAGAGCCGTGAGGAACATGATCAGCATTTGAGGATGACCTTGCAAGTATTACGATAGCAAAAATTATATGTGAAATTCATCAAGTGCGAGTTTTGGCTGGAGAGGGTAGCATTCTTGGGCCACATTTTGTTGAAAGAGAGAATAGAGGTCGACCCATCTAAGTTTGAGTCAGTTAAGCAATGGTTAGTGCCTAAAAGTGTAACTGAAATACGTAGTTTCTTGGGTTTAGCTGGCTACTATCGCAAGTTCATCAATGGTTTTTCATCCATTGCAGTACCCTTGACGTCATTGACAAAGAAAAATGTGAAATTTGTATGGGGGCCAGAATGTCAAAAGAGTTTTGATCAGTTGAAGCAAGCACTCACTACAGCGTCAGTTTTAGCTCTGTCGATAGAGTAAGGGAATATGTGGTATTTACGGATGCTTCAAAACTTGGATTGATCACCGTTCTCATTAAAAATGATCGAATTATAGCATACACATCTAGACAATTGAAAATACATGAAAAGAATTATCCGACGCATTATCTAGAGCTTGTAGCAGTCATATTTGTGTTGAAAATTTGGATGCACTACTTGTATGGTGAGAAATGCAAGATATTTACGGGTAATAAAATTCTTAAATATTTCTTCACCCAAAAGGATTTGAATGTTTGACATGCCAACAAGCGAAGGTAGAGTATCAAATACCAGCAGGAATGCTTCGACCACTCCCTATTCCCCAGTGAAAGTGGGAGAATATTACTATGGATTTCGTAGTAGGATTGCCAAAGACTGTGAAAGGACTCAATGCCATTTGGGTGATAGTGGACAGTTTTAATAAGTCAGCACATTTCCTACCAATGAAGACGAATTTTTCCATGACTCAGTATGTGGAGCTATAAATTCGAGAGATAGTTAGACTGTATGGGATTCCAGTATCTATAGTGTCGGACAGAGATACACGTTTCACTTCATCGTTCTGGAAGAGTCTACATGTAGCATTGGAGACTAAGCTACTATTCAGTACCGCATTTCATCCTCAGATCGATGGTCAGTCTGAGAGAGTCATAGAGATATTAGAGGATCTACTCCGAGAACGCATGATCGATTTCCAATGGAGTAGGGAATCAAAACTACCTCTAGTGGAGTTCACTTACAATGACGTTTATCAGTCGTCTGTAGGAATGGCTCCATACGAGGCACTCTATGGAAGGAAATGTAGATCACACATCCATTGAGACGAGGTAGGA
Source organism: Primulina tabacum (assembly GCF_025594145.1). Taxonomy (NCBI): domain Eukaryota; kingdom Viridiplantae; phylum Streptophyta; class Magnoliopsida; order Lamiales; family Gesneriaceae; genus Primulina; species Primulina tabacum. The sequence goes on along the minus strand of NC_134557.1, from coordinate 23,124,534 downwards.
GAAAGAGCCACATTAGGACCTAAGATAGTTCAGAACACCACAAAAATGGTCGCCAAGATCCAAGAAAGAATGAAAAATTCTCATCGACAAAATAGCTACGCGGACCAAAGAAGACGAGATCTCGAGTTCGCAGTCGGTGATCATGTATTTGTGAAAACAGCACCAATGAAGGGTGTTATGAGATTTGGCAAGAAAGACAAACTTAGCTCAAGATTCATTGGACCATTTCAGATACTAGAAAGAGTAGGAGCATTAGCATATCGAGTGGCGTTGCCACTTAATCTCGTAGGAGTTCACAATGTTTTCCACATGTCGATACTCCGCAAATACATGTCCAACCCTTCAAATGTACTGAACTTTGAACCACTACAACTTACAACAAACCTGTGATATAAGAAAATTCCTACGTAAATCTTGGATAGACAAGAAAGAAGGTTGCGGAACAAGGTGATAAAAATGGTCAAGGTCAAGTAGCTAAATCACTTGGAGGAAGAAGCCATTTGGTAGACAGAGTCAGAGATGAGGAGTCGCTATCCCAAATTATTCGGTACGTCTTAATTTCGAGGATGAAATTTTATTTAAAGGGGGAATGATTTGTAACGTCTAAAAGCCGACCAACATAAACCACATGCATGCAATTGAATTAAATTACTTAATTGTTTTAATTAATTGATTTTAAATTCCTACATGATTCATATTATATGATTAAGGGTCTAATTACATTATTTCATGAGAATTGTAGATTTTAACTGAATATTCGATAATAGGCTACGAAAAGTAGACCGGGGACGACCAAGACAAAATAAATATTTTTCAATAAATATTTTTAAGGCTTCTTAATATGACTAAAAATGATTAAAATTTTCTAAAAAATGATAGACTTCAAATTATTTTATGAGACGAGCTCGATTTTATTTTGGAAGCCGGTTTTGGACAAACGAGAGACTTTTAAATATCAAATACATTATTTTTGGAAAATAATTTTTATACACTATTATTTTTCAATTAAATGGGTGTTATTGGGTCTAATTTACCTATGATATGTTGGCCCAATTGTCCCTAAACTTGAAAGCCCAAAACCCAAGTCAATTATCATGCAAATTAAAAACTATAAAATAGAAACATAAGTCTTCTAGCACACATACCAGCCGAAAGTTACACACACCACACACACATATTTTCGAAATTTCCAAGGGAAAGAAAACTAGGTGTCTTCGTCACCCGTTCGATCTTCTCCGCGTTCCACGCCGACAATCACATATTCGAGCGTTCTTAAATGCAAAAGCATGTTTCTAAACTCCTTTGATGCAGCATTCAATCCATATTTTGCAGTTTTTTTTATTTTGTATGAAAAATATTGGAGTTCAAATTGCTTAACATTTTGACATTACTTTTAAAGTTTTGAAAGTTTTACGTATATATGAACGTGTTATGATTTCCAACGAGTACGCTGCCAACATAGGATTTTTAATGAGTGGAACATGGAAACATTAAGGTTGAAACAAGGGTTGGAATCAAGCTTTGCTAGGGGTGGAAGAATCCTAGGTTTCCTAGGGTTTTCCCTCGAGCAAGGCTACGGGAAGGGGAGGAACTCGCGTGCCGCTGGGCTAGGGCTCGATCAGGGGCCCTTGCTGAACATGGTTCAGAGTGGGAAAGAGTCCTAGCGGGGTTAGGACATGAGGGCTTTCGAAGGGAAGAGTCCACAACCGCATGGACTCTTCCCATGCGCACATAGATGCATCTCGGTGGTGATGGTTCGTGGCTTGGTTAGGGTGCATTTTCTAGGATAGTCCATCAGGGTTTAGGGAGGATGGCCTAGGGTCAGGCCTCGGGCTGATGCAGCAGGGTTCGTGGTGGCTCGGTTTGATGGAGGGCCGCGACTTTGGAAGAATAAGGTAATAGGTGCGCGCTTGTGGCCAGGAGCTTGGGCTGGTTCGTGCTGGTCTAGTCTAGGTCGGGTAGGGTCCAGGAGGGGCTGTGAAGAGTCTGGTCCATGATGGCTTGGTGGTGGCTCGAGGGGTTTGAGCCGTGTCTCAATATGGTTAGGCTAGGGTTCAGTCTAAGCTATAAAAAAATATAATGGGTTCGAACCATGGTCCATGAGGACCGGTTCATGGTTCACGAGGGTAATTTAGGTATGAAATGTTAATGATAAAATTTTGGGATTAAAATATTAAATTTGAATTAATCTTGAATTTTAAAGCTTTACGAATTAGCAAATAGGAAATTAAATTGAAAGCCTCGAATTTAAGCTAAATAAAAATTTTAAAAATTTAATTAAACTTAAATAATTATTTGGGATGGTCTATAGTCAAAAAAAGGAAGAAAAGTCAAAATCGAGAAATTGTACGTCCAGGGGCAAAACGATCATTTTACTCCTTGTAGTATGAAAAGGTTGGCAGCGTCCTGAAAGGTCATAACACATGTTGGCTGATATATTATGATGATTATGATAAAAATATGCTATTTTATTATTAATGGTAAATTGTGCAATTTTTACTGTTAAAATTCTATTTTCGGAAATTCATGATATTTTATAAATTAAAAGGAAAAGAAAGATGTTTTGAAAGATGTGAATTGGCTGTGACAAAAAGGTTATTATATATGATTTTTGGGGATTATTGTGAAGGAAAAGGCCCTAGAGGGAGCCCGTGTATGGGAAAAGACCCAAGGGAGCATGACGATCGTATTTCCATTTTTTAAACATTGGCTCCTAGTGCCTGTCCCCATGCACAATGGTGAACTAAGACTGATCAGTCGACCATTGGATAAAAGGATAATCACTTTCAAGGATTAAACTCCACCCAAAATGATAAATGGCCGACAGCTTTACGATTCTATGATTTTATGATTTAAGAGTACAAGCTTATTTTAAATAAAAGTATGTTTTAATGTATGTGCTTTTATATATATTATTTGTTACTCTTATTTAGAACGTGTTGAGTCATTAGACTCACTAGGTTTGAATGCTGCAGGTGATGATATTATTGAGGGCGGTTCTGACACTTGAGTGGAATGAGACAAACAGTACAATCCCAAGGGACTTTATTTTATGCTTGATAGTAAAATTTTAAAGGATATTATTAATGATTTAATTAGATATTTTTATGCTTTATTTTGAAGTTAGTATGATCATGTTAAAGGTTGGAGTTGAATTTTGTTAATTGACGATTCATGAATTTTTATGCACTGGATATTTTAAATGTTAAATTATGTTTAAAAGTAGAAGGCGTTTCATTATGATTGCTACATTATTGTATTGAAGAGTTTGTTGTATCTTGAGGGCAATTTCATGCCAAAACTCATTATCAAATTTTGAGAAGAGAGAGCAAATAAAACCTTAAAGAAAAGTATTCCTAATACGCTTCAAACCCGAGTTTTTCCCTGCATTATTTCTATATTCTCGATTGCATATTGTTTTCTCTATATTAACCAACAATTCTTTCCTCAGTCTATTTGCCAATTGTGAATATTTACCTAGTCCCTTAAAACGCATCCATGCACGATCACATGTGATGAGTCTTGAAGTACGGTCTCAATGCCTCTATATATACACGCTTCAGACCATCAACAAATAGAACAAGAGAGAACATTTACTAGAGTGTGCGAAGATAAAAAGAAAGGGCACACATATTGCATATCAGCTTACAAGAAGCAATCAGCCAAGAGGGGACACTTCATCGTGTTATCAGCTTAGTTTAGAATCATATTTCCCACAGTGTGTGAGAACACTTTCGGATAGTTTTCAGAGATCAGTTCTCACACACACACACATCAACACGAAAATACAGTCTTGCACAAGGATAATAAACTTGTGTATGTAGTCTTTCTCACATAGACGTTAAAGAAGTGTTGACTGAAAGATGCTGCTTTCAGTCTAGTCTAGGAGTTCAGTTATGCAGTAGTGTAAGTCCTAAGTTGAGTGGGTTTGCACAAAGAGTTGTATAAATCAAAGACTTCTAGTGAATCCTACCCGAGGGGGTAGAAGGGGTGACGTAGGAGCAGTTGAAGTCTCCGAACATCCATAAACATATCTTGTGTATTTTCTTATTAACTGTTGTTTTCAAACTATTTGGATCAGTTAGAGTATTCGTCAGTTCAGTTATCACCATAACTGAACTGATGAATGCAAAAACTAATCTACCTTTTTAAGTTATTCAATTACACAGGATATACAAAATATATCAGTGTTTCTTAACGAATGATTATTTCGAGTGATTTCCGCTTGGTTTTAACTCCAAACTCGATCTAATTCATCAGTGTATAAATTCTTAGAACACGAGCTATTGGAGCTCTTAGAGAATATTTTGTTTGAAGCACCTCAATGTGCTCTTCAAACGATCCTTCAATTGGTATCAGAGCTAGCTGTTCTAAGAATGACATTTGAAAACTTATATTTTAAAATATGTTTCAAAATGTTATGTAAAATGGATTTCAAAATCTTCATAAATATTTTATGTGTTTGCCATGAGGAGAGAGAAGGTTCTTGGCTCAGCAACTAACATTGTAGTCACTTCTCTCGATTCATTAACTTTGTTGTTTTAAGTAGCTTGTAGGGCTTTGAGTTCAGCTGACAGCAGTTCAACTAAACTGATCAACGGACAAAATTTCAGTTTCCAGTTGTGGGGACCCGGACGCTAATTCAGTTCTTAATCATTTTTGGGAATAATTAAATCAATTAATAAATAGGGTCTAAATTTTTTATTTTTATTTTTTCAAATACGAGAGTACGCAACATATGAAATAAATCTTATTTAATTTACAAGATCAATATCCAGATCTAAGTACAAGTCATGTATAAAAGTAAACCATAACAACTATTGTTTCTTCACTACATGTCAGGTGATGAAACATATCTACTTCTTGGTCCGAATCTCCACGCTAACGTATAATATCTCATCCTCGTCTTGACCCTGAACCTGTCCCACCTGTTGTCATGCGCACATACAAACACAACAACAGCCGGATAACTCCGGTGAGAAATACATTCCCAGTATAAATCATGTATACATGCAATCATATAAACAGATATAAAAGCATGAATTAGATATCAATAACATCTATCAAATCTGAAAGACATGAAACGATATAAAGCTGTAAATCAAACTCTGACTCACAATCTCTGACTCGACTCTTTCCTTATCTAGGGATCCCGATCTGAATAAGAACGCAACAATCTCCCACCTACTCTCCCGATCGTGGTGGCGGTACGTTCTTATTTACGGACTTTGGTCCTCTCTATATCGAATCTCGGCGATAGAAGTCGCTCTTCTTCTAAGCAATATCAATATGACCAAACGTCCGATGTGGCAACTCAGCCGAAGACTTGGCAACATGAGCCAATGACAAGGCACATCAGCCCATGACTAGGTACATCCACCCATGACTCCTCACATAACATATGCTTACTATAACTCAATAGAATAAGCATATCAATCTCAAACATTGCAACATATCGAGGCAATGGCAATTCAGTATGTGGTTTTGGGAGACTCAAGTTAAAGAAATAAAGGGATCTGTAAAGGCGTAAGGATTTTCTTTAACTATTCTCGTTCATTTTCTTGCTGCTAATTCTTTCTCGTTTTTGCTGAGGAATAAAGGGAAATGAACTAATATATATCTGTCATGCATGCCAAGAAACGTGGCTCACTCCTTTGTGCAGCACGTGTCGCGCATATGCGCGACCTCCCTCGGCGCATATGCGTGAGACAATATGTCTCGGCGCATATGCGTGAGACAATATGTCTCGGCGCATGTCATCACGGTAACTCGCGCATATGCGCGCCCTCAATCGGCGCATATGCGCGAGGCTCTTCACAACTCTCTACCACCATCGCGCATATGAACCGCTCCATGTCGCGCATATGTGCGAGGTGCTCTGCCTATCTTGCGCATATGCGCCCGGCAGGGTCGCGCATATTCGCGAGGGCTCATCCTCGCACATACATCAATTCTTCTTTTCGGCTTTCTCGGTCCGATCCGTTCAATCTATAATCACCTCAATTATCAACAAATCATTTCAGATTACGATAACAAAATTCTCGGGCATTACATTTCTCCCCCCCTAAGATCGGATTTCGTCCCCGAAATCACAGGCAATTCAATCATAGATCAAATCAAATATCCACCAGATACAATAAGGAATGGAGAATAAAAGCTAAATAAGAATACTCATATCAGTGAAATAACTCGGGAAATCTCTGTCTCATGTCTGACTCAGTTTCCCTGGTAGCTTCTTCGATGTCATGACGACTCCACTGAACTTCCACAAGCGAAAAGTTTTCGTTTTGAATTGTTTTTCTTTAAGATCGAGAATCTGAATCGGCTTCTCGAAGTAACTCAGTGCCTCGTCAAGTTCTGCCTCGTCTGGCTGAATAATATGTGAAGCATCAGGAAGATATTTCCTAAATACCGATACATGAAAATATCAGGTATCTCCGATAAAGAAGGCTGTAATACGAGTCTATAGGCACGATCTCCTATCTTCTCGAAAATCTCATATGGCCCAATATAATGTGGAGACAACTTCTCGTTCCTTGTCAAATCTGACAACTGCTCTGAAAGGTAGAATCTTCCAGACTACTCGGTCTCCTGTCTCAAATGCCAACGGTCTACGTCGAACATTGGCATATTTGGCCTGTCTGTCTTGAGCTGTCTTCATCCTCTTCTAAATCAGCTTCATTTTTTTTATCCTGTCATATCTCTGATCATATCAGGTCCAATTTCAGGAACCTCAGAGATATCGTCCCAATACAGAGGGGATCTGCATTTCTTACTGTACAACGCTTCAACGAAGCCATCTCAATACTCGTCTGATAGCTATTGCTGTATGACAACTCACAACGTGGCCATGAATCCTGCCAACTAGTGCTAAAATCTAGCACTATAGCTCTGAGCATATCCTCAAAAATCTGGTAGTCCACTCTGACTATCCGTCAGTCTGTGGATGATATGCCGTACTCAGATATAACTTCGTACCTAGAGTCTACTGCAAAATCTGCGAGAAGTGCGAAGTAAACCGAGGATCATGGTCTGAAACAATAGACTTCGGCACTCCACGTAATCTGACCATCTTTCTGGCATAGATCTCTGCCATCTGTCATATCCGTATGTCATCTTGTACAAATAAAACATGCGGATTCAGTCAATCTGTCAATCACGACCCAAATCGTATTACAACCTCAGGAGGATCTCGGTAGCTTCGTTACAAAATTCATGGAAATGTGATCTCATTTCCATTCAGGAATAAACATGCTCTGTAATAATCCCTCTGGTTTTTGTCTTTCTGTCTTTACCTGCTGGCAATTCAGACATTTCGATACAACTTCTGTAATATCTAATTTCCCCTGTTTTTCTCAAAAACTGTCTTTTCAAATCACTGTACATTTTTCTGCCACCAGGATAAATACGGAATCGACTACTGTACACTTCTGACAATATCTTTCGTTTCAAATCTTAAATATTCGGCATAATAAGACGATTACTCACATATAACACGCTGTCACAAACTTGATATTCTGATCGATGCCCTGCTCTGACTTTCGATATTGAGTTCTGAACATTCTGATCAACTTTCTGAACCGCTTTAATTTTCAAAATCAGTTCTGATTTGGCCTGCACAATATACATTCTCCACGGTCTACTATATGTTTCAAACACGGATTCAGAACAACAGTAATATTCAGTCAGATTCGAAACATCAATCATCAATATGGATCTGTTAAACTCATAAAACTGCGAATTTCTGACGCTAGTGTCGGTCTTGGCTAACTGATCACGGTTTCAACGTTGTTTAGATCCACCGCTATACCATTTTCGGATATACTGTGCCCCAAACATACAATCTGTCTCATTCAAAACTCACATGGTGACAGTTTTTCATGCAATTTCTCTGTTCTCAAAGTACTCAACACAAATCTCAAGCGTTCGGCATAATCAGTTATATTCTTCTAATATATCAAAATGTCATCGATAGAATAATCACAAAACATCAAAATACTTCTGAATACGCGATTCATTAACTTCTACCATAACTGGAATATCCCAAGGAAAACATTTGATCTAATGTAACTCTTGGCCAGTAAATATTCAAACTGTTCTTTCAGCTCCTTCCATTCAATCAGTACCATATATCCAGTATTTTAAAAATAGAAACTGTACCTGATACGTATTCAATGCTGAAATCTATCTCTCTGATTGGAAGCAATTCTGAATTCCCATCTGAGAAAACATCAGCAATTTCATATACCACTGGCAAATCAGCCAATGATAAGCTCGATTTCAGTAATTCAACTGAATAGATAAGAAATCTCTCCGCTCCTTTCTATAATAATAATCGAGTCATGAACAATACGGATATCAAAGGAATTCTCGATCTAGAACCCTTACCGTAAAACTTCCATTCTTCAGCCCTGTCAGGTCTGAATCTCACAATCTTCTGGAAACAATCAACGGTAACTCTGGACTAGGTCAGCATATCAATACCGTTAATACAATCGAAATCAAACAACCGAAGTACAATGCAATCTAACTTAATCTCATATCTGTCATACTGTAGCATACAAGGTCTAACAAATATCAATGATACACAACTTCTCCCCAATGGTGCAGAGATCAATACTACAGCAGATAATAACTCAATAGACAAAGCATATATCAATGCAATTCATTCAAATAATCGTAGGAAATGCATTAGTATCTATCAATACATATGCAAAATAACCACATCGGAAACAATTACATGTCATAATCTTATCAGATGCGTTCTGGGCCAGTTCTTCGGTCAAGGCAACACTCTGGCCTACTGTCTAGGAGGTTGGCTACCTGTCTGGCTTCCTCCTGGCCCTGGCTGTGACTGAGGATTCGTCGGTGGTGTCTGGAAGGAGTGACAGGCAGATACTCGTCTATCTATCTGAGCCACTGATCCAGATGATTCTGCTCCCTGGGATCCCTGGGAACCTCGTTGTGGACAAACTCTAGCAAAGTTTCCTGACTGTCTGCAGATACGAAAACTACCAAACACACCTCGGCATTGCTCTGTGGGATGTCTTCCTCCACAAGTTCTGCAGTAAACCCCAGTATAACTCTGGCTAGAACCACTGGAGTTAGATGAACTGCTTCCTAGCTTCTTAAACTGTTTCTTGCGAGCTTTCAGAAAATCTTTCTTTCCCCCACTACTACTGCCACTATCAAATCTAGACGGGGATGGCAAGAACTGAGCTGGAGGTTGGGGCTGTTTCTGTGCTTGAGCAACATAAGATTGTCCTCGCTGTTGAATCAAACTCACCTCAGCTCATTTTGCTCTGTTCAAAGCATCAACAAAACTAAGGGGTCGATCCACATTTACCAATGCAGATATCTCAGGATTCAATCCCCTAATGAAATGATCAGTTACAGCTTCATCATTCCTAACCACGTGAGGCGCAAAACGTAGTAAAGTAAAGAATTTTGCTACATATTCTTCAATATTCAATTGGCCCTGTTTCAAGTTGGCAACTTCTGTACTCTGGTCCTGTCGGTACGATCCTGGAAAAAATCTTTTATAAAACTCAGGTTTGAATATTTTCCACGTAATCACTGTACTACGCTGTTCTAAGGCTTCCCTGGTTGCGATCCACCAACTCTTCGCGACCTCGTGTAACTGGTGCCCAATAAGTTTAACTCTACGTTCCTCTGGGTAATCAAGTGAATCAAACAGCATTTCTATATCATTCAGCCTCTCTCACAGTCATCGGACGTCTCAGTCCCCTTCAGAATCGACGGTTGAAATGATTGAAACCTCTTCAACATTGTTTCCATCGGAGTTTCTGACACATCCATCTGACTAGTCGAAATACTACCCGGTTCTGGGATTCTTCGAGGAGGGATATCTGATTACCAAAAAAATTAGTAACCAAATACAACAAACCTGTTTCAGTCCTCTTCTGATCATCTTACTGCTGATCAAGAATCGGTTCTGATTCATTTTCAAATAATACATATTCCCAATCAAATCAGATAAACATGTAAATATGTATTTCAAAGCAATAAATCATTCTAGCATTCAAAAGCAAGGAAAAAAACTCATTCTACCCCGCTAACTAGCTCCTATCTCAGTCTAAGGGACCTACAGTTCTGGAACCTACTGCTCTGATACCACCTGCTGTTGGGACCCGGAAGCTAATTCAGTTCTTAATCATTTTTGGGAATAATTAGATCAATTAATAAACAGGGTCTAAATTTTTTATTTTTATTTTTTCAAATACGAGAGTACGCAACATATGAAATAAATCTTATTTAATTTACAAGATCAATATCCAGATCTAAGTACAAGTCATGTATAAAAGTAAACCATAACAACTACTGTTTCTTCACTACATGTCAGGTGATGAAACATATCTACTTCTTGGTCCGAATCTCCACGCTAACGTATAATCTCTCATCCTCGTCTTAACCCTGAACCGGTCCCACCTGTTGTCATGCACACATACAAACACAACAACAGCCGGATAACTCCGGTGAGAAATACATTCCCAGTATAAATCATGTATACATGCAATCATATAAACAGATATAAAAGCATGAAGTAGATATCAATAACATGTATCAAATCTGAAAGACATGAAATGATATAAAGCTGTAAATCAAACTCTGACTCACAATCTCTGACTCGACTCTTTCCTAATCTAGGGATCCCGATCTGAATAAGAACGCAACATTCTCCCACCTACTCTCCCGATCGTGGTGGCGGTACGTTCTTATTTACGGACTTTGGTCCTCTCTATATCGAATCTCGGCGATAGAATTCGCTCTTCTTCTAAGCCACATCAATATGACCAAACGTCCGGTGTCTTGGCAACTCAGCCGAAGACTTGGCAACATGAGCCAATGACAAGGCACATCAGCCCATGACTAGGTACATCCACCCATGACTTCTCACATAACATATGCTTACTATAACTCAATAGAATTAGCATATCGATTTCAAACATTGCAACATATCGAGGCAATGGCAATTCAGTATGTGGTTTTGGGAGACTCAAGTAAAATCAAACTCGAGTTGTGAAATCTCGAATCAACATTGATTTATACCTTTCTCTTCTCGGTCTGACGAAGTCGAAGTCTCGAATTCAACTCTGTCCATACTCAATCTTGTAATGACAATATCGAATAGGCACAATATCAATATATATATTCTCAAATCAATACTGGATATAATCAGAATTCAATCAAATTCTGTTTCAACGGGATAACTGCACAATAACGATATATCCAGCAATACAATATCAGTATATACAAATCATCAACTCATCTGATCCAATCTGAATAATATCAATACAATTCTGATATCAATCGGTCTAATCACAATCAAATCAACTCCGAAAATTCATAACAATTACATACGATATCTGTTCTTCAATCTGATTTCGATTATGCGATGTCTGCTTTGTCAGGAACACCATATATCAATCATATCTGATTCTGGCAATATTATAATTTCAAATCATATCAGAACGTAATAAAACTTATGTCCAGTTGAAGCTCTTGTTGATAGAAATTCAGTACTGAAGTCGGATTAAAATTCAGACGGACGGATTGTTCCAAATCACAAATCGGAATCTGAAAAGTCGTAAGGATTTTCTTCAACTATTCTCGTTCCTTTTCTTGCTGCTGATTCTTTCTCGACCTCCCTCGGCGCATATGCGTGAGACAATATGTCTCGGCGCGTGTCATCACGGTAACTCGCGCATATGCGCGCCCTCAATCGGCGCATATGCGCTAGGTTCTTCACAAATCTCTGCCACCCTCGCGCTTATGCGCCACTCCATGTCGCGCATATGCGCGAGGTGCTCTGCCTATCTCGCGAATATGCGCCCAGCGGGATCACGCATATGCGCGAGTGCTCATCCTCGCACATACATCAATTCTTCTTTTCGGCTTTCCCGGTCCGATCCGTTCAATCTATAATCACCTCAATTATCAACAAATCATTTCAAATTACGATAACAAAATTCTCGGGCATTACACCTGTCTACCAGTCCAATTGATGAACAGACGAAACCCAACTACTAGCTGAAACTTATGAGTTAAGTGGAAATTAATCATCAGGAGTACCGCCACTTCATTGCCATATCAGATCAAATATAGATGATCAATGCGGTTCAGCATCAGTTCAGTCCAGTTTGAGTCATCTCGACCAGTTAGCCAGCACAGAGATCAATTCCAAAGGCAAATTAGCTGATCTTCTGGCAAAAGAAACTCGAAATCATTGCAGCATTCAAAGCATTCAAGGCGGCCAATTTTTAGTATATTCAGTTCTATTATATGTAAACTAACTAATGTTTGATGTTATTTAAATTCTGCTAGTGAAGTATTATTTTCCCTTACAATTGTTGATGTGCGTAAATGTACAATACAAGGGACGCTTATTTGATTAAATAAACATCTTGTTCATCCAGTTAGCCTTCATAACTGAACTGCTATATTAAGATTTGTTGCCCAAAGTGCTTGATTGATACTAAAACTTCATTAATCGCATAAATGATTATAATTTTGAAAGTGAATTTTTAATTCAATTTCTGAAGGGGAGTTTTGTTTAGAATTATCCCTCAAACTGAAAAACTATTTTCAAATTATTTCATTCAGTTGTTGAGGGGGAGCTTTTCTTTCTGTTACTCCTCGAAGTGAAAAACACTTTTTAAAGTTTTTTTACTTTTTGATTCTCACAAAGGGGAGAATCATTTTTTCGCTTTAACTGCTCAAGTTTTGTGATCATCAAAAAAGAGGAGATTGTTGGAACATTTCATGTTCGCAATCTTGATTTTGATGTAAACAAAACTTGCTATTTTGTTTCTAATGATTTACATTAGTGTGCAGGTAGCTGGAACTGATCAGGTTTCTAACTGATCTGTTAAGCGAGGTAAAATTGAAGCTATCAAGACGATTAAATGATGAGACCAATTGATCGACCAAACTGAATCAGCTCAACTGATATCTCAAAGAACGGTTCAACTGATTGTCCAGCTGATAGGCAGTTCAGCAGAAGACCTTGAGAAGCCCGGCCAGCTGATGAAGAGCTCAACTGATGAAGAACCCTGCTGACCAGTTCAACTGAGAGAGTAAAATCAGTTCAACTGACGAGTCAACTGATTTCACCAGCCCAACTGAAGATCAGTTCAGATGACCAGTTAGGAACATCAGTGAGAAACCATTCAGTTGCAGATTAAGACAAGCTTATCTTAGTGGACTACAGCTATGCAAAAAGATACAAATACTTGTACAATCCAAGGTACAATAATGGACGTTGCAGCAAAGATTAAATCCGAAAGATTCCTGGAAGGAAGTCAGAAAAGTCAGATACATATACCAAGAAACGCATTCAAAGTTGAAACGATCACATGTGATGAGTCTTGAAGTACGGTCTCGATGCTTCTATATATACACGCTCAAGACCATCAGCAAATAGAACAAGAGAGAGCATATACAAGAGTGTGTGAAGATAAAAAAAAAAGGGCATGCATATTGCATATCAGCTTACAAGAAGCAATCAGCCAAGAGGGAACATTTCATCGTGTTATCAGCTTAGTTTAGAACCATATTTCCCTCAGTGTGTGAGAACACTTTCGGGGAGTTTTCAGAGATCAGTTCTCTCTCTCACATACACACCACCACCCAAATACAGTCTTTCACAAGGACAATAAACTTGTGTATGTAATCTTTCTCACATAGATGTTAAAGAAGTGTTGACTATAAGATGCTGCCTTTAGTCTAATCTAGGAGTTCAGTTAGGCAGTAGTAATTCATAAGCTGAGTGAGTTTGTACAAAGAGTTTTATAAATCAAAGTCTTCTAGTCAATCCTACCAGAGGGAGTAGAAGGGGTGACATAGGAGCAGTTGAAGTCTCTGAACATCCATAATATATCTTGTGTATTTTTCTGATTAATTGTTGTTTTCAAACTGTTTGGATCATTTAAGAGTATTCGTCAGTTCAGTTGTCACCATAACTGAACTGATGAATGCAAAAACTAATCTACCCTTTTTCAGTTATTCAATTACACAGGATATAAAAAATATATAAGTGTCTCTTAACGAATGATTTTTTCGAGTGTTTTCCGCTTGGTTTTTACTCCAAACTCAATCTAATTTATCGGTGTATACATTCTTAGAACACGAGCTATTGCAGCTCTTGGAGAATATTTTGTTTGAAGCACCTCAAGGTGCTCTGCAAACGATCCTTCAAAATTGTTTAGAATGAAATCCTTCTTTTGCTGAACCCTTTTTGTTATCTAAACTTTGAAACATGTTACACAGTTCTTCATGATCGCTACAAGGTTGAGACAGATAGTTGTGTTAGCAAAACGTAAGATTTGTTATGTAATCTATAAGGTCTAGAAAATTCGAACTACGTAAGGTTTTTACTAAAATATGTGTTTAATTATTTTTATGCATTTAATGCATGATAAATGCATGGCTTATCAAATTTTCATGCATAAGGGCTTTTAATAATTTTTCGCGCTCGAATGAGGAACAGAGACCGGAGATAATTAAGGAAAAATATTTTTATTAAATAAATATTTTTGGTTATTTAACATATGTTGTAATTAGTTGCGATTTTCGATATTAGGCCTTGGTGAAGTATTTTTACTCATCGGGTCATTATTTTTAACGAGTACGCAAAATTTAGCGAGTCGGGGGACTTTTTGAGGATTCAAGCAATATTTTCAAAAATGTACCTAAACGAATTATTTTGTGGGAGTGTTTTTGGGCTTAATAGGATTATTTTATTTCATAATTGGCCTAAAATCTCTTTAAACTTCATTATTTAATTATGGGGCATTATACATTAATTATTTTATTAAAACCTACAATCAAAACCTTAAACCTAAACCTCATTAGATCGGCTGCCCCTTTCTCCCATCAGCAGCCATTTTCGAAAAATTTACATCTGCAACCTTCGAATTTCTCTATAGTTTGGCAAAGGAATCCTTTCTCGTTTCTCCGGTGCAAGTTCTACGTGATGGTATCAAGGTTTTCGAGCGTAAAAAGCAAAGGCACGCCCGATTCCTCTCTTTTCTCATTGATTATGCTATGTTATGCATTTGAAATGTTTTTTCATGATATTTTATCGACCTCTCATTATACATAGTGTTTATACGGCTTTTACGTGAAACATACGGGTTTTCTTCACTTGCATCTCATGTTGCTTTGACATCGTTGAAGGGCTGCCATGTTCGTTGGTTAGGGGCATGTTGCAGCGGGTTTGAAGGTGTTTAGATGTCAAGATCAGGTCTGTAACGTGCCATGGTAGAGGACCGATCGAATTTCATGGTTGTTAGCTCGATTGGGACTAGATCGAGGGATAGGTGTGAGTAGCGGTTCAAGGGCTCTTCCAAGCCTTGGACAAGACCTTGGTGGGTAATAGAAATGGCCCAGGATAGCTTGAACACTGCTGTTCATGGTCAAACGGCCGGTCGAGGGAGCTAAATCGAAGGGCGCACGACTTTGGTGATTCCAGGAAAAGTGTGTACAACCGCGTGCATGGGGCTATGGGCGCGGTTTGGTCGGTCCAAGAGAGGGTACTCAGATTGGTCTCAGTCCTAGGGTGTTCTGGTTTGGGACTTGTTCAGTCTGGTGTGAGCTATGTTCGGAAAGTTCAAGGTTCGGTCCTAGGGTTTTGTAGGTTGCAAAGTGCGGAGTTTTTCCAGCAGCCACTTGGTCATTTTTGAGGGTTGTAGGTAGTCTGAAACAAGGGGCTTTAGGGCTGGTCATGTAGGTTCGAGTCATGGTTTAAGTTGGGAAAAGTTGGTTGAGTTTCGGGTTGATAGGGGTTAAAATCGGGACCCCAGTTCAAGTTTTAAAACGAATCGTATAAGTTAATAAACGGGCTCGAGGATTACGTCTAGGAATTGATTATAAATATGTTTGAGGTGTTTTAAGGATTTTGGTTGGCTTCGGGTCTAAATTTTGAGGTTCAGGGGTAAAATGGTCTATTAGGGTTTCTATTGGCAAAATTGTCATTTTGCACTCGGGTCAAGTTAACAGTCCTGGCAGCGCCCTGATCACAAATTGACATGTTTTAAATGTATATGCTATCATGAATATGGCTTTTTATGGAAATACGAAAAAATATGTTGCATACTTGGTTTTAAGAAAATTTACGTATATGCATGATTTTTATAAATGATGAATACGATGACATGTTTTTGAAGGAAGGAAGTTGGTTGTGACTAATACGAACATCAACATGAACATGTAAGGCCAAGGCTCAGTTGTGAGGCCCGGGGCCGAAGAGGGCGGGGGGTGATCGCCGGTGCCATCAGTTGCACGGACAATGAGCGGCTCCTGGCAGGCTTCTAGGTGGAGGGAACATGAATGAACCGACCCACACGGGAATGAGAGGGATTTCAAGACTGTTCAATGTAATGGACCAGTGAGCAGGCTCGAGTCGGCAGTAGTAGGACCTGAGGACCTCAGTTCAGCATTTATTATTATTTGATGGCTCAAACATTTTAATTATCGTTGGAAAAATCTTTTTCTGTTATTTCGAAAATGTTAATTTCTTCCGCTGCCACTTTGAACATCAAACTTTATTATCAGTTCAGTTATGAATGAGGCAATTTTAATTATTTAAAAGAAAAATTTTAAATTTTTCGCAAATTTTCAAGTAAGGATTTTTAGGCCTCGACAGCTGGTATCAGAGCCGACCTCTCTTAGTACGGTGTGGTTCGGGGACGAACCAAGCGGAAGCTGGTGGGCATGTGAGGCGCGGGGCTGAAGAGGGCGGGGGGTGATCGCCGGTGCCATCAGTTGCACGGACAATGAGCGGCTCCTGGCAGGCTTCTAGGTGGAAGGAACATGAATGAACCGACCCTCACGGGAATGAGAGGGATTCCAAGACTGTTCAATATAATGGACCAATGAGCAGGCTCGAGTTGTCAGTAGTAGGACCCGAGTACCTCAGTTCAGCATTTATTATTATTTGATGGCTCAAACATTTTAATTATCGTTGGAAAAACCTTTTTCTGTTATTTCGAAAATGTTAATTTCTTCCGCCGCCACTTTGAACATCAAACTTTATTTATCAGTTAAGTTATGAATGAGGCAATTTTAATTATTTAAAAGAAAAATTTTAAATTTTTCGCAAATTTTCAAGTAGGGATTTTTAGTCCTCGACATCAGTGGATGGGTAATAATGTCGCTGATGTCCCCGCCGCTGAGTACCACGGTTATACGTAGATGAATCCATCGACTAGAGCTGATACAAAAGACACAACTAATGAACGAAATTCAAATAAAGAAAACTTAACACGTATATGTTGATATGATGCGATATGGACACGTTTCTGCTTTGACATGTCATGTTTATGCTTACATTTTTAAGCTTATGAAATGTATGTTAATTACAGTACTTTTCATTGTTTCATGTTATGTATATGTACTTTCTATCACGGTTCAGGTGTGTTGAGTCTCTAGACTCACTATGTGTGATTGATGTAGGTGAGCATGATGTTGTGGAGACTGGAGAAGACTGAGTAGGTGGGGCTGGATATACGCATGCTAACCCAAGGATCATATTTTTTCCGCACATTATTTTTTTGAGTTAGGAGTAAACATGAATATTTTTATACAGTTTCACTTTTATATGTGGATGGTTTGATAGGACTTTACATGTTTCATATTTGAATTACTTTAAACGACTGTCTATGGTTTGATGATTTGACATTTATTAACTACAATATTTTTACTAGTAGTTGAATACTTTTATTTTAAAATGCATGATTGATAGCTGTTATTGCATGCATGCGCTTAATTGTAAGTTTCAAAAAATAGTTTACAAAAAAAAATTTCTAGTAGTATTTTACTATCACGAGTCGTTTCATAATCTTTTGTGCGAATTATGTCCTAGTTATTGAGGGCATTGATCAATCTTTCTTCTATCATCGCCGATCGAAAGGTGCATGTTGTTAGAGTTAATGGATCCTTAATTGTTGTGGGTTGTCTGTTTTTTCCTTGTTTTGAATTGGTTATTTTTTAGTTTCTTAAAGATTATGATCTTGTGGGTGATTGGTCATCTCTTTATACAAGCCGATTTCTGGTTATGTCGCGAGGAAAAGTTTTCATTCTCGGTACATCTTAAAAGGATTACATTCAAGAATTGAAGTGTTTTCTAGAATGTTGAATTATTTGGAATTGAAATGGATTTATACGCAATTAATATGCTCAATATCATGTCCGCTCGTATACTGTAATGTCCAAAAACCAACCTACGTAAACCACATGCATGCAAATGATTTAAATATCATATTTAACTTACTTAATTGATTTTATATGCTTGGATGATGCATACGACGTGATTAAGGGACTAATTGCATAATGTTATGAAAACTGTAGATTTTTCTCGAATATTCGATAATAGGTTGGGGAAAGAGACCGGGGACGACCAAGATAAAATGAATGTTTTCTGATAAATATTTCAAGGCTTATTAATATGATTAAAATTTTCTAAAAATGATAGAATTCAAATTATTTTACGAGACGAGCTCGATTTATCGGGGATGCCGGTTTTGGGCAAACGAGGAACTTTTAAAATATTAAATACATTTTTTTTGAAAATAATTTTTATAAACTTTTATTTTTCAATTAAACAAGTGTAATTGGGCCTAATTTACCTAGGATGAGTAGGCCCAATGCTCCTAATCTTGAAAGCCCAAATATCAAGCCCATTATCATGCAAATTAAAATCTATAAAATAGAAAACCTAGGTCTTTTGCACCATACCAGCCAAACACCACACACACAACATACACTAAAAAAAAGTAGAGGGTGTTTCAGTTGGTATCAGAGCAAAGGATCCCCAAAGGGATTGTGTACTGCCACTCCGAAAGCTCAAGAAGTCACGCCTCAAGTATGTGAGTTTTACTGCCTTATATTTTATATGCTAAAATTCTTTTAATTCTTTCATGATGCATGATATAAAGGTTAGGTGCATGATATTTTAAATATTAAGTGCATGTCGGTTACATGGTTGGGATGAATTGTACAGCGATGCCTCTGAGATGAGTTATTCGCAGTGGTAATGAGGGTAGACATGAGGAGGAGGAGATTCCACAGCCTCCTCCTAATTAGGACACTAGCGCTCGTGTATTAGCGGGCATGGCACAATTACTAGAGCAGCATGTTGAAATGTTGTGATGGTTCGACCGGAGGCAGTCTATGAAGGTTTTAGGAGGATGAACCCCGAGGATTTTTCTGGAACTACGGATCCATTCGTTGTTGAGGTATGGATTCGATCTTTAGAGGTTATTTTTCGACCGAGTTCGTTGTACCATCTATCTGTTGAAGGGCGAAGCTTCCTTATGGTGGGAGGGAGCGGAGCGAGAGGTGATTTTGGTGACGCTGACTTGGGAGGACTTAAAGACGGTATTCTACAATAAATATTTCACTTCTGATGTATGTTCTAGGCTTAAATGGGAGTTCATGAGTCTCCGCCAGGGGATTCATCTGTTGCCAAGTTTTTGCAGAAGTTTGATAGGGGATGTCATTTTGCGCCCTTGATTGCGAATGATGCGGCGGAGGACAGTATCTATTAGGCTACCAAATGGGAAAGAATTTATCTTTGAGGTGGCACAAAACAAACAAATGTCGCATATTATTTTCATGCATGCGTGCGAAGAAGCTTATTCAAAAGGGTTGCCGAAGTTTGCTTGTTAGTATTATATCAACATCCGACACTGACAGTCGATCTATTGAGGATGTGGAGGTAGCTAAGGATTTTTCGGACGTATTTCATGAAGATGTTTCCGGTATCCCACCCGAAAGAAAAGTAGAATTTACTATTGAATTGATGGCCGATACAGTGCCAATCTCTAAAGCACCATATCAATTAGAACCTGCTGAAATGAAAGAATTAAAGGACCAAATTCTAGAGCTGTTAGACAAAGTATTTATTCACCATTGTTTCTCTCAATGGGGCGCGCCAGTGTTATTTGTGAAAAATAAAGATGGAACGCCGAGGTTATGCATCGACTACAGGGAGCTAAATAGAGTGACAGTGAAGAATAAGTATTTATTGCCCCGAATCGATGATTTATTTGATCAATTGCAAGGAGTTTCGGTATTTTCAAAGGTAGATCTTAGGACTGGATATCGCCAATTGAGGGTTAAGGAGTCGGATGTACATAAGATGGCATTCAAGACACGTTATGGACATTATGAGTTTTTAGTGATGTCGTTTGGGCTGGCTAACGCCCCAGCGATCTTCATGAATCTCATGAATCGCGTATTTCAATCGTATCTCGATCAGTTCATTATTATTTTCATCGATGATATCTTGATCTATTCCAAGAGCTGTGAGGAGCATGATCAACATTTGATGACGACCTTGTAAGTATTACGAGAGCGGAAATTATATGCAAAATTTAGCAAGTGCGAGTTTTGGCTAGAGAGGGTAGCATTCTTGGGCCACATTGTGTCGAAAGAGGGAATAAAGGTCAACCCATCTAAGGTTGAGTCACTTAAGCAATGGCCAATGCTAAAATTTTGACGGAAATACGTAGTTCTCGGGCTTATCCAGCTACTATCTCAAGTTCATCAAGGGTTTTTCATCCATTGCAGTACCCTTGATGTCAGTGATGAAGAAAAATGTGAAAATGGGAGCTGGAATGTCAAAAAAGTTTTGATCTGTTAAAGCAAGCATTCACTAATACGTCAGGTTTAGCTATGCCGACAAAGCAAGGGGAATTATGTGGCATTTGCGAATGCTTCAAAACTTGGATTGGGTGTCGTTCTCATGCAAAATGATCGATTTATAGCATATGCGTCAAGACGATTGAAATACATAAAAAGAATTATCTGACGCATGATCTAAAGCTTGCAGCAGTCGTTTTTTTGCGTTAAAAATTTGAGGCACTACTTGTATGGTGAGAAATGCAAGATATTTAAGGATCATAAAAGTCTTAAATATTTCTTCACCCAAAATGATTTGAATATGACACAAAGACGGTGGATAGAGCTTGTTAAAGACTACGACTGTGACATTAGCTATCATCCCGGCAAACATAATGTAGTTGTGGATGCTTTGAGTAGAAAAATGACAGTCTTGACACATTTATCAGTACAGAAGCCTTTAAAAGTTGAAATTCACGCTTCGATCTTGAAGTTTATGCCAGAGGAGAGGCCCCTAATCTCGCTACATTGACAGTGCATTCTACACCGTGATATGAATCGTAGGGCAGCATGTTATATTCAGTCGAGGACGTAATTGTTAAATATCAAGGTTGAATATGGGTTCCTAGTGGTGATTCACTTAGAGTTGACATTATGACAGAAGCTCACAGTACTCCTAATTATGTTCATTCTGGAAGTACCAAAATGTACAAGGACTTGCAACTTTTATATTGGTGACCGGGAATGAAACGAGACATTATTCGCTTTGTATTGGAATGCTTTACATGTCAACAAGTGAATGCAGAGCATCAAAGACCTACATGAATGCTTCGACCACTCCCCATTCCTGAGTGGAAGTGGGAAAATATTACTATTGATTTCGTAGTAAGATTGCAAAATACAGTAAAAGGACTCAATACCATTTGGGTTATAGTGGACCGTCTTACTAAATCAGCATACTTCCTACCAGTGAAGACGATTTTTCAATGACACAGTATGCGGAGCAATACATTCAAGAGATAGTTAGACTGCATGGGATTCCAGTGTCTATAGTGTCGGACAGATACACACGTTTCACTTCATCGTTCTGGAAGAGTCTACATATAGCATTGGGGACTAAGCTACTATTCAGTACCACATTTCATCCTCAGATAGACAGTCAGTTAGAGAGAGATATACAAATCTTAGAGGATCTGCTCTGAGCATGCGTGATTTATTTCCAAAGGAGTTGGGAATTGAAACTACCTCTAGTGGAGTTCACCTACAATAACAGTCATCAGTCATCCATTGGAATGGCTCCATACGAGGCACTCTACAGAAAGAAATGTAGATCACCTATCCATTGGGACGAGGTAGGAGAAAGAGCTACGATGGGACCCGAGATAGTTCAGCACACCGCAGAAATGGTCGCCAAAATCAGAGATAGAATCAAAACTGCTCAAATTCGACAGAAGAGCTACACAGACCAAATAAGACGAGATCTCGAGTTTTTTAGAGTAGGTTCCCATCGAGCCATGTGTTGGCCGGGGGCTCATGTTGAAACTCTATGTATAAATAATCTTTATTTTAATAATATTTGAATTATTGTTTTGACACATCTTTATCTGTATACCCATGCTTGTTGCATAAATAAAGTCCTTGAATATACAAATAGTAGAAAGAATATGAGATGCTCATGTGATGAGTATCATGAAACTCATATTTGGAATATTGTATATTTTAAACAATTCCTAGTCGATTCAGCTGTCGCTAAGAAGGATAAAGGCCGCTCGAGCTTAAGACTAGTATCTGCGATTGTGAGTACCATGTTTCATTGGTAGGAGACATTGTGATGTCCGAACATGCAGATGTGAGTACCATGTTTCATTGGAAGTTTGAAATCTCTGATCAGAGTTTTGGTGGTAATTATGAAAGGGGTTTCATAGATTACACCATCAATGCAACAACGACATGACACATAGTATCGATTCTTTGACAGCTCTCGATATACCAATAGATGTCGAATCGGTCGGGATATATGAGATCAAGGGACCGTACTGTACGCTAACTATAATTGAATGGTTCTTGCAGGCACTATCATTTGATAGCTAGGGAATCATGTAAGTGATGCTGCTAGGCGTTTAATATTATTGGTTGGGTACTATCAGACTTGAGTTCTGACGTTCTTATTATCAAAGAGTTGATAATTAAGAATGGAGCAATTGGGGTATGCTTATATAAGGACGTGTTTAGTCCCGAATCACATTAATATGTGAACCCACGGCTAGTTGTATGAATGAACCATTGAGGGCCACACAAGTTCTAACTTTCTAGATACCGTTGAGAAAAAAATTAGTTCAATGTGTTGAACGGCTTATAAAGGAGTTTATAAGCGCAAAAAAATTAGAAGTATGACTTCTATAAGAGAATTATGGTGAATGTAACTTTTAATTTATGGAAGTGTTCCTAAATTAAAAGATAGCTCAAATAAATAATGTATTTGAAAATTGTGATTTTCATAAACATTATTATGGACTAAATTAAATTAATTCATATGTTGAATTAATTAAACACTAGTGGGCCTAGTAGAGCTCAAATATTTAAATTAATTCAAGTGTTGAATTAATTAAATTATATTGGGTCTTGTAAAGCCCAATAGGAAATAATTATTCAACTAATGGGCTTGAGTAAATTCAAGTAAGGTTTAATTGATCTCAAATTTGTTTGAGACATTTAAATTAAAGTTCATGGGCTTTGTAATTGTTACAAGCCAAATAGAATTGTATGCATGGGAGGTGAAGGGTTGGAGGCTACTTTTTCAATATCCAGGGCATGGCATGCACATTGTAACGTACCGTACTTTTAAACTATTTAAAATTTGCGTAAAAATGAAAATTTTCTTAAATACAAAATAAACTTTAAAATTTGCATTAAAATAACTTGCTCGTCTAAAACTATTTGCAATAAAAACAACCAAAACCAAGTTTGCCAAACGTAATAATAGTTTAAACATCATAAACCACTTCATGAAATAAGAGTATTACAAATCATCATGCATAAAATCTTAAAACATGGGCGGTCCTCGGGTTTAGCCCCCTGCGCAGTCCAAACCGGCTCATTGGTCCCCACCCCTTGTCTCTTCAAAGTCATCCTCACCTGCATCGATCAAGTCTAGTGAGTCTAAAGACTCAACACGTATAAACTGGATATAACAAGTAATACGCAATAAAATCACATGCATCTTTAAATTAGGGCTTACATACTTGAAACTGGAACGTAATAGCATAAACATACTTGAAACTTGAACGTAATAGCATAAATGTAGACATGGCATCATCATAAAACTTTTCAAAAACATGCTTGCTTCATACATATTTGAACATACATAAACTTCATCATTTTGCGTAGAGATATTGTAACATCCCAGATTCGACGACTGTCCTCACTGTATCAAGACGAATCTTTCCAACGTGTTTATGTCCTCACTCACACGCACCCTGGTAAACTTCCCAGGGAGGTCACCCATCCCAAAATTGCCCCAAGTCAAGCACGCTTAACCTTGGAGTTCTTATGTGATGAGCTACCGAAAAGAAGATGCACCTTCGTGATATGAGTAGTACCAATCAAATCTTTTAAGCCCTCTTCAACTGTGCAGTCCATTACATTGAACAGTCTCGGAATCCCTCTCATTCCGGTGTGAGATCGGTTCATTCATGTTCCTTCAACCTAGAAGTCTGCCAGGAGCCGCTCATTGTCCGTGCCACCTCATGGCACCGGCGATCACCCCTCGCCCTCTTTGGCCCCGGGACTCACATGCCCACCAGCTTCCGCTTGGTTCGTCCCCGAACCAAACCGTACTAAGAAAGGAAGAAAGGCCGGCTCTGATACCAACTGTAACGCCCCAAATTCGACAACTGTCCTCACTGTATCAAGACGGGTCTTTCCAGCGTGCTTATGTCCGATGGCACCGGCGATCACCCCTCGCCTTCTTCAGCCCCGGGCCTCACATGTCCACCAGCTTCCGCTTGGTTCGTCCCCGAACCACATCGTACTAAGAGAGGCCGGCTCTGATACCAACTGTAACGCCCAGATTCGACGACTGTCCTCACTGTATCAAGACGGGTCTTTCCAGCGTGCTTATGTCCTTACTCGCACGCACCCTGGTAAACTTTCTAGGAGGTCACGCATCCCAAAATTGCCCCAAGTCAAGCACGCTTAACTTTGGAGTTCTTATGTGATGAGCTGCCGAAAAGAAGATGCACCTTCGTGATATGAGTAGAGTACCAATCAAATCTTTTAAGCCCTCTTCAACTGTGCAGTCCATTACATTGAACAGTCTCGGAATCCCTCTCATTCCGGTGTGAGATCGGTTCATTCATGTTTCCTCCACCTAGAAGCCTGTCAGGAGCCGCTCATTGTCCGTGCCACCTCATGGAACCGGCGATCACCCCTCGCCCTCTTTGGCCCCGGGACTCACATGCCCACCAGCTTCCGCTTGGTTCGTCCCCGAACCAAACCGTACTAAGAAAGGAAGAAAGGCCGGCTCTGATACCAACTGTAACGCCCCAAATTCGACGACTGTCCTCACTGTATCAAGACGGGTCTTTCCAGTGTGCTTATGTCCTCACTCACACGCACCCTGGTAAACTTCCCAGGAGGTCACCCATCCCAAAATTGCCCCAAGTCAAGCACGCTTAACATTGGAGTTCTTATGTGATGAGCTACCGAAAAGAAGTTGCACCTTCGTGATATGGGTAGTACAAATCAAATCTTTTAAGTCCTCTTCAACTGTACAGTCCATTACATTGAACAGTCTCGAAATCCCTCTCATTCCCGTGTGGGTCGGTTCATTCATGTTCCCTCCACCTAGAAGCCAGCCAGGAGCCGCTCATTGATTGTGCAACTGATGGCACCGGCGATCACCCCTCGCCCTCTTCAGCCCCGGGCCTCACATGCCCACCAGCTTCCGCTTGGTTCGTCCCCGAACCACATCGTACTAAGAGAGGCCGGCTCTGATACCAACTGTAACGCCCAGATTCGACGACTGTCCTCACTGTATCAAGACGGTTCTTTCCAGCGTGCTTATGTCCTTACTCGCACGCACCCTGGTAAACTTTCTAGGAGGTCACCCATCCCAAAATTGCCCCAAGTCAATCACGCTTAACTTTGGAGTTCTTATGTGATGAGCTACTGAAAAGAAGATGCACCTTCGTGATATGAGTAGTACCAATCAATTCTTTTAAGCCCTCTTCAACTGTACAGTCCATTACATTGAACAGTCTCGGAATCCCTCTCATTCCTGTGTGGGATCGGTTCATTCATGTTCCCTCCACCTAGAAGCCTGCCAGGAGCCGCTCATTGTCTGTGCCACCTCATGGCACCGGCGATCACCCCCCGCCCTCTTCGGCCCCGATCCTCACAGATATGTTTCAAAGCAAGTGACCCATACATAAATGTGTCTGATCAGACTAAACCACAGTACTAATGTGGGGCCTTTAGCTCCTAATCGTTATTACAATGCACTTTGATTAGGGTTAACTAATTACAGCGGAAAACGAGTTTAAAATTTCTTTACCATGAGCCCAAAATATTTCTTCTATAATTTAAATACTAAAAATAGTATTTAATCTCACATCATAAACATGCCCACTCGTAATCAAAACCAATCATATACAAACAACTCATATCCTCGGGACATGCCCCGGTATATAAATACATATACATATATACTGGGAACAAAATATAAACCTCAACTCAAACTGTGACTCCCTCCAGAAGTACCCTCTCCGGTCTCCTGATATCCAGGAGTACCTGCCATTGCCCACACACAAAGACAACAACAGCCCCCCTTGGGGGTGAGCAAAGCTCCGTATGGAACAACCATCATATATACCACAAGTATCTAAACAATGATGTAAGGCCCTGGCCCTGTCCTCAGACCCTGCAATCACAGTTTCTGGAGGTATCAGGTCAAATGCCCATCCACTGAGCACATGTCAGAATCAAACGAATCGCAATCAAATCAATGCTCGAGCTGGCACACCGGCCTCAATAAGGGATACTCGTATGACAGCGTCGACGAAGCGCCATCAAATCCCAAATCTCATATCAATCGTCGGGGCCACAAATGTCTATGTTTTAAGGGTCATATAATACCAAACATAGCATTGTGTTCACAAACCCCAGAATCCAATCAAATCATATCAGGGTATCCAAGGATCATAGCTCAACGTGCATGTCATGTATCGATGTATGCATCAAACGATGTGTGTTAACAAAACATTTATTTTATACATCGATATTCCAATCACAATGTCATGTATGCCACATAAACTCAACAAATAAGGCATATAGACATGTATTCTCATTCAATCAATCAAACCAATCCAACATATATCATATAATACAGATACATGTCGTATGTTACCCGGTCGCAACATACCTCAATTTTTCGTTTCCAGTTGATGTAGCCTGAAGATATCGGTATACTACTTTATCTACATCAATAACATACTTATTCCAATCAATAACATAATCCAAAATCATTAATATGAGTTTCAAATATCATTTGAAACTTCAAAAATTCATATCAAATCCAAATCATATCATAATTCAATTTCGACTTCGAATATGAGTTTATTGTCGGTTATTCTACTACATATAGGAATTTCAACTTCAAATACATGCTATTCCAGCACTTTGATATTTAAAGCTGCTGGAACCAGAAGAAATTTACCTCAGTCAGAAGCCCTCGACGCGACGATCACAAATATATAATTTGTTTCGCATTAGACAGCGTTTCGAAGTCGATTCAGACACAGGAAATTGAATTTCTCTTGTATTCTCTCAAAAAATTCGGCGGAAAATGAAGAAGAAACGAACAAAATCCTTATTCTTATCTCCCTACCGCTTCGGCGCTCGGGCGGTAGAATTCTCGCGCCCGAACGCGAGATGTTCTGCCCCCGAGTTTAACTTACACCACGCTCGGGCGGTCACAAATTACCGCTCTGGCGCGGCATGTTCTGTCCGAGAACACACCTTATTCCACATTGGCGCTCGGGTGGTCATTTCCTACCGCCCGGGCGCCATACATTCTGTACCAAATGTTGGTTTTGGTATTATGTTGGCGTCCGGCTTCTCCACTCGAGCTCTTACAACGTCAATTCATATTCAATATTCATTTTCTCAATTTCATTGTCATAATATACATCAAATGCATAATAATATATCAAATTCATGAATTATCGATAATCACATAAGATTTACGATAATACGATACGCGGTCCTTACAACTAAGCTGACAGGAAAAATCCACTGTCATATACATGAGATCCCCGGTCATGCTTTACCTGGTGGATTGGTCCTTGGTCATGGTTTACCACTTTCCAATGCTGATCTAAACCCGGTCATGCTTTACAGGGGTGGAGAGGTCCTCGGCCGTGTTCACCGACTTCAAAACTCTTTCATAATTTGGCAACAAGACATTTAGAATACCTCAAAAACTTAGAAGTATTTTCTTTTGCATGTCGAACATACTTACTTGGTGTTGAGGGATTCGTTGGATCTCGCTTGTGGCCACTGCGGCACATACTAACATGAGTTCGAATACCTATCTTTCATAACTACTTAGACGAATAGTCATGCTCACACCCAAAAATGACAAAACGTTCTAAATCTCTTGGAACTTGATCTCGTTTAATCATCGTACTAAATCATAACATCAAACCCCTAAACAATCCCTAAAAAAATTTTATTTTTTTTAAAAGGACACGGACCCGGTGTAAAGGTCCGTGTAGGTGTTGGAAATTCTAATTTTGAAGGAAAAAGGGCACGAACTCCGTGTCCGGGTCCGGGTCCGGGAAGGGATCCGGGTAGCCTCTGAACTTACAAACTCGCGAAAATTCACTAACTTATTGATTTATTCTTCCAATCCAAGCCTAGGGACCATGAACCAACACCTCGAGACTCATACTAGGATGCTATTACATTGATTCAAACCGGTAAAAAACACCCCAAACATCCCCAAGCATCGACAAGCAACTTCAATACAACAATAACCCGTAATTCGACATCATTTCGCTTCCTACGATTTCTATTGCATCCCAAGCCATTCCTGACCCCAAATGAACCACAAATAACACCTAAATACATCCCATAACATATCTAAATTCAATAGAACAAGCCCGGTGGCGCCCAACGAATCCTGCAACTCAAAAACTTCAAGAACGCATTTTCAGAAAAACGCAGTTTGAGCAGTCCCACAAAAATGACCATAACTCACTCATTTCTTATCCCAATATTTCGAATTTACTGTTTAATCGAAGGTATCACAAATTTCTACGTTTTATATGTTGAAAGTCTTTCCAGAAAATAGACCGAAAATTCTCAGTATTTAAAATGACAGCAAATTTTGAGTTTTCAGATCTAAAATCGTTTCAAAACCGATCCAACAAATTTTTGCTTAAATTTTTTACAACATACATGGACTTTCACGCATAATAAACAACAACACGAATAATATGACAAGATCGATGCAAGAATGAAAGAATATACATGCTTTTTTATATTTAAAATTACCGAACCGGCGATACCGAAGCGGAAATGGTGCGAGGGTAGATCCGGGACGATCGTGGAACGATTTTCTTGAAGAAAACTCAACGAAAATATGCTGGAAAATTTAAGAGGGAGGGGCGGCTGCACTCTTGTTCTAAGAACCCTAATTTTCTCTTCAAAAATGAAATGAAATAGAAGGCCGAGAGTTGTGTGTGTATCTAACGTTGTGAGTGTGTGTAAATGTTGGTGTGTTCGTGAGTTTGTAGTTAGATTTAGGAAAATAAAATTCTTAATTAAATAATTAACATACTAATAAAATGCTAACCCACCTTTACTTTACTAACAAATCCCAAATTAAAAATTAAAACACAACATTGATAAATTTTAAAGGTTTTAAATTCCTAAATCACAATATAAATAAATTTGGATTTAAAATACTAAAAACTAAATAATTCATTTAAAATGCTCCTTTCTAACTTAAAATAAAATACCACATTTTAAACTTGTCAAAATCGTCGTCGGTCTCTATTCCTCGATCCCGTATCAAATAATCGCCTGAAACGTAAAACTCAAGAGAACATTTTAACGTGCATCACATACACATAAATAATTTAAAATAATACAATTTCATAAAACATGCATTGCTAAAATCATTTTAAAATTAAATAAATAATTTAACCATTAAATAAGTGCATGAGTTTTACGTGTACTGAATTTAAGCTCTACACACATGCTCACTTTAACTTTTTACATAACCAAGACTGCAAGGGCCGAAATTTTCATCTCCTATTCTCCTTCATTTTTGATTCTTCAGTTGTTGAAGATTGCATACTCTTCTCAAAGAAAAATCTTCTAATTTTTCTAGTGCAAAATTAGATAGGATCTTCCTTGGTTGTGGTGGGCTAAATTTTTGAGCAAGGAGTGCTCATTGGAAGCTTATAGATGGTCTAGCCATTGAAGAGCTAAGTTGTTTAACAAATTATTTGGAGCCATCATCAATCATTTGTGATTGATAGATAAAAATTTCTAAAACACCCACATTTTGTGTTTTATGTTATTTGCTACACATCATAGTGAGGTGCTCGAATTTTATGCTATGAAAATTTGATTTTGAAACTTTCATTGCGCATCCGGGCACTTTAACCTATCCACTTTCAGGTAGTATCATGAGCTATGGTTACTATTTTGTGTAGCAAATACTTAATATTATATAGATGTCAATTTCTAACATCATGAGATAATTTGTTGCAACAAACTGAGGCCAAATTTTTGGGGCATTACATGCTGCCCATTTCGGGCAGCTCGGGCTGCCTGAGGGGCTGCCCATTTCGGGCATCAAGGGCAGCCCGAGGGGCAGCCCGAACCCTCCCTTTTAAAAATAAAAAAAAATTGATGGCCGGAATCCCTCGACGCGACGATCATAAATTTATAATTTGTTTCGCGTTTAGACAGCGTTTCGAAGTCGATTCAAACACAGGAAATTGAATTTCTCTCGTATTCCCTCAAAACATTCGGCGGAAAATGAAGAAAAAACGAACAAAATCCTTATTCTTATTTCCCACCGCTTCGGCGCTTGGGCGGTAGAATTCTCGCGCCCGAGCGCGAGATGTTCTGCCCCCAAGTTTAACTTACACCGCGCTCGGGCGCGGCATGTTCTGTCCGAGAACACACCTTATTCCACACTGGCACTCGGGCGGTCATTTTCTACCGTCTGGGCGCCCCACGTTTTGTACCAAATGTTGGTTTTGGTATTATGTTGGCGTCCGGCTTCTTCCACTCGAGCTCTTACAACGTCAATTCATATTCATTATTCATTTTCTCAATTTCGTTGTCATAATATACATCAAATGCATAATCACATATCAAATTCATGAATTATCGATAATCACATAAGATTTACGATAAAACGATACACGGTCCTTACATTTCTCCCCCTCTTAAAAAATTTCGTCCTCGAAATCTCAAACATCTCTATATACATAACATTGGCAAACATATATATGTCACCAGTTATAGTACATATCAAAACTAAAATCAGTAAACGGATCAATATATATGAATACAATGGAACTGATGACATAGAATCAAATAAATGCGGATATGATTCTCGCATCTTACTTTCCAATTCCCACGTCGATTCCTCCACCCCATGTCGTGTCCATTGTACTCGAACCAACGGAATCGATTTATTTTGCAATATCTTTTCCTTTCGATCCATAATGCGAACATGTTGTTCAACATAGGAAAGAGAAGGATCAAGTTCAACCTCATCAGGTGCAAGTACATGCGATGGATCTGGTTCATATTTCCTCAACATAGAAACATGAAACACATCGTGAATAGCAGATAGAGCTGATGGCAATGCCAATCGATACACAAGATCACCAACTCGATCAAAAATCTCGTATGGACCAACATATCGAGGAGATAATTTCCCTCGCATGCCAAATCGAACAGTGCCTCTAAAGGGAGATATTTTCAAAAACACTCTGCCACCTTTCTGGAATTCCAAGGGTTGTCTTCGGTTGTTCGCATAACTCGTTTGACGATCCTGAGCAGCTTTCATCCGCTGCCGAATCAACTGAACCTTATCGTTCATTTCTTGTATCATTTCAGGTCCAATCAATTGTATCTCACCAATTTCATCCCAGAATAATGGTGACCTACATCGTCTCCCGTATAGGGCTTCAAACGGTGCCATACCAATACTCGTTTGAAAGCTATTATTATAAGAAAATTCTACCAATGGTAAGGCATCTTGCCATCCCATTCTGAAGTCCATCACAACAGCACGCAACATATCCTCTAACGTTTGAATCGTACGCTCGGTCTGGCCATTAGTTCGAGGATGATAAGCAGTACTCATAGCCAAACGCGTACCTATCGCTTCTTGGAAACTACCCCAGAATTTAGAAGCAAACATGGGATCACGATCAGATACAATCGAGACTGGCACACCATGCAGTCTCACAACATTCTCAATGTATAAACGGGCCATTCTCTTATAAGGATAAGTCCGTTCATAAAGAATAAAATGTGCAGATTTTGAAAGCCGATCAATAATGACCCAAATAGCATCACAGCCCTTGGGCGAACGAGGTAAATGAGTCACAAAATCCATAGCAATATGTTCCCAATTCCATTTCAGGATTTCAAGACTATGGAATAATCCTCCAGGTTTCATTCTCTCGGCTTTCACTTGCTGGCAGACAAGACATTTAGAAATAAACTCAGCAATGTCCTTCTTCATACGTTTCCACCAGAATTGAAGGTCTTAATGTCAAATACATCTTTCGACCTCCAGGGTGAATACTGTATTTGCTACAATGTGCTTCTCGAAGAAGGGCAGATTTCAAATCAGAATCATCAGGAACTACAAGCCGACCATTAAGTCGTAAAGAACCATCAGAAGAAAGTTGAAATCCAGACTGATGTCCTGCAGATACAAGTTCTTTCGACTTTTGGATCTGAGCATCGCTTCGTTGGGCCTTTCGTATTTTCGATATCAAGTTCGGCTCAATTTGCACTGCTGAGACAGTGACATAATTCCAATTCGAGGGAAAAGTCCAACCAGAAGTACATATATCCTCGTGTACTTTGGCGACATTGACAGAAGCTAACACAAAATAATAAACTTTCCGACTAAGGGCATCCGCAGTAACATTCACCGATCCAGGGTGATATTGAATCTCACAATCAAAATCCTTCAGGAGATCCATCCACCTGCGTTGTCTCATATTCAAATCAGATTTAGAAAAGAGATATTTCAGACTTTTATGGTCCGAATATATAACAAACTTTTCTCCATACAAGTAATGGCGCCAAATCTTCAAAGCAAACACAATGGCAGCCAATTCGAGATCATGAATAGGATAACGTGTTTCATTGAGATTTCAATTGACGAGACGCATAAGCAACCACTTTGCCATGTTGCATCAGAACATAGCCCAACCCTTTACTGGACGCATCTGTACACACCACAAATCCTCTGGTACCTGAGGTAATAGTAAGCACAGGTGCTGTGGTCAATCTCGTCTTCAATTCAAGAAAACTAGCTTCACATTCATCTGACCAAATGAATCGTTGATTCTTCTGTGTCAGTTGAGTAATAGGTTTAGTTATTTTCGAAAATCCTTCAATAAAACGACGATAATATCCAGCTAAACCCATGAAGCTACGGATCTCAGGAACATTCGTAGGTCTTGGCCAATTCAATACAGCTTCGACCTTCGCAGGATCAACAGATATGCCATGTCTCGAAATGACGTGGCCCAAAAATATCACTTTGTCCATCCAGAATTCACATTTGCACAATTTAGCATATAAATGTCCATTATGAAGAATTTGAAATACCAGTCTCAGATGTTCAGCATGCTCCTTTTTCGATTTCGAATATACAAGAATATCATCAATAAACACAATAACGAATCAGTCAAGATAATCTCGAAAGACACGATTCATTAAGTCCATAAAAACAGCAGGAGCATTCGTGAGACCAAAAG
This sequence comes from Primulina tabacum, assembly GCF_025594145.1. NCBI lineage: Eukaryota > Viridiplantae > Streptophyta > Magnoliopsida > Lamiales > Gesneriaceae > Primulina > Primulina tabacum. The sequence continues at coordinate 23,090,857 of NC_134557.1, read as the reverse complement.
GCATAACCAAAAATTCATAGTGGCCATACCTCGTACGGAAAGCAGTTTTAGGCACATCTTCGTCTCGAACTCGTACTTGATGATACCCAGAACGAAGATCAATCTTAGAGTAAACAAAAGTACCCTGAAGCTTGATCAAACAAATCATTAATACGAGGAAGCGAGTACTTGTTTTTCACAGTAGCCCGATTCAGTTGCCTATAATCGATACACATTCGCATAGTACCATCTTTTTTTCGAACAAATAAGACCGGAGCTCCCAAAAGTGATACACTCGGTCGAATATATCCCTTATCGAGAAGATCCTGTAATTGTTCTTTCAACTCTTTCAATTCTAGAGGTGCCATGCGATAAGGAGCTTTAGAAATAGGCGCAGTCTCCGGCACAAGATCAATACTAAACTCAACTTCTCGATGAGGAGGAAAATCAGGAATCTCATCGGGAAATACATCCGGGAATTCTTTCGCAGCAGTAATCTCAAGTAAAGAAGGCTCCTTCTTAGAGACAACAATAGCGTAGATAAGATATCCCTCATCGCTGCCAATCAAAATTCGAGACATTTCAAAGGAAGATACCAATGTAATTTTGGCTTGGGAACCCTTGCCATAAAAATTCCACTTGGGTCCATCAATCGGTCGAAATCGAACCACTCCATGACAACAATCAACAGTAGCTCGATTTGTCATCAAGATATCCATGCCAACAATACAATCAAAGTCGTGCATTGGGAGGACAATAAAATTCAGAAATACCACATTATCCTCATATATCAATACACAATTATGCACAACTTTCTCAGACAAAATAATCTTCCCTGCTGGCGTGGCTATCGAAAAAGTATCATACAACGAGGTACACTCAATATCGTGAGATGCAACAAATGCATGAGATATGAATGAATGAGATGCTCCTGTATCAAATAAAACACGTGCAGGATAATCGCAAAGCGTGCAAATACCTGCAATCACGCCACCAGGAACTTCTCTCGCCTGATCCTCGGTCATGGCGTACACTCTCACTTGAGGAAGAACTTGGGCACTCTGACCACCCGGTCCTCGATATCGTGGGACACTCGACTGCTGAAAGGATGGAACAGGAACGGCAGGTCTCATCATACTGGGGCCACCTTTAAATCCTGGCTGGGGTTGGGAAGAAGTCGTACCCCTGTTCGGACATACTCTAGAGAAATGGCCTTCCTGCCCACACTGATAACAAGTACCAAACATACCTCGACATTGCTCGATAGTATGTTTACCCCCACAATGACTACAATAAGGAGCAATCACAGGACTCCCTCTCTGGGATCCACTGGAACTCGAAGAAGACGAAGACGCAGAACCAGTCTTCTTGAACTTCTTACCTCTCGGCCGCAAAGTAGGCTGCTGAGGTGACACTGGAGGTGGAGGAGTATACTGTGGACCTCCTCGCCTAAGTCCAGCCTCGGCTGCCTTGGCTCGTTCAACTGCCTCTGCGTAGCTGGTAGGCAATCCAGAAACAACATAAGTATATATAGCAGTATGCAATCCATTCACAAACCTATTATATTTTGCCTTCGCATTCCCAGCTACGTGAGGTGCATACTTCAACATAGTAGAAAATTTCGAAGCATATTCTGAAACAGTCGTCGTTCCCTGCTGCAGACTATTGAATTCATTCTCCTGAGCAGTATAATAAGAAAGAGGGGAATACTGCTCCAAAAACTGGGCCTTGAAGACATCCCATGTGACTTCAATCCCGGCCTCTTTCAATCCAATCTTAGCGGCTTCCCACCAAGATTTAGCTCGGTCTTTCAACTGATAGAGAGCAAGTTTCAGTCTCCGAGCCTTGGAATATTCAACAATATTAAACAAATGCTCGATATCTTTTAACCAAGCCTATGCTCTTTCTGCACTCTCAGTGCAAAAGAACCTCGGTGGTTTCAAATCTTGGAATCGAGCCATCACTACATCCATGGACAATCCTTCAAATTGCCCAACTATTCTCTCAGTACTGCTACTCGCAGTTTCATTTGTGGGATCCATCTACAATCAAAAGATGAATATCACAAATCCATCTCAATTTCACATCATTATCATCTCATATCATCAATCTCATCAGATACTTACTCGAATCAAATCAAGTAAGAGCAAGTAATACAAATAAATCAAACACATAGTGTACACAAAACTCAATCGAGCATTCCCATCTATGCTCTTATACCACTCTGTGTGGGGCACTTAGCTCCTAATCGTTATTACAATGCACTTCGATTAAGGTTAACTAATTACAGTGGAAAACGAGTTTAAAATTTCTTTACCATGAGCCCAAAATATTTCTTCTATAATTTAAATACTAAAAATAGTATTTAATCTCACATCATAAACTTGCCCACACGTAATCAAAACTAATCATATACAAACAACTCATTTCCTCGGGACATGCCCCGATATATAAATACATATACATATATACTAGGAACAAAATATACACCTCAACTCAAACTGTGACTCTATCCAGAAGTACCCTCTCCGGTCTCCTGATATCCTGGAGTACCTGTCATTGTCCACACACAAAGACAACAACAGCCCTCCCTGGGAGTGAGCAAAGCTCCGTATGGAACAACCATCATATATAACACAAGTATCTAAACAATGCTATATGGTATGCAATGCATGTATGTAGTGGAGGTATCAGGTCAAATGCCCATCCAGTGAGCACATGTCAGAATCAAACGAATCGCTATCAAATCAATGCTCGAGCTGGCACACCGGCCTCAATAAGGGATACTCGTATGACAGCGTCGACGAAGCGCCATCAAATCCCAAATCTCATATCAATCGTCAGGGCCACAAATGTCTATGTTTTAAGGGTCATATAATACCAAACGTAGCATTGTATTCACAAACCCCAGAATCCAATCAAATCATATCAGGGTTTCCAAGGATCATAGCTCAACGTGCATGTCATGTATCGATGTATGCATCAAACGATGTGTGTTAACAAAACATTTATTTTATACATCGATATTCTAATCACAATGTCATGTATGCCACATAAACTCAACAAATAAGGCATATAGACATGTATTCTCATTCAATCAATCAAACCAATCCAACATATATCATGTAATACAGATACATGTCGTATGTTACCCGGTCGCAACATACCTCAATTCTTTGTTTCCAGTTGATGTAGCCTGAAGATATCGGTATAATACTTTATCTACATCAATAACATACTTAATCCAATCAATAACATAATCCAAAATCATTAATATGAGTTTCAAATATCATTTGAAACTTCAAAAATTCATATCAAATCCAAACCATATCATAATTCAATTCCGACTTCGAATATGAGTTTATTGTCGGTTATTCTACTACATATAGGAATTTCAACTTCAAATACATGCTATTCCAGCACTTTGATATTTAAAGCTGCTAGAACTAGAAGAAATTTACCTTAGTCAGAAGCCCTCGACGCGACGATCACAAATATATAATTTGTTTCGCGTTTAGACGGCGTTTCGAAGTCAATTCAGACACAGGAAATTGAATTTCTCTTGTATTCTCTCAAAACATTCGGCGGAAAATGAAGAAGAAACGAACAAAATCCTTATTCTTATCTCCCACCGCTTCGACGCTCGGGCGGTAGAATTCTCGCGCCCGAACGCGAGATGTTCTGCCCCTGAGTTTAACTTACACCGCGCTCGGGCGGTCACAAATTACCGCTCGGGCGCGGCATGTTCTGTCCGAGAACACACCTTATTCCACATTGGCGCTCGGGCGGTCATTTTCTACCGCCTGGGCGCCACACGTTCTGTACCAAATGTTGGTTTTGGTATTATGTTGGCGTCCGGCTTCTCCACTCGAGCTCTTACAACGTCAATTCATATTCATTATTCATTTTCTCAATTTCATTGTCATAATATACATCAAATATATAATAATATATCAAATTCATGAATTATCGATAATCACATAAGATTTACGATAATACGATACACGGTCCTGACAACTAAGCTGACAGGAAAAATCCACTGCCATATACATGAGATCCCCGGTCATGCTTTACCGGGTGGATTGGTCCTTGGTCATGGTTTACCACTTTCCAATGCTGATCTAAACCCGGTCATGCTTTACAGGGGTGGAGAGGTCCTCGGCCGCGTTCACCGACTTCAAAACTCGTTCATAATTTGGCAACAAGACATTTAGAATACCTCAAAAACTTAGAAGTATTTTCTTTTGCATGTCGAACATACTTACTTGGTATTGAGGGATTCGTTAGATCTCGCTTGTGGCCACTGCGGCACATACTAACATGAGTTCGAATACCTATCTTTCATAACTTAGACGTATAGTCATGCTCACACCCAAAAATGACAAAACGTTCTAAATCTCTCGGAACTTGATCTCGTTTAATCATCGTACTAAATCATAACATCAAACCCCAAAACAATCCCAAAAAAATTTTTATTTTTTTTAAAAGGACACGGACCCTGTGTAAAGGTCCGTGTAGGTGTTGGAAATTCTAATTTTGAAGGAAAAAGGGCACGAACTCCGTGTCCGGGTCCGGGTCCAGGTCCGGGAAGGGGTCTGGGTAGCCTCTGAACTTACAAACTCGCGAAAATTCACTAACTTATTGATTCATTCTTCCAATCCAAGCCTAGGGACCATGACCCAACACCTCGAGACTCATACTAGGATGCTATTACATTGATTCAAACCCGTAAAAAACACCCCAAACATCCCCAAGCATCGGCAAGCAACTTCAATACAACAATAACCCGTAATTCGACATCATTTCGCTTCCTATGATTTCTATTGCATCCCAAGCCATTCCTGACCCCAAATTAACCACAAATAACACCTAAATACATCCCATAACATATCTAAATTCAATAGAACAAGCCCGGTGGCGCCCAACGAATCCTGCAACTCAAAAACTTCAAGAACGCATTTTCAGAAAAACGCAGTTTGAGCAGTCCCACAAAAACGACCATAACTCAGTCATTTCTTATCCTAATATTTCGAATTGACTGTTTAATCGAAGGTATCAAAAATTTCTACGTTTTATATGTTGAAAGTCTTTCCAGAAAATAGACCGAAAATTCTCAGTATTTAAAATGACAGCAAATTTTGAGTTTTCAGATCTAAAATCGTTTCAAAACCGATCCAACAAATTTTTGCTTAAATTTTTTACAACATACATGGACTTTCACGCATAATAAACAACAACACGAATAATATGACAAGATCGATGCAAGAATGAAAGAATATACATGCTTTTTGATATTTAAAATTACCGAACCGGCGATACCGAAGCGGAAATGGTGCGAGGGTAGATCCGGGACGATCGTGGAACGATTTTCTTGAAGAAACCTCAACGAAAATATGCTGGAAAATTGAAGAGGGAGAGGCGGCTGCACTCTTGTTCTAAGAACCCTAATTTTCTCTTCAAAAATGAAATGAAATAGAAGGCCAAGAATTGTGTGTGTATCTAACGTGTGTGAGTGTGTGTAAATGTGGGTGTGTTCGTGAGTTTGTAGTTAGATTTAGGAAAAGAAAATGCTTAATTTAATAATTAAAATACTAATAAAATGCTAACCCACCTTTACTTTACTAACAAATCCCAAATTAAAAATTAAAACACAACATTGATAAATTTTAAAGGTTTTAAATTCTTAAATCACAATATAAATAAATTTGGATTTAAAATACTAAAAACTAAATAATTCAATTAAAATGCTCCTTTCTAACTTAAAATAAAATACCACATTTTAAACTTGTCAAAATCGTCGTCGGTCTCTATTCCTCGATCCCGTATCAAATAATCGCCTGAAACGTAAAACTCAAGAGAACATTTTAACGTGCATCACATACACATAAATAATTTAAAATAATACAATTTCATAAAACATGCATTGCAAAAATCATTTTAAAATTAAATAAATAATTTAACCATTAAATAAGTGCATGAGTTTTACGTGTACTGAATTTGGGCTCTACACACATGCTCACTTTAACTTTTTACATAACCAAGACTGCAAGGGCCGAAATTTTCATCTCCTATTCTCCTTCATTTTTGATTCTTCAGTTGTTGAAGATTGCATACTCTTCTCAAAGAAAAATCCTCTAATTTTTCTAGTGCAAAATTAGATAGGATCTTCCTTGGTTGTGGTAGGCTTAATTTTTGAGCAAGGAGTGCTCATTGGAGGCTTATAGATGGTCTAGCCATTGAAGATATTATATTGATGTCAATTTCTAACGGCATGAGATAATTTGTTGCAACAAACCGAGGCCAAATTTTTGGGGCATTACATGCTGCCCATTTCGGGCAGCTCGGGCTGCCTGAGGGGCTGCCCATTTCAGGCATCAAGGGCAGCCCGAGGGGCAGCCCGAACCCTCCCTTTTAAAAAAAAAAAATTGTTGGCCGGAATCCGGCAACAGCGATGACGACTAGGGTTTCCAAAAGTGTTTTGGAATATCAAAGTGTCATGGGCCTTGAGTTGCTGGGTCATTGGATGGTCAACATAATTTGTGAAATTTAAATGAGCCAAAATATTTTTGGTGAAAAATGTCTTATTACCCTTAATTTTAAACCTATAAATGTTGTACATATTTTCTCATAAAATAAATATTTGAATTTGGACTTTAATTATTTATAGTAAATGGTGATTTACAAGAAATTCGGTTATAAATAAATTAATTAGAAAGTACACAAAGGAGTTTTTTGACTTTGTTGATTTAGTTTATAATTGTGGCGGTTAGTGATTGGATCAAGATATATAATATTGGATAAAATGATTATTGTGATATTTAATTGATAATGTATGATATGTGATATTATGCATGAAGGATGATCAAAAGCTCAAGCCTAATTTGCTAGGTGTATGATAGGATATTTTTTGTTGAATAATTGTAAAAATTATCAATTTATTAGTGGGTTTGGTTTATGGCCTGTTACCACACATGAAATGTATCCCTATTTGCCATGGATATTTATTTGTAAATATTAGTATAGTGGAAGATCAAGATTGGAATATGGTGGCCTTGGTGATTATGAAGATCGAAGACATGTAAATATTGGAGGCTTATGTAAAAGTTGCATTTGCATCCCATGCATTTCCCAAGGATTGGACCTAGGCCCGTGTTTGGCTCACACGGGTCATTAGTTATTGGGGCGATTGATCATCCTTGTTTAGTTTACTGTTTATAATATATGCATAATATGTTATAAATAATGAGTATGTGCGTTATTTTTATGATAATAACAAAGTTGCATGAATCCGGCAAACATACGGTCAAACATGACGAGCTTTTAAACAAAATTAATGATGAGACCTTTCAAAATTAAAAAACCCTCATTTTGAATAAGATTCAAAATTAATACCAAGCCCGAAAAGGGGAATTATAAAGGTGTTTATAATTTTCATGTCTTCCATCGACAATGGGTTCATGATAAACGCTACCCGTGCTCGGGGCTCGGCTCATATTACTGGGGAGCCCTGGACACCGGAAAGATGTGATATCCATTGACATGGTGATGTGAACTACGTGGAACTCCCATGATTTCGGCTCATATTATTGAGGGAACTCATGACGACCGTCCATTAAGGTTCAACATCGATGGGTAAGGTTTGACACGTAAATATGAATGACGTCATATTATTGGGTCATAATCAAACGTGAGACTAAAGTTTACGTAGAGGGTTACGTTGAGATGCAATTGGAAACTAACTTTTAGGAATTATGATTGGCTGATATTATTCGGGATCATAATTTGCTAATTGGACCTTACGTACCTATTGAGGAAAGGAGTTTCCCGTTTTCACTATAGGGTAGTGAAAAATGTCAAAAGAGTGGGAGTGAAAATTTATGAAGTAAAAATCCATACTTTATATCGTACTAAATATTTTAAAATAGTCATTAACATTTATCTGTTTTACTTTCAGTACAAATTTTGACAATGTCTTCGATTCGCAATCCGCTATCTGCAATACTCAACAAACACATTTTAACTGGACCTAATTACCTCAACTAGATAAGAAACCTGAAAATCGTCTTGAATTCGGAAAGATTGCATATACACTTACTGAGTCGCCCCCTGTTGAGGCTCCGACTAGCTGCACTACTGAAAAATTGCAGACTTACAAGGATTGGTGTGACCATGACTTGCGAGCTAAGAGTTATATGCAGGCTTCTATGAATGAAGAGCTGCAGAGGCGTTTTGAGGATGCAAATAATGCTGCTGACATTCATTTGCATCTCAAGGAGCTATTTGGTGAGCACACTCGACCTCTTAAGCATGCTACCGTCAAGGAGCTGATTACTTTATGCATGCGAGATGGGGCCTTGGTCCATGAGCATGGCCTAAAGATGATTGGTCTTGTGGACAAGCTCGTTGGCATGGATCTTACGTTGCCTTCGGAGTTGACAACCAACGTGTTGCTCTTTCACTGTCTAGCTCATTTGATCCTTTTGTGGTGAATTTCAACATGAACAAGCTAGAGCCTAGCCTTGAGGAGTTGGTGAACATGTTTGTTACGTTTGAGTCCACCATCAAGAAAGAGAGGACGGTTCTTTACATGGGTTATTCATCTGGTATAAAGAATAGCCCACCTGAGAAGGAAAGAAGCGTTCTTTCCAACGTCCCAAAAAGAATGTGCCCTTGAAGAGGCAAGCTCCGAATCCCGTTGTGGCAGCCACACCAGTTAAGGATGACAATAATGCTGATGTATGTCATCACTACAAGAAGCCTGGACATTGGAGGCGTAACTGCAGAGAATATCTTGCCCAGAAGAGTTCTACAAATGGTATGTTCTATATTGAAGTAAAAATTTCAATTAACTCTACTTCTTGGGTATTGGATATTAGTTGTGGCTCACATCTCTGTAATGATTTGCAGGTGATGGGAAGAAGTAAGAGACTAAGGGAAGATGAGACCTTCTTGAGGATGGGTAATGGGGCAAGAGTTGCTGCCAAGGCTATTGTAGATGTTTAGTTGCTTTTGAACAATGATTTTAAGAGATGTTTTGTTTGTACCTGATTTGGTGAAAAACATTGTTTTCATTTCTATGCTTGATAAACATGGATATTTTTGTTTATTTAGCAAAGGTTTTTGCAATATTTACAAGAAATAATGTTTAATTGGTACTGGAGAACTTGAAAACGATTTCTATAACTTAAAATTGAAAGATATTTCATTAAACAATGTCCAAGCAATAACAACAACAAACAAACGAAAACAAGTTACTCTAAATTTGGCACAATTATGGCATGCTCGATTAGGATATATTTCTATAAGAAGGATGAACAAACTAGTGGGAGTAGTCATGTTTGATATGTCTGATATTAATTATCTCACGACTTGTGAATCCTGTCTGAAAGAAAAGATGACAAAAATTCCCTTTAAGGGCCATGTGGAGCGAGCCAAATGGTTATTGGATTTAATTCATACCAATGCGTGCGGTCCGCTTAGCATCACCACTAAGCATGGACATGCCTACTTCATCACCTTTATCGATGACTTTTCGAGGTATGGGTATGTGTATTTGATGAAATACAAATCTGAAGCCTTTGAAAGGTTCAAAGAATTCAGAAGTGAAGTAGAGAAACAGTTGGGACGAAGCATCAAGTCACTTCGATCGGATCGAGGTGGTGAGTATTTGAGTGCCGAGTTCCAAGAGTATCTTAGGGAGAATGAGATTCTCTCGCAGTGGACTCCGCCTTCTACACCGCAGTTGAATGGTGTTTCGGAGCGTCGTAACCGGACTATATGGACATGGTTCGGTCTATGATGGGGTTCACGGAGTTGCCAGTCATCCTTTTGGGGATATGCGCTTGAGACAGCGAAACTGTTGCTGAACAATGTCCATTCAGAGGCAGTTGATAAGACACCATATGAGATACTGATGGGTAAGCCTTCCAAATATTCTTATCTTAGAATATGGGAATGTCCTGCTTATGTGAAGCAGGCAGTAGGAGATAAATTGGATAGTCGATCTATTTTATGTTACTTTGTAGGACATCCAAGGAATTCAGTTGGATATTATTTCTATTATCCACAAGAAACAAATGTGTTTGTTTCTAGGAATGAAACTTTTTTGGAAAAAAAATTTCTATTGGATAGAAAATGAGAGATGATAGAACTCGAAGAGGTTCGAGAGACACCCACAATTGAAGAACCTACACGCGAAGAGCCAAGAGAGGAGATACAAGCTCCTAGAAGATCCGAGAGAGTCTCGAGACCACCTATGTGGTATGGTCTGCTTCTTGAAGAGGGCCATGATGAGCCTAACCATGGATGTGATCCATTAACCTTCAAAGAAGCGTTATCTGATGCCGATTCATCCAAGTGGCTTGAAGCAATGGAATCTGAGATGAATTCCATGCATTTGAACCAAGTGTGGAATCTTGTGGATCCACCTGAGGGAACAGTTCACATAGGGTGTAAATGGATTTACAAGAGGAAACTTGGGGTGTATATGAAGGTATTGACCTTCAAGGCGCGATTGGTAACAAAAAGATATACTCAAAGACAAGGATTTGACTTTGAGAAAACCATTTCTCCAGTTGCAATGTTCAAGTTTATAAGGATATTGCTAGTCATAGCTGCATGGTATGACTATGAGATATTGCAGATGGATAACAAGACAGCCTTTCTTAATGGGGACATTAAGGAAGAGATTTACATGTCTCAACCTGAAGGGTTTACATCTGTCGGAAGCGAGCATATGGTATGCAAACTTCATAGATCTATTTATGGTCTAAAGCAGGAATCTAGGAGTTGGAACCTCGGATTCGATAGTACAATCAAAGAGTTTAGTTTTACTAAAAATCCTGAGAAACCCTGTTTGTATAAGAAGGTCAGTGGGAGTGCTGTGATTTTTCTGGTGCTTTATGTTGATGACATTCTACTCATTGGGAATGATGCAGGGATGTTGCAATCAACTAAGATATGGTTAGCGAGTAAGTTCTCGATGCAGGACTTGGGTGAAGCATATTTTGTATTGGGAATATAGATCTATAGAGATAGATCAAGAAGATTGCTTGGTCTCACCCAGTCCACATACAACGATACCATTGTTAAGCGGTTCTCAATGGATGAGTCCAAGAGAGGACATCTACCAATGTGGCATGGCGTGTCCTATCCAAGTATATGTCTCCCAAGACTGATGTAGAGATAGCGGTGATGACACGCATTCCAAATGCATCCGCAATTGGTAGTATCATGTATGGGATGATATCTACACGTCCTGACGTGGCTTATGCACTAAGTGTAATGAAGTAGATATCAATCAAATCCTTATATTCCACAGTGGAAAGCTGTGAAAGACATTCTCAAGTATTTGAGAATGACCAATAAGTTGTTCTTGGTCTATGGGGGAAGAGAACTGAAATTGGAAGGCTATACCGACTCTAGCTTCCAAAGCGATATCGATGACTCAAAGTCAACCTCTGGATTCGTATTCATGCTCAATGGTGCTGCTGTTTGTTGGAAGAGTTCCAAGCAAGACAGTACTGCGGATTCCACCACTAAGACTGAATACATTGCTGAATCAGCTGCAGCAAAGGAGGCTGTTTGGTTAAGAAATTTTGTCCAAGATTTGGGCGTCATTCCTAATGGAGTTGCTCCTGTCCCGGTGTTGTGACAACACGGGAGCCATTGCTCAGGCGAAAGAGCCAAGGTCTCATCAGAAATCCAAACATGTATTGAGAAAGTACCACATACTCCGAGAGATTGTGAAAAGAGGAGAAGTGTCGATTGACAAAATCGGCTCCGCAAATAATGTTGCTGATCTGCTAACTAAGCCTTTACCTGGACCATTATTCGAGAGACATCGCGAATCAATGGGTTTGAAGCAAATTATTAGTCTGCTCTTGTGCAAGTGGGAGATTGTTAGAGTAGGTTCCCGTCGAGCCAAGTGTTGGCCGATGGTTAATGTTGAAACTCTATGTATAAACAATCTTTATTTTAATAATATTTGAAATTATTGTTTTGGCACAACTTTATCTGTATTCCCATGATTGTAGCATAGATAAAATCCTTTAATATACAAATAGTAGAAAGAATATGAGATGCTCATGTGATGAGTATCATGAAACTCATATTTGGAATACTATATATTCTAAACAGTTCTTAGTCGATTCAGCCGCCGCTAAGAAGGATAAAGGCCGCTCGAGCTTGAGACTAGTATTTGCTCTGTGAGTACCATGTTTCATTGGTCGGGGACATTGTGATGTCCGGGTATGCAGATAGGTGCTCTTTGTAGAGTGCACTGAACAACCCTCTATAAAAGACTTTCCAAGTGGTTCTCACTTATCGAGTGAAAATGTTTTAGTTTATGATTATACACCATTAGTCTTGGACCCAGATCACCTACAGTGGTACCACCACTGTAGGTGATGCTGTGCCTATTTTTTTTATTATTTTTTCAATTTTTTTCTTTTTTCTACTTTTTTTCCTCCATTTTTTTTCTTTTGTTTTCCCTCCATTTTTTTTCTTCTTTCACAAATATTACCCAACAATTTTATATGAAATAATATAAACATTTTAATTATTTTATGTTAAATTAATAATTTTGTCATTAAAAATTACTATATTAAATTTTTACATGTGAAAAATCGTATCATTTTTTTCGAATTTGATGAGTATTATTAATTTTATTTTTCAATGAACAAAATTTTTAACAATATAAAACTATTAACATGTTAATGCTTAAATTAAAATTTAGAACATTTCCATCAAGCAATATCAAAAATTAAAATTCAACACCACATTTCCATCAAAAATAAATATTGGATATATTTCCATTGAAATCCATGGCTTCAAGAGAATGGTGAGGATGATCAAATTGTGCTTACATTAAATAAGAATAAATATTATAAAATCAATTTTACTATATAAGAATTAATATTTTTTTGGCTTAATATTTTTACCCACTAAAAAATTTCCAGATATCATTAAAGTTCATACCATCAATAATTCAGTGAAATTGAATTGACACAATAAGAGTTTCATATCAATAGCACCGTAAAAATACAAACCAACAAAAACAAATAAAAAATTCGATAGCCAAACAATTAGAAAAAGAATTAGACATTTTAAGAAACAAGAAAATCGAACCTTGTATGTTATAGTATTTCCTGTAAAATTAAAAAATAATAATAAAATTGAGTGAGAGAGAAAAAATGAGAAAAAAAAAAGAAAATAGACAAAAGAAGACGAAATGAAATAGCCGAGAAGAAAACAAAACTGTGTGAATAATGTCTGTGGAAGAGGGAAAAATGAGGAAAATATAGGGAAAACAAAAGAAAAAAAGAGAGGGAAAGAAAGTAGAAAAAAGAAAAGAATTAAAAGAATTAAAAAAAATAGGCACAGCATCACCTACAGTGCTGGTACCACTGTAGGTGATCCGGGTCCATTAGTCTTTATGACCCGGGACAAAATTGAGACTCTATATGCTAGCGTTGCACTTTGACTTGTTTACCGACTCTCATGGGGTCATCAGGTGGCAAGGTTCGGTGTTTTGTTGAAACATATAGGAGTCGATGCATTGTAGTCGGGGATTCACCACTTACCTTCGGGTATAGATATCCTATGTGATCTCATGTGTATGTAGTTTGAAATCTCTTATCAGAGTGTTGGTGGTAATTATGAAAGGGGTTTCATGGATTACACCATCGATGCAACTAAGACATGACACATAGTATCGATTCTTTGACAGCTCTCGATATACCAATAGTTGTCGAATCGGTCGGGATATATGAGATGAAAGGACCGTACTGTACGCTAACCATAATTGAATGGTTCTTGCAGGCACTATCATTTGATACCTAGGGATTCATGTAAGCGATGCTGCTAGACGTTTAACATGATTTGTGTTAGAGTAGGTGCCCGTCGAGCCAAGTGTTGGCCGAGGGTTCATATTTAAACTCTATGTATGAACAGTGTTTATTTTAATAATATTTGAATTTATTGTTTTGGCACTTCTTTATCTGTATACCCATGCTAGGTTGCATAGATAAAGTCCTTGAATATACAAATAGTAGAAAGAATATGAGATGCTCATATAATGAGTATCATGAAACTCATATTTGGAATACTGTATATTCTAAACAGTTCCTAGTCGATTCAGCCGCCGCTAAGAAGGATATAGGCCGCTCGAGTACGAGACTAGTATCTGCGATGTTAGTACCATGTTTCATTGGTAGGGGACATTGTGATGTCCGAGCATGCAGATAGATGCTCCTTGTAGAGTGCACTGAACAACCCTCCATAAAGGACTTTTTAAGTGGTTCTCACTTATCGAGTGGAAACGTCCTAGTTTATGGTTGTACACCATTAGTACTTATGACCCGGGACAACATTGAGACTCTATGGGCTAGAATTACACTTTGACTTGTTTACCGACTCTCATGGGGTCATCAAGTGGCAAGGTTGGGTGTTCTGTCAAAACATATATGAGTCGATGCATTGTAGTCGGGGATTCACCGCTTACCTTCAGGTATGGATATCCTATGTGATATCATGTGTATGTAGTTTGAAATCTCTGATCAGAGTATGGTGGTAATTATGAAAGGGGTTTCATAGATTACACCATCGATGCAACTACGACATGACACATAGTATCGATTCATTGACAACTCTCAATATACCAATGGTTGTCGAATCGGTCGGGATATATGAGTTGAAGGGACCGTACTGTATGCTAACCATAATTGAATGGTTCTTGCAGGCACTATCATTTGATACCTAGGGAATCATGTAAGCGATGCTGCTACGCGTTTAACATGATTGGTTGGGTACTATCAGACTTGAGTTCTGACATTCTTGTTATCAAGGAGTTGATAAGTAAGAATGGAGCAATTGGGGTATGCTCGTATAAGGACATGTTTAGTCCGAATCACATGGAGATGTGAACCCACGGCTAGTTGTATCAATGAACCATTGAGGTCACAAAAGTACTAGGTTTCTAGATCCCGTTGGAAGTAAAATAGTTCAATGTGTTAAACGGCTTATAAAGGAGTTTATAAGCTTGAGGAAAAATAGAAGTGTGACTTCTATGAAGGAAATGTAATTTTTAATTTATGAATGTGTTCTTAAATTAAAAGTTGGCCAAATAAATAATGTATTTGAGAATTGTGATTTTCATAAGCATTATTATGGACTAAATTAAATTAATTCAAGTGTTGAATTAATTAAACACTAGTGGGCCTAGTAGAGTTCAAATAATTAAATTAATTCAAGTGTTGATTTAATTAAGTAACATTGGGCCTTGTAGAGCATAATTGGAAATAATTATTTAACTAGTGGGTTTGAGTAAAATCAAGCATTGTTTAATTGGGCTCAAATATGTTTGAGACAATTTAAATTAAAAGTCCATGGGCCCTTTGTAAATGTTACAAGCCCACTTGATTTGCATGCTTGGGAGGTGAAGGGCTGTGGATTACTTTTGATTAAAATATTGGCATGGCATACACATGCTTCCTTTAGCTTTTCCCACAACCAATACAAGTCATTCACTCTCCCACTCATACTCACTTGGCCGAAATTTCTAGCTCTTCTCTCCCTTATTTTTGTTCTTCAATTGTTGGAGAAACAATTCTCTTCTCAAAGAAAAATACCCGACATTTTCTAGTGCTAGTGTAAGGTGGATCATTTAAGTTTGGTGGTGTGCTTGATTTTGAAGGAAGGACTCAAGGACAAGGAGAGCTTGTAGATTTGTCTTGCCTTTGAAGAGCTTAGTTGCTTGACAACTAAGTTGGTGCCAAACATCAATCTCAAGAGATTGATAGGTAAAATTTCATAACACCCTATGTATGACATATTGTGTTTTTGTATTTTCTACACACATAGTACATGTGGTGCTCGAATTTCTCTTGCAAAAACCGAAATTTTGAGCTTCCGTTGCCTTTCGAGCACCTAAAACCAATCCCCTTTCAATTGGTATCCGAGCTTTGGTTACTATTTTGGTGTAGAAAATACATAATATTATATTGAGGTCGATTTCTAACAGCATGAAATGATTTTTGCAACAAAATAAAAGGCCATGTGAAGGGTTATTTCGGGTAGCTCGGGCTGCCCGAGGGGCTGCCCATTTCGGGCAGCAAGGGCATCGGACTGCCCAAAACCCTCTATTCAAAATAAAAAAAAAATTTGCATGTTGGCCGGAATCTGGCGACGAAGCTCCGGCGACGGCGATGACGACTAGGGTTTTCAAAAGGTGTTTTGAAATATCAAAGTGTCATGGGCCTTGAGTTGTTGGGCCATTGGATGGCTAATATATTTGTGAAATTTAAATGGGCCAAAATGTTTTTGGTAAAAAATGATTTTTTGTGCCCTTAAGTTTAAATTTACAAAAGTTGCAAATATTTTCTCATGAAATAAATAATTGAAGTTGGACTTTAATTATTTATAGTAAATTGTGATTTGCAATAAATTCGGTTATAAATAAATTAATTAGAAAGTAGACAAAGGTGTTTGTATACTTTGTTAATTTAGTTTATAATCGTGGCGGTTAGTGATTGGTTCAAGATATACAATATTGGATCAATTGATTATTGTGATAATTAATTGATGGTGTATGATATGTGATATTATGCATGAATGATGATCAAAAGCCCAAGCCCAATTTGCTAGGTGTATGCTATGATATTTTGTGTTGAATGATTGTAATAATTATCAAATTTAAAGTGGGCTTGGTTTATGGCCCGTTCCCACCCCCATAAGATGTATCCCTATTTGCCATGGATATTTATTTGTAAATATTAGTATAGTGGATGATCAAGATTGGAAGATGGTGGCCATGATGATTATGAAGATCGAAGACATGTAAATATTGGAAGCTAATGTAATAGTTGCATTTGCATCCCTTGCATTTTCCTAGGATTGGACCTAGGCCCGTGTTTGGCTCACACGGGCCATTAGTTTTGGGGCGATTGATCATCCTTGTTTTGTTTACTGTTTATAATATATGTATGATATGTTATAAATAATGAGTATGTGCGTTATTATTATGATAATAACAAAGTTTCATGAATCCGGCAAACATACGATCAAACATGGCAACTTTTTAAATAAAATTAATGATGAGACCTTTCAAAATTAAAAATCCCCATTTTGATTAAGATTCAAAATTAATATCAAGCCCGAAAAGGGGAATTATAAATTTGTTTATAATTTCCATGTCTTCCATCGACAATGGGTGCATGATGAATGCTACCCGTGCTCGGGGCTCGGCTCATATTATTGGGGGGGCCCTGGGTGCCGGAAAGCTGTGACATCCATTGACATGGTGATGTGAACTACGTGGAACTCCCATGATTTCGGCTCATATTATTGGGGGAACTCATGGCGACCGTCCATTAAGGTTCAACATCAATGGGTAAGGCTTGACACGTGAAGATGAATGACGTCATATTATTGGGTCCTAATCAAACGTGAGACAAAAGTTTACGTAAAGGGTTGCATGGTGATGCAATTGGAAACTACCTTTTAGGGATTGTGATTGGCTGATATTATTCGAGATCATAATTCGCTAATTGGACCTTGCATACCTACTGAGGAAAAGAGTTTCCCGTTTTCACTAGAGGGTAGTGAAAATGTCAAAATAGTGGGAGCGAAAATTTATAAAGTAAAAGTCCATACTCTATATCTTACTAAATATTTTAAAATAGTCATTAACATTTATCTGTTTTACTTTTCAGTACAAAATTTGACAATGTCTTCGATTCACAATCCGCTATCCGCAATACACGAAAAACACGTGTTAACTGGACCTAATTACCTCACTTGGCTAAGAAACTTAAAAATCGTCTTGAACTCGGAAAAGATTGCATATACACTGACTGAGTCGCCCCCTGTTGAGGCTCCGACTAGCTGCACTCCTGAGGAATTGCAGACTTACAAGGATTGGTGTGACCATGACTTGAAAGCCAGGTGTTATATGCAGGCTTCTATGAATGATGAGCTGCAGAGGCGTTTTGAGGATGCAAAGAATGCTGCTGACATTCATTATCACCTCAAGGAGCTCTTTGCTGAGCAGACTCGGCCTCTTAGGCATGCTACCGTCAAGGAGCTGATCACTTTGCTCATGCGAGATGGGGCCTCGATCCATGAGCATGGCCTAAAGATGATTGGGCTCGTGGACAAGCTCGTTTGCATGGATTTGATGTTGCCTTCGGAGCTGACCACTGACGTGTTGCTGTTGTCATTGCCTAGCTCATTTGATCCTTTTGTGGTGAAATTCAACATGAACAAGATGGAGCCGACCCTTGAGGAGTTGGTGAACATGCTTGTGACCTTTGAGTCCACCATCAAGAAAGAGAAGCCGGTTCTTTTTGTGGGCTCTTCATCTGGTACGAAGACCGGTCCACCTGGGAAGGGAAAGAAGTGTTCTTTCCAACGTCCCAAGAAGAACGTGCCCTTGAAGAGGCGGACTCCGGGTCCCGTTGTGGCAGCCACACCAGTGAAGGCTGGCAAGACTCTTGACATCTGTCATCACTGCAAGAAGCCTGGACATTGGAGGCGTAACTGCAGGGAATATCTTTCCCAGAAGAGTTCTGGAAACGGTATGTTCTATATTGAAGTAAACATTTCAATTAACTCTATTTCTTGGGT
Organism: Primulina tabacum; assembly: GCF_025594145.1. NCBI lineage: Eukaryota > Viridiplantae > Streptophyta > Magnoliopsida > Lamiales > Gesneriaceae > Primulina > Primulina tabacum. Next base: position 23,072,254 of record NC_134557.1, on the reverse strand, counting down.
ATTGGATACCGGCTGTGGCTCACATCTATGTAATGATTTGCTGGCGATGGGAAGAAGTAGGAGGCTCAGGGAAGGTGAGACCTTCTTGAGGATGGGCAATGGGGCAAGGGTTGCTGCTAAGGCTGTAAGAGATGTTTGCTTGTATTTGAACAATGATTTTAAGTTAATGTTGAGAGATGTTTTGTTTGTACCAGACTTGGTGAAAAACATTATTTCCATTTCTATGCTTGATAAAGATGGATTTTCTTGTTTATTTAGCAAAGGTGTTTGCAACATTTACAAGAATGAATGCTTAATTGGTATTGGAGAACTTGAAAACGATCTCTACACCTTAAAATTGAAAGATATTCCACTAAACAATGTCCAAGCAATAACAACAACAAACAAGCGAAGACAAGATACCCTAAATTCGGCACAATTATGGCATGCTCGATTATGACATATTTCCCTAAAAGGGATGAACAAGCTAGTGGGAGTGGGCATGTTTGATATGTCTGATATTAATACTCTCACGACTTGTGAATCCTGTCTAAAAGGAAAGATGACCAAAATTCCCTTTAAGGGCCATGTGGAGCGAGCCACAGGGTTATTGGATTTGATCCATACCGATGTGTGTGGTCCGCTTAGCATCACCACTAAGCATGGAAATGCCTACTTCATCACCTTTACCGATGACTTTTTGAGGTATGGGTATGTGTATTCGATGAAATACAAGTCTGAAGCCTTTGAAAGATTCAAAGAATTCAGAAGTGAAGTAGAGAAACAGTTGGGACGAAGCATCAAGACACTTTGATCGGATCGAGGTGGTGAGTACTTGAGTGCCGAGTTCCAAGAGTATTTTAGGGAGAATGGGATTCTCTCTCAGTGGACTCCGCCCGCTACACCACAGTTGAATGGTGTTTCGGAGCTTCGTAACCGGACTTTGATGGACATGGTTCGGTCTATGATGGTGTTCACGGAGTTGCCACCATCCTTTTGGGGATGTGCGCTTGAGACAGCGGCACTGTTGTTGAACAATGTCCATACAAAGGCAGTTGATAAGACACCATATGAGATATGGATGGGTAAGCCACCCAAATATTCTTATCTTAGAATATGGGGGTGCCTTGCTTATGTGAAGCAGGTAGGGGAAGATAAATTGGATAGTCGATCCATTTTATGTTACTTTGTGGGATATCCAAAGAATTCGGTTGGATACTACTTCTATCATCCCCAAGAAACAAAATTGTTTGTTTCTAGGAATGCAACCTTTTTGGAAAAGGAATTTCTATTGGATAGAAAAGGGGAGATGATAGAACTCGAAGAGGTTCGAGAGACACCCACAATTATAGAACCCACACCCGAAGAGCCAAGAGAGGAGATACAAGCTCCTAGAAGATCCGAGAGAGTCTCGAGACCACCTATGAGGTATGATCTGCTTCTTGAAGAAGGCCATGATTAGCCTAACCAAGGATGTGATCCAAGGACCTTCAAGGAAGCGTTATCTGATGCCGATTCATCCAAGTGGCTTGAAGCAATGGAATCTGAGATGAATTCCATGCATTCGAACCAGGTGTGGAATCTCGTGGATCCACCTGAGGGAATTGTTCCCATAGGGTGTAAATGGACTTACAAGAGGAAACTTGGGGTGGATGGGAAGGTATTGACCTTCAAGGCGCGATTGGTGGCAAAAGGATATACTCAAAGACAAGGAGTTGACTTTGAGGAAACCTTTTCTCCAGTTGCAATGTTCAAGTCGATAAGGATATTGCTAGCCATAGCTACATGGTATGACTATGAGATATGGCAGATGGATGTCAGGAAAGCCTTTCTTAATGGGGATATTAAGGAAGAGATTTACATGTCTCAACCTGAAGGGTTTACATCCGTCGGAAGTGAGCATATGGTTTGCAAACTTCAAAGATCTATTTATGGTCTAAAGCAGGCATCTAGGAGTTGGAACCTTAGATTCGACAGTACAATCAAAGAGTTTGGTTTTACTAAGAATCCTGAGGAACCCTGTGTGTATAAGAAGGTCAGTGGGAGTGCTGTGACATTCCTGGTGCTTTATGTTGATGACATTCTACTCATTGGGAATATTGTAGGAATGTTGCAATCAACTAAGATATGGTTAGCGAGTAAGTTCTCGATGCAGGACTTGGGTGAAGCATCTTTTGTATTGGGACTACAGATCTATAGAGATAGATCAAGAAGATTGCTTGGTCTCACCAAGTCCACATACATTGATTCCATCGTGAAGAGGTTCTCGATGGATGAGTCCTAGAGAGGACATCTACCAATGTGTCATGGCGTGTCCCTATCCAAGTCTATGTCTCCCAAGACTGATGCAGAGATAGAGGCGATGACACGCATTCCGTATGCATCTGTGATTGGTAGCATCATGTATGGGATGATATCTACCCGTCCTGACGTGGCTTTCGCACTAAGTGTAGTGAGTAGGTATCATATGAACCCCGGTCTTCCACATTGGAAAGCTGTGAAAGACATCCTCAAGTATTTGAGAAGGACCAATAAGTTGTTCTTGGTCTATGGGGGTGGGGAACTGAAATTGGAAGGCTATACCGACTCTAGCTTCCAAAGCGATATCGATGACTCGAAGTCAACCTCTGGATTCATATTCATGCTCAATGGTGCTACTGTCTCTTGGAAGAGTTCCAAGCAAGACAGTACAGCGGATTCCACCACTGAGGCAGAATATATTGATGCATCAGCTGCAGCAAAGGAGGCTGTTTGGATAAGGAATTTCGTCCAAGAGTTGGGCGTCATTCCTAATGGAGTTGCTCCTGTCCCGGTGTTTTGTGACAACACGGGAGCCATTGCTCAAGCAAAGGAGCCGAGGTCTCATCAGAAGTCCAAACACGTATTGAGAAAGTACTACATCCTCCGAGAGATTGTGGAAAGAGGAGACGTCACGATTGACAAAGTCGACTCCGCAGATAATGTTGCTGATCCGCTAACTAAGCCTTTACCTGGACCATTATTCGAGAAGCATCGCGAATCGATGGGTTTGAAGCATATGGGTAGTTGGCTCTAGTGCAAGTAGGAGATTGTTAGAGTAGGTGCCCGTCGAGCCAAGTGTTGGCCGAGGGTTCATGTTTAAACTCTATGTATGAACAGTCTTTATTTTAATAATATTTGAATTTATTGTTTTGGCACTTCTTTATCTGTATACCCATGCTAGTTGCATAGATAAAGTCCTTGAATATACAAATAGTAGAAAGAATATGAGATGCTCATATGATGAGAATCATGAAACTCATATTTGGAATACTGTATATTCTAAACAGTTCCTAGTCGATTCAGCCGCCGCTAAGAAGGATATAGGCCGCTCGAGTTCGAGACTAGTATCTGCGATGTGAGTACCATGTTTCATTTGTAGGGGACATTGTGATGTCCGAGCATGCAGATAGGTGCTCCTTGTAGAGTGTACTGAACAACCCTCCATAAAGGACTTTCCAAGTGGTTCTCACTTATCGAGTGGAAACGTCCTAGTTTATGGTTGTACACCATTAGTCCTTATGACCCGGGACAACATTGAGACTCTATGTGCTAGAATTATACTTTGACTTGTTTACCGACCCTCATGGGGTCATCAGTTGGCAAGGTTGGGTGTTCTGTCAAAACATATAGGAGTCGATGCATTGTAGTCTGGGATTCACTGCTTACCTTCGGGTATGGATATCCTATGTGATATCATGTGTATGTAGTTTGAAATCTCTAATCAAAGTATGGTGGTAATTATGAAAGGGGTTTCATAGATTACACCATCGATGCAACTACGACATGACACATAGTATCGATTCATTGACAACTCTTGATATACCAATGGTTGTCGAATCGGTCGGGATATATGAGTTTAAGGGACCGTACTGTACGCTAACCATAATTTAATGGTTCTTGCAGGCACTATCATTTGATACCTAGGGAATCATGTAAGCGATGCTGCTAGGCGTTTAACATGATTGGTTGGGTACTATCAGACTTGAGTTCTGACATTCTTGTTATCAAGGAAGTTGATAAGTAAGAATGGAGCAATTGGGGTATGCTCGTATAAGGACATGTTTAGTCCGAATCACATGAAGATGTAAACCCACGGCTAGTTGTATCAATGAACCATTGAGGGCCACACAAGTACTAGCTTTCTAGATCCCGTTGAGAAGTAAAATAGTTCAATGTGTTGAACGGCTTATAAAGGAGTTTATAAGCTTGAGGAAAAATAGAAGTGTGACTTCTATGAAGGAAATGTAATTTTTAATTTATGAATGTGTTCTTAAATTAAAAGTTGACCAAATAAATAATATATTTGAGAATTGTGATTTTCATAAGCATTATTATGGACTAAATTAAATTAATTCAAGTGTTGAATTAATTAAACACTAGTGGGCCTAGTAGAGTCCAAATAATTAAATTAATTCAAGTGTTGAATTAATTAAGTAACATTGGGCCTTGTAGAGCACAATTGAAAATAATTATTTAACTAGTGGGCTTGAGTAAAATCAAGCATTGTTTAATTTGGGATCAAATATGTTTGAGACAATTTAAATTAAAAGTTCATGGGCCCTTTGTAAATGTTACAAGCCCAATGATTTGCATGCTTGGGAGGTGAAGGGTTGTGGATTACTTTTGATTAAAGTATTGGCATGGCATGCACATGCTTCCTTTAGCTTTTCCCACAACCAAGACAAGTCATTCACTCTCCCACTCATACTCACTTGGCCGAAATTTCTAGCTCCTCTCTCCCTCATTTTTGTTCTTCAATTGTTAGAGAAACAATTCTCTTCTCCAAGAAAAATACCTTACATTTTCTAGTGCAAGTGTAAGGTGGATATTTTAAGTTTGGTGGTGGGCTTGATTTCGAAGGAAGGACTCAAGGACAAGGAGAGCTCGTAGATTTGTCTTGCCTTTGAAGAGCTTAGTTGCTTGACAACTAAGTTGGTGCCAAACATCAATCTCAAGAGATTGATAGGTAAAATTTCATAACACCCTATGTATGACATATTGTGTTTTTGTATTTTCTACACACCTAGTACATGTGGTGCTCGAATTTCTCTTGCAAAAACCGAAATTTGTTGCCTTTCGAGCACCTAAAATCGATCCCCTTTCAATTGGTTGGGTACTATCAGATTTGAGTTCTGACGTTCTTATTATCAAAGAGTTTATAATTAAGAATGGAGCAATTGGGGTATGCTTATATAAGGACATGTTTAGTCCCGAATCACATTAATATGTGAACCCACGGCTAGTTGTATCAATGAACCATTGAGTGCGATACAAGTGCTAACTTTCTAGATCTCGTTGAGAAGGAAATTAGTTCAATATGTTAAACGGATTATAAAGGAGTTTATAAGCGCAAAGAAAAATAGAAGTATGACTTCTATAAGAGAATTATGGGGAATGTAACTTTTAATTTATGAGAGTGTTCCTAAATTAAAAGATGGCTCAAATAAATAATGTATTTGAAAATTGTGATTTTCATAAACATTATTATGGACTAAATTAAATTATTTCAAGTGTTGAACTAATTAAACACTAGTGGGGCAAGTAGAGCCCAAATAAATAAATTAATTCAAGTGTTGAATTAATTAAATCATATTGGGTCTTGTAGATCCCAATAGGAAATAATTATTCAACTAGTGGGCATCAGTAAATTCAAGTAAGGTTTTATTGGTCTCAAATTTTTTTGAGACATTTAAATTAAAGTCCATTGACTTTGTAATTGTTACAAGCCCAAATAAAATTGCATGCATGGGAGGTAAAGGGTTGGAGGCTATTTTTTCAATATCCAAAGCATGGCATGCACATGCTCACTTTAACTTTTTACATAACCAAGACATGCAAGGGCCGAAATTTTCATCTCCTATTCTCCTTCACTTTTGCTTCTTCAATTTTTGATGATTGCATACTCTTCTCAAAGAAAAATCCTCTAATTTTTCTAGTGCAAAATTAGAGGAGATCTTCCTTGGTTATGGTTGGTGATAGGATCGATTAACGTATCAAGAGTGTTTAGAAGGAGGGTTGAATAAACACTCACAATTAAAACTGATCTTTTCGAATTTTGAGTTCAGTTTGGTGAAAAACTGATTCTCGGAATCTTGTTGGTCAATGACAATCAGTTAAACTAAAGTAGTTGCGGAAAGTAACTGACTCAAAGATAGTATATTAAAATAAAATACACAAGGATTGTTTCTGGATGTACGGAGATTTCAATTACTCCTACGTCACCCCTTCTATCTCAAGGATAGGATTTCCACTAAAAGACTTTGATCCAATACAAGATTTGTACTGACTTACTTCAGTTTGGACTTATTACTGCCAAAAGCTGAAACTCTTAGTATTACAAAATGTTCTCAGTGAGTAACTGATCTTAGCACTATCGAATTTAACGATTATTACAAAGTGCTAGTGAGCTCAAATTGTAGCCTTGACTGCTACGAATAAATCAAGTAAGAGTGAGCTAAGATTTTGGCAGAGTAACAGCAAGCTTTGAATGGAATGATCTTTTTTTTATTCAGCTGTTCTTCTGTCATATTTATAAGCTTCCCTTCCAACGGTAACTTGAGATATATTTGAATCTTTGTATCCGTTGATTGTCACTTCATTATTTCTTGGGCATTGTTTGCTTCATTTATTGTAATGCGGCGTCTTAACTGCTTTAGCTGAAATGCGTTGTTCTAAGCTGTATTGATTGAAGTGCGGCGTTTCCTATTCAGTTGCAGTCCTCTATGTCTCTTTGTCGGTTGAGTGTTCTTTTCCGAGACATGTTCAGTTGAAGGATGCTTAGCTTAAAAGCATACGGCTGAATGTATCAACTGATCGGTTTCCAACTGATCAGTTTTCTTTATTAGATCAGCTGACTTCAGTTGTTAAGTCCAGTTGCTGAATTGCGCGTATCAGTTGGTTCATATTTTGTCAAACGCCGGAATTTAGTTTCCAACAATTTTCCCCTTTATGGTGTTTGACAAAACTAAGTAAATAATAATTGAACGTCTAAACTCATTGTAGATAAAATAAGAGATTGATCAACTGAATAATGGACTACACGAATCTGTAGAGATTTTTCTTCAACGAGAAGATTTCTTTTGTTGTTCTAGAATCTCTTTGATCTCTTCCCCCTTTTTGTCAAACAAATCCATCTTTTCAGATACTCTTCGAACGTCAGTGGAAAGAATTTTGACATCTGAGGAGATACTTGAGACAGCAGATTTTAAAAGAGTCTGCAGCAATTCCATTTTATTAGAAACAGAAGTTTCCAATCGCTCAACTCGTTTGCTGATAACGTCTTGAGTGATGGAGAGACTCTCAGCCAAACCTCTGTTATTTTTCATCTCAATCGCAGTTCGGGTAAGAGACTCCATGTTTGCTTGAATGGCTTTCAGTTTTGCTGAATCAAATTCAATTGAAGATCCAATTTGACAGTATGAGACAATTGTGTGGATTGAATTTTCTTGATTTCAGTAATCATCTGCTGCATATTGTTCTGCATATTCTGGATTTCTTCAAGGACAAGATCCATTTATGTGGATTGAAGAGGAGGTGATTGATCAGATGTTCCCTGTGTTTGATCTTTAGAGGCTTGATCAGAAATTACTAGAATCATGTTCTGAACTTCAGTTTCAGCAGTTGTAAGATCAGGGACTTTTGATTCAATGACTTCTTCTGCAATCTGAGTTGTAACTACAAAAATTTGTGCCTCTTGTTGTTCTTGCACCAAATCTGGGGCTTGTTCTTCAGTTGAAAAATTTTCAACAATTAATTGAGTTTCCTCCGATTCAGTAGTTCTTTTTCTGATCCAATTCCCAAAATCTGATTTCCCTTTGTAGGCCACTAAGATCTGAGTCCAATTGGGTGAACACAGCTCTATCATGATATGCAGTTGGACCTATGGGATTGTAGTTGGATTTCAGCTTTTCAACCATTCTAGTCAGCTTTTTGGCTCGAATTTGATCAACGAAATATTTTTGCCTCTCCAATGCCTGGGCAATAGTAGCAGATTTGACTATATTCAACACAATCGCTTCAAGTTTAATAAACTTTTTCAGTTGGGATTTGTGCTTCAGCTCTTTGGCAAAAATCTCAGTCCTAAAACTCTTCCAACTATCAAAAGATTTTAGTTTTGATGTGGCAAATGCATTTACCTGTTCCCAAACCAGGTCAATGTGAGTTTGAATAGCATTAGATGGTCTTGGCTCTTCAACTAGCGTGCCATTTCCTTTTTCAGTAGTGAGAATGTGAGGAATATCCAAACCAGAGTGAGTGGTGTCCATTTGTTCCCTTATTATAATGCCTTTAGATCTGGCCAGAGGCAAAGTGGTAGGGCGATTTACATGAGTCAAGGGAGCTCTTACTTTAGTGGGTGCCTTTTTTTCAGTAACTGAATCATCAGGTGAAACAACTTGCAAAGGGATAGCATGAATAGGCTGTTGGGCAGGTGATTGAGTCAATCTCTCAGTTGGAATAAATTCCATCGCTGTTATTGGTTTAGTTCTTTGCGTTCTTGGTCTCTTGACAAGTTTAGGAGAAGGAGTTTTCTCTGAATCTGATTCACTGATAATCAGTTTTCGATTTGCAGTCTTCAGTTGGGCCAAAGTTTTGGTCTTCTTGATTGGTGTTGGAGCAGGTGGTTGCATTCCAACCTCCTGTTTGGTTTTCAAAAACTGTTTGGGAGAAATGTCAAGTTTGGTCTTTGGCGGTAAGATGTTCTTGGCATTGAATACCTTGAACTTTGATGATTTTCCAGCATTGTCAGCTACCAATCCTTTTAGTTTCAGAAGATAACTGATTGGAATAGCAAAGCCTCTTGACTGTTTGGTAGATTGAAGCATATTCCTCAGAATATTGAAAATAATATGCCTCCAGTTAGGTTTCTTCTCTCCCATGATGATGGTCATCACTTGGAATTTTTCAAGAGTAAGGGCAGCATAGGAGCCAGCCTTAGCCAATATGCCTTTTGCCACAATATCGGCTAATAATTGAATTTCTGATTTCAGCTCTTTCTTTGGATCGAAAACTTTGATTTTTCGCCCATCAGCAGACAACAAAGATTGCATTTCCTCAATGTCAGATGTTTTGACTTCAGAAAAACTGACGTACCCATCAGTTGGCAAAGAGAAAATTTCTCTAAAGTCCTCTTCAGATAGGATCAACAGTTGATTATTGAAGGTTACAGAGATACTTCCATCAGTAGTGACGAACCCCTTCAGATAGAATTCATTTACTTCCTTGGGGTATATCTCCTGTGATACAAAACCTCGTACGAATGAAAAGCAAGCATGAATATTGAAATCGCACCCTCAATTCAGTAATGAACAAGAATCGATTATGTTGTCCCGATCTTTTGAAACAAGTAACGATTTGTGATATTCACCTCTAAGCGATTATAACTTAGCAACAAATATCAACGATAATAACAATCGAATTTCAAACGAACCTTCAAAGAACTTGTTTTGACAATCCGTGCGAAAAAACAATCGACAAACGCCACAAAGATACAATCTTTGATAAGTTTGATTTGTGTTGAAGATCAAAGCAAAATGCCTTGAATATTGAGAGAAATCTCCAATAATATGTTTAAAGTCTAAATTTTATTTCGTTCATGGTCTGATACAATGCATATATAATCAATAAAGCATGAAAAAGTAGTGTAAAAAGGCTTAATTAAGATAACTAGCAAATTTGACACGGAAGTGAAGACCGTGGGTGCGCTGATGATACGACCACGGGTGCGATGAAGCTTCGGGATTAGAAAATTTGACACGGAAATGAAGACCGCGGGTGCGCTGATGATACGACCGTGGGTGCGGTGAAGCTTCGGGATTAGCAAATTTGACACGGAAGTGAAGACCGCGGGTGCGCTGATGATACGACCGCGGGTGCGGTGCAGATTCGGGAATTTTTTTTAAATTCGATTATCATGGACCGCGGGTGCGGTCCCTGTTTCAGCGCGGGTGCGCTGGTCCTTCGGCAATTGCACTTGAATAACATTCCAAAGACCTCCAATATTATTCCCATGATTCCCAACCTCCTTTAATTTAGTCACCCAATTTGTAGATCCTCCTTGGTAGTTCATCATGAGTCCTTGAAGGGCTTCTTTAAACTTCTTGCTACGTCCCCTCGTTATAGGTCCTTCGGGCAACTCCAACGACTCCCATGCTTTCTTTGGTGCTTGATCAACCACGTTTGAATTATTCTCCTCTTCTTGAAAAGGATTTGTCCTCAAATCTTGATCATCTCCAACATCAAACAACGAAATATCACTTACATTAAAAGTAGAACTGACATTGTACTCACCTGGTAGGTCTAATTTGTAGGCATTGTCGTTGATCTTTTCAAGCACTTGAAATGGTCCATCACCCCTAGGTAAGAGTTTCGAACGTCGCTTTTTTGGAAATCTTTCCTTTCTTAAGTGCAACCACACCCAATCTCCCTTTTCAAAAACCATCTTTTTCCTCTTCTTGTTGGCTTGCTTCGTATATTGTAAATTCTTCTTCTCGATATTATTCTTGACCTTCTCATGCAAACTTCTAACGAATTCAGCTTTCTTCTTGCCATCCATGTTCAACCTTTCACTCACAGGCAAAGACATCAAATCCAAATGAGTTAAAGGATTAAAACCATAAACAATCTCAAATGGTGAATAATTCGTAGTATAAAGCACGCTACGGTTATAAGCAAACTCAACAAATGACAAACATCCTTCCCAATTTTTCAAGTTCTTTTTGAGTATAGCACGCAAAAGTGTCCCTAGAGTTATATTAACAACTTCAGTTTGTCCATCCGTTTGAGGATGACATGTAGCAGAAAACAACAGTTTTGTGCCAAGTTTAGCCCACAAAGTTTTCCAAAAGTAACTCAAAAATTTAATATCACGGTCAGATACAATAGTCCTAGGCATACCATGTAACCTAACGACTTTCTTGAAGAACAAATCCGCAATATTTGATGCATCATCGGTTTTATGACAAGCAATAAAATGTGCCATCTTAGAGAATCTATCAACAACAACAAATATTGAATCCCTCCCCTTCTTAGTCCTTGGCAAACCTAAAACAAAATCCATTGAAATATCAATCCAAGGTTCACTAGGAACAGAAAGTGGTGTATACAATCCATTTGGTTGTGTTCTAGACTTAGCTTGTCTACAAATAATGCATTTTCACAAACACGTTCAACATCACGTTTCATATGTGGCCAATAAAAATGCTCATGCAAACAACTCAAAGTTTTAGCCACACCAAAGTGCCCCATCAAACCACCACCATGTGCCTCCCTCACAAGTAATTCACGAATTGATGACTTAGGAATGCACAATCTATCTTCTCTAAATAAATACCCATTATGCAAATAAAATTTATCATGTGGACCATGCATACATGTTTCAAATACTTCCTTAAAATCCTCATCCATCGCATACAATTCTTTCACATGTTCAAATCCCAAGATTTTTGAATCCAAGGTAGAGATTAGTACGTACCTCCGTGATAGTGCGTCGGCCACTACATTATCCTTACCTTGTTTGTACTTGATTATGTAGAAAAATGTTCCTATGAATGCCACCCACTTAGCATGCCGCTTGTTCAGTTTCTGTTGTCCCCTAAGGTACTTTAGAGACTCATGATCCTTATGGATCACAAATTCCATAGGCCTCAAGTAGTGTTGCCATATCTCCAAATTCCTCACAAGCGCGTACAACTCCTTGTCATACGTTGGATAGTTCAGCGCTGCTCCATTGAGTTTCTCACTAAAGTACGCCACTTGTCGTCCTCCTTGCATCAAAACTCCTCCGATACCTACACCTGAGGCATCACATTTAATTTCAAAAGTATTAGAAAAATCAGATAAAACAAGTAAAGGCGCATTAATTAATTTTTGTTTAATAATATTAAAAGACTTCTCTTGTTCCTCGCCCCAATGAAATGGAACGTTTTTCTTAATCACCGCTGTCATCGGTGCCGCCACTGTGGTAAAATCTTTTACAAACCTCCTATAGAAGCATGCTAGACCATGAAAGCTTCGAACTTGACTAACATTAGCAGGCGTTGGCCAATCTCGAATAGCACTTATCTTGTCCTCATCCACTTGTATCCCCTGTGAACTTACCACAAAACCAAGAAAGACAATTTTGCTTGTACAAAAATCACATTTCTTAAGATTAGCATATAAATGTTCATCCCTAAGTGTGATCAGTACAAATCTCAAATGCTCAACATGCTCTTCTAAATCTTTGCTATACACAAGAATATCATCAAAATAAACCACAACAAATTTCCCTATGTAAGCACGCAAAACATAATACATCAACCTCATAAAGGTACTAGGAGCATTAGTTAAGCCAAAAGGCATGACCATCCACTCATATAACCCATATTTGGTTTTAAATGCCGTTTTCCACTCATCACCTTCCCTCATTCTAATTTGGTGATAACCACTTTTAAAATCAATCTTACTAAAAATACATGCACCATGCAACTCATCTAACATATCATCTAGTCTAGGTATGGGATGCCTATACTTGATGGTTATATTATTGATTGCCCTACAATCTACACACATTCGCCATGATCCATCTTTCTTAGGAACTAATCAAACAGGTACAGCACAAGGAGACATGGACTCACGCACAAAACCCCTATCTAACAATTCACTTACCTGTCGCTGAAGCTCCTTAGTCTCATCCGGATTGCTTCTATAAGCTGGACGATTTGGCAATGCACTTCCGGGCACAAAATCAATTTGGTACTCAATCCCCCTCAATGGTGGTATTCATTGAGGTAGCTCCTCCGGAAATATATCATCAAACTCCTGCGAAAGGGAAACAACAATGCTCGGAAGATTTCCGGCTACATCACTTGTGTTAAAGAGAAACTCTTTGTAAAGAATCAACACAAGTGTATCATGTGTGTGCAACAATTGTTTCATATCACTCTTTTGGGCCATATATGTTTTCTTTTTGACCTCTTTCCTCTCATTTTCTTTTCCCTCTTTTTTTATCTCCATGATCATCTCATCATTTTTTTTATCACTTATTTTTTTGACCATATCTTTTTGTTGTTTGTTTAAGGCCACCTCACTTTTCTTTTCACTCTTTCTTTCGGCCTCATCTCTTTTTTTCTTTTGTCGTTGGTCTTCCATGATTTGTTTTGGGGACAAAGGAAGTAAAAAAATGGGATCTTTCTTGAGTACAAAAGAATATCTATTTTTAAACCCATCATGTGTCACTTGCCTATCATATTGCCATGGTCTCCCTAACAAAATATGACAAGCATGCATTGGCACCACATCACATAACACCTCATCAATATACTTCCCAATCGAAAACGTAACCAAGACTTGTTTGTTCACTTTCACTTCAGCACAGTCATTCAACCACTGTAGCCTATATGGTTGAGGATGTTTCAAAGTAGGCAAGCCCAATTTTTCAACCATCTCAAAACTAGCAACATTGGTACAACTTCCTCCATCTATAATAAGATTGCAAACCTTGCCATTGACAAAACACCTAGTATGGAATAAGTTTTTCCTTTGGTTAGTTTTTTCTTCCTTGACTTGGGTACTCATTATACGCCTAGTCACTAATGCTTCGCCCACAACTGCCTCATATCCCTCATCAGGATCTTCTAATGCAGGCATCTCATCTTCATCCTCTCCATCATCTCCCTCACTATGAGATTCATACTCCCCATAATTATTCAACACCATCACCCTTTTATTGGGACATTGGCTAGCAATATGACCAACTCCTTGACACCTAAAACATTTAATATCTCTAGAACGATTAATAGGAGTTTCAGGTTCACCTTGCACTCCCTGCTTAAGCGCCTCCTGTTTAATGTCAACTTTGGGTTTGACCACTACCTTGCTTTCTTCACGTTTAACAACGTTGGAACGCCAAGGTGTTGATGTATTCCCATATTGTGTGGTACGGCCAACTCCTCTCCTCTTGAGTTGTTGCTCCACTTTTATCGCCATCTGCACCATTTCATCTAGATCCAAGTAATGTCTAAGCTTCACTTGGTCTTGAATTTCCCTGTTCAAACCACACAGAAAACGAGCCATAGTAGCCTCACTATCCTCATCTATATTTGTTCTAATCATGACTACTTTCAACTCTTTATAGTAGTCCTCAACACTCTTCACACCCTGTCTCAAAGTTTATAACTTCTTAAACATTTCTCTATAGTAGTGATTTGGTACAAACCTCTTCCTCATTACGCTCTTCATCTCAGCCCAAGTTTCTATAGGCCTCTCATTGCATCTTCTCTTAGTGGTTACTAATTGATCCCACCAAATAAGTGCATAATCAACAAACTCAACCACGGCCAACCTAACCTTTTTGAGTTCAGAATAATGGTGACAATCAAACACAAATTCAACTCGCTTTTCCCATTCTAAATAAGCCTCTGGATCCGACTTACCATGGAACGACGGAATTTTCATCTTAATGCTACCTATGTTATTATCTTCCTTATTCCCATCATCGTACCTACCCCGTAAGGCTTCTCTTCTTCCCCTACCAAATCCTCTACCTCTTCCGCTCCTACCCCAGTTCTCGTTTTGACTCTCCTCTTCTACTCCTAATTCATAATCATCCTCTTCTTCTTCGATTGTACCCAAACCTTTAGGTTTCTTCTTCTTCGATTGTACCCAAACCTTTAGGTTTAGATTTATTTTCACTAGTGCTAACTTCAAGCCTATCCAACCTCTCATATAAAGGATCCAACTCGGCCCTCATCATTTTACTAAAATGCCCAAATAACGCCTCCATTTGAACGTTAGACAACCCCTGGTTCGAACTTTCTCCTACTTTCCTCTCCATTTTACTTTCAGATTTTGTACCTGCAAGAAAATGTTAGTAGAAATAAAAGATGTTCCTCACCCAAATTCTCACAATTACTCCAAAGAAATAACACTCGCACTCAAATATTTTCACTCGAATGTGATAGTTCTCTCAAAGATGTGATCAATCTTTATATTTGTATACCAAAGTATCAAGATTCAATTCGTGACACTTGCAACTGTCTCACTTGGATTGCACAAAGCCAAGAACACTAGAATAACACAGATTTTAAAAAAGAACAAAGGATTACACAGATCTGAAAACAGAAACGAAGGAATAACACAGATATGATAACAGAATGATATTTATATTTTTCTTTTCTTATATATATATATATATTTTTTATATATATATAGAAAGATTTGACAAAAGAAACGAAAGGATACCACAGATCTGATAACAGAACAAAATTTTAGACAGATCTGAAAATTAAGAACAAGATACTTACTTGAATTCAATGAGCCAAAGCTCTGATACCAAATGATACGAAACCTCGTACGAATGAAAAGCAAGCACGAATATTGAAATCGCACCCTCAATTCAATAATGAACAAGAATCGATTATGTTGTCCCGATCTTTTGAAACAAGTAACGATTTGTGATATTCACCTCTAAGCGATTATAACTTAGCAACAAATATCAACGATAATAACAATCGAATTTCAAACGAACCTACAAAGAACTTGTTTTGACAATCCGTGCGAAAAACAATCGACAAACGCCACAAAGATACAATCTTTGATAAGTTTGATTTGTGTTGAAGATCAAAGCAAAATGCCTTGAATATTGAGAGAAATCTCCAATAATATGTTTAAAGTCTGAATTTTATTTCGTTCATGGTCTGATACAATGCATATATAATCAATAAAGCATGAAAAAGTAGTGTACAAAGGCTTAATTAAGATAACTAGCAAATTTGACACGGAAGTGAAGACCGCGGGTGCGCTGATGATACGACCGCGGGTGCGGTGAAGCTTCGGGATTAGCAAATTTGACACGAAAATGAAGACCGCGGGTGCGCTGATGATACGACCGCGGGTGTGGTGAAGCTTCGGGATTAGCAAATTTGACACGGAAGTGAAGACCGCGGGTGCGCTGATGATACGACCGCGGGTGCGGTGCAGATTCGGGAATTTTTTTAAAATTCGATTATCATGGACCGCGGGTGCGGTCTCTGTTTTAGCGCGGGTGCGCTGGTCCTTCGGCAATTGCACTTGAATAACATTCCAAAGACCTCCAATATTATTCCCATGATTCCCAACCTCCTCTAATTTAGTCACCCAATTTGTAGATCCTCCTTGGTAGTTCATCATGAGTCCTTGAAGTGCTTCTTTAAACTTCTTGCTACGTCCCCTCGTTATAGGTCCTTCGGGCAACTCCAATGACTCCCATGCTTTATTTGGTGCTTGATCAACCACGTTTGCATCATCCTGCGAAGATTGTCCAAAAAACATTCTGAGACCAGCAGATTCAATTTTCAGAAAGACGTTCTTAATTTCAGCTTCTTGAACTGATAAAACTGAGTCAAAATCAATGGCCATAGCGTTCAACACGTGAGCTGGGATTTGATTCGCCATTTCGAAAGATAAAACGATCTGAAATTCGTAAAAGTTAAGCTCTGGAATTAGTATGCTTTTAGGAACTGATTGTATTCGTAAGAAAGAAAACTGAATTGAAGCGGGCATAGTATATTTGTACGTGACTGTTCAAATTCGGGAGACGTGTCAGTCCATGAAAAAATTTGAATAAAAATATGTGTACGTGTGCTATAAGCGTGTGTGCAAAAAAAAATTGAGCGGTTTAAAATAGGCCACGTTATGAAACTGCAGTCACGTCAGTTGATTTGGAATATAATATGATTAATAAGTTAACTTCTGTGAGAAGATTAGTGAAATTCTCATCTGAACGATCAGTTGTAAGACTGTGTCCTTTCAGTTGAGAGTTTACTAACATTTTTCTTCTCAGTTAACCTCTTAAAAACTGATATTCCCCCTTAATCGGTGCATAGAATAATAAATTTAAATGTCAGAAAGATTATCGATTGCTGAAACGTTGAAGGCCCTTCAGCTTCCATGATTTTCGTCTATAAATAGAAGTAACACGGTTAGTTTCAGTCATATTGGTGAAGATATTCAAGACAAAAAGAATGGCAGATGGAATCGATTTTATTCTTAATAAAGTATCATTTCCAATTTGTTGTTGTGTTCTTATTTTCTACAAAGAATTTTAATAGTAAAACAGCATCAATAATAATTTTAAGACAAGTCAATTAAACCAAGAATATAGCAAAAATAAGAAAACTTAGTCTCGGGTAATGGTTTGGTGAAGATGTCAGCTGCTTGTTGCTCAGTTAAAATATACTCCAGTCTAATGTCCTTCTTCAAAGCATGATCTCTAATGAAGTGGTGCCTGACATCTATATGCTTGGTCCTTGAGTGAAGAACTGGATTATAGGTGATGACAATTGTGCTCGTATTGTCACAAAATATGGGCGATTCATTTGTAATTACTCCATAATCTCTCAGTTGATGCTGGATCCAGATCAGTTGTGCACAACAAATACCAGCAGCAAGGTATTCTGCTTCAGTTGTTGAGGTAGCTATGGATGTCTGCTTTTTGCTGAACCAAGAGATCAGTCTGTCTCCTAGAAACTGACAAGATCCACTTATACTATTACGATCAAGTTTACATTCTGCATAATCTGCATCTGAATATCCAACTAAATTGAAAGTAGAGTCTTTAGAATACCATAACCCAACATTTTGTGTACCCTTAAAATATTTCAAAATTCTTTTAGCAGCTGAGAAATGTGATTGCTTAGGATTTGCTTGAAATCTAGCACACATACAGACAACAAATGCAATATCAGGACGACTGGCAGTTAAGTACAACAATGAACCTATTAAACCTCGATATAATGTCGCCTCAACTGATATTCCCCCTTGATCAGTGTCCAATTTTAGTGATGAGCTCATGGGAGTATTTGCAGCTGAACATGATTCCATGCCAAATTTCTTCAGCAGCTCCTTTGTATATTTAGTTTGACTGATGAATATACAAGTCTCCAGTTGCTTCACTTGCAGTCCAAGAAAGAATGTCAGTTCTGTTAGAGTAGGTGCCCGTCGAGCCAAGTGTTGGCCGAGTGTTCACAATGAAACTCTATGTATAAGCAATCTTTATTTTAATAATATTTGAAATTATTGTTTTGGCAAATCTTTATTTGTATACCCATGCTAGTTGCATAGATAAAGACCTTGAATATACAAATAGTAGAAAGAATATGAGATGCTCATACGATGAGTATCATGAAAGTCATATTTGGAATACTGTATATTCTAAATAGTTCCTAGTCGATTCAGCCGCCGCTAAGAAGGATATAGGCCGCTAGAATTCGAGACTAGTATCTGCGATGTGAGTACCATGTTTCATTGGTAGGGGACATTGTAATGTCCGAGCATGCAGATAGATGCTCCTTGTAGAGTGTACTGAACAACCCTCCATAAAGGACTTTCCAAGTGGTTCTCACTTATCGAGTGGAAACGTCTTAGTTTATGGTTGTACACCATTAGTCCTTATGACCCGGGACAACATTGAGACTCTATGTGCTAGAATTACACTTTGACTTGTTTACCTACTCTCAAGGGGTCATCAGGTGGCAAGGTTGGGTGTTCTGTCGAAACACATAGGAGTCGATGCATTGTAGTCGAGGATTCACCGCTTACCTTCGGGTATGGATATCCTATGTGTTCTCATGTATGTGTAGGTTGAAATCTCTGATCAGAGTATGGTGGTAATTATGAAGGGGTTTCATAGATTATACCATCGATGCAACTACGACATGACACATAGTATCGATTCATTGACAACTCTCGATAAACCAATGGTTGTTGAATCGGTCGGGATATATGAGTTGAAGAGACCGTACTGTACGCTAACCATAATTGAATGGTTCTTGCAGGCACTATCATTTGATACCTAGGGAATCATGTAAGCGATGCTGCTAGGCGTTTAACATGATTGGTTGGGTACCATCAAACTTGAGTTCTGAC
Source organism: Primulina tabacum (assembly GCF_025594145.1). NCBI lineage: Eukaryota > Viridiplantae > Streptophyta > Magnoliopsida > Lamiales > Gesneriaceae > Primulina > Primulina tabacum. The sequence continues at coordinate 23,053,372 of NC_134557.1, read as the reverse complement.
GTTCCTGTTATCAAGGAGTTGATAAGTAAGAATGGAGCAATTGGGGTATGCTCATATAAGGACATGTTTAGTTCGAATCACATGGAGATGTGAACCCACGGCTAGTTGTATCAATGAACCATTGAGGGCCACACAAGTACTAGCTTTCTAGATCCTGTTGAGAAGTAAAATAGTTCAATGTGTTGAACGGCTTATAAAGGAGTTTATAAGCTTGAAGAAAAATAGAAGTATGACTTCTATGAGGGAAATGTAATTTTTAATTTATGAATGTGTTCCTAAATTAAAAGTTGGCCAAGTGAATAATGTATTTGAAAATTGTGATTTTCATAAACATTATTATGGACTAAATTAAATTAATTCAAGTGTTGAATTAATTAAACACTAGTGGACCTAGTAGAGTCCAAATAATTAAATTAATTCAAGTGTTGAATTAATTAAATAACATTGGGCCTTGTAGAGCCCAATTGGAAATAATTATTAAACTAGTGGGCTTGAGTAAAATCAAGTAAGGATTAATTGGGCTCAAATGTGTTTGAGACAATTTAAATTAAAAGTCCATGGGCCCTTTGTGATTGTTACAAGCCCACATGACATTGCATGCTTGAGAGGTGAAAGGTTGGGGAATACTTTTTATTAAAAAATTGGCATGGCATGAAAAATGTTGTCTCTACTTTTTCAACACCCAAGAAAATTCTTCCCCCCTCCCACACACACACCTTGGCCGAAATTTTGAGGGATTTTCTCTCCAAATTTTTCCTCTTCTTTTCTTCTTCAAGTGTTGAGGAAAGAAAATTCTTCTTTTTGAAAAATCCTCTTAGTTTTCTAGTGCAAATTAAGAGGGGATTTACCTAGTTGGTGGTGGGCCTAATTTTGGAAGTTGGAAGCTTGAAGATTTGTCATCCATTCAAGAGCCAAGTTGTTTACAACTTGGTTGGTGCCATCATCAATCTCTTGAGATTGATAGGTAACTATTTCTTAACACACTATGAATGTCATTTTGTGTTTATTGTATTTGCTACACATTAAATCAAGGTGGCCAAAAATTTCTTGTAAAAAATTCGATTTTTAAACTTCTGTTGCGCTTCCGGTCACCGTAACCGATCCCCTTTCAAGTTCACCCATCATGCTCATTTCAAACTTATCCTGCATTAGCTTAGCAAACTTTTCGCATAATTTGGGATTAATTGACCCAAATATGATATCATCAACATAAATTTGAACTAATAAAATGTGATCATTCTTGGCAAATTTGAACAAGGTCTTATCAACAAATCCAACAAAAAAATCATGATCAGTTAGAAATTTTGAAAGAGTTTCGTACTAAGCTCTGGGAGCTTGTTTAAGACCATATAAGGCTTTGTTCAAATGATATACATGATCAGGAAAGTTGTGATTGACAAAACCTGGAGGTTGTTCAACATATACTTCCTCTTGAAACTGGCCATTTAGAAATGCACTTTTTACATCCATTTGGTAGACTTTGAAGTTCTTGAATGAAGCATAGGCAAGAAATATTCTGATTGCCTCCAGTCTTGCAACTGGTGCATATGTTTCATCGTAATCAATTCCTTCCTCTTGCCTATATTCTTGTGCTACGAGTCTTGCTTTATTGCTCCCAACTGAACCATCCGCATTCAGTTTATTTCTGTATACCCATTTTGTACCTATAATAGTTTTTGAAATTGGTCTTGGAACTAACTTCCAGACATTGTTATAAGTGAACTGATATAGCTCTTCTTGCATTGCATTTACCCAGTTAGGATCAGCAAGAGCTTCATCAGTTTCTTCGGTTCTAGTTGTGAAACAAAAACTGAATAGATAAACAAATTTAGCATTTGATTGCGAGTTCTTACTGGATCAGATGGATTTCCTATTACCAGTTCAGGTGGATGTGATTTTCTCCATCTGTACTCAGTATTTGTTGTCTCAGCAATTTCTTCAGTTGGTAACTGGACACAGTTTTCAGTCTCAGTTGGTGCTTCGTCAACTGGTATTTGAATGTTATCATTATGCTCTATCAACTGATGATCAGCAACGACTTCCTGCACATCTGATTGGTCCAGTACTTCTAGTTCAGATGTTTGAAGTATGTTTTGATTGCCATGACTTTCATTTTTGTCATCATCTTCCAAACTGATATCTGTAAAATCGATCAACTAGCTCAACTTGATCAGTTGGCTTATCAGTTAGTTCAGTTTCATCGAAATCAACATGAGCAGATTCTTCAACATTTAGGGTTTTCTTGTTGAAGACTCTATAAGCTATACTAACTGATGGGTATCCAAGAAATATTCCTTCTGCAGATTTAGCATCAAACGCTTTTAAATAATTTTTACCATTATCAAGAATAAAACATTTGCAGCAGAATATTTTGAAATAAGTAATTATACTTTTCTTCCATGCCAGATCTCATATGGTGTTTTCATATGATTCTTATTAATCATTGATCTGTTCTGAGTGTAACACGCAGTGTTTACTGCCTCTGCCCAAAATCTTTGAGAAATACCAGAATCAGCAAGCATCGTTCTAGCAGCTTCTTTAAGGGTCCGATTTCTTCTCTCAGCTACACCATTTTGCTGAGGAGTTCTGGCTGCTGAGAGCTCATGCTTAATTCCAGCATTTTCTAGGAAATTTGAAAGAGTTTGATTGATGAATTCAGTTCCTCGATCAGATCTGATTCGATCAATTCCAACTGATTTTTCATTTAAAAGTCTTTTGAAGAGCTTTATTAGTTGCGAAGCAATATGGTCTTTAGATTTGAGAAAAATAACCCAAGTAAATCTTGAAAAATCATCTACGACTACCAAGGTGTATTTCATTCCTCCTAAGCTCATGACTGGTATAGGACCAAAGAGATCCATGTGCAACAGTTCTAAGCATCGGGATGAAAATTTACAGCCCTTGTTTTTAAAAGAGGATCGTACTTGTTTACCATACTGACATGCTGAGCAAAGTTTTTCTTTTGAAAATTCTATTTTGGGCAAACCAGTTACAAGTTCATGTTTACTCAAATAGGCAATGGTTTTAAAGTTTAAATGATTTGGTATCTTATGCCACAACCAGTTTTTTGACGATTTGGAAGCAATAAAACAAACTGGTGCATAAGTTTGATCATTCCAACTGAATTTATATGTGTTTCCACAACGTTTGCCAGTTAGTATGATTTTATCAGTTGAAGTTTTGACTAAACATGAATTTTTGTCAAATTGTACTGAGAATCCACTGTCGCATAACTGACTGATGCTAATCAAGTTATACTTCAGGTTTTCTACTAATAGAACATCTTTAAAAGTAAAGTTATCATGGATAAGCTTACCCTTACCCACAGTTCTACCTTTGGAATTGTCCTCGAAACTGATGTTTGGACCACTCTATTTGATCAGTTGAGATAACGCACTTGCATCTCCTTCATATGTCGCGAACATCCACTGTCCAAATACCATATTGAGTTCTTGTTTGTACCTGTTACCTGCAATCACACACATAATATAACTTGGTACCCATACTATTTGGGTCCTGAACTAATTAGTCCCTTAGAAACCCACACTTGGATTAGTCTAACAGACTTTCCAGTAGCTTTATTCCAAATGGTTTTTCTCGGCTTTTGTGTGCTTGGTGTGTAGTGTACATATGATACAATATGTGTTTTAGCTTTATTCAACTGATTGTTCAGTCTATATCTCTTCTGAACTGGCTTGCAGTTATAGTAATTGAAATAGCTATTCGAATAGTTCTTGTGAAACCTCTTTGATGACTGACTTTGTGAATAAGTTGAAAATTTTTTATTATAACCAATCCCATATCTTCTAGCCTTGTTCATATTCTCAGAAGGTTGCTCAATCAGCTTACTGGGCTCAATTTGTTCTTGTACCACTGTTTTGACAAAGTGAATGTATTTCCCTTTGTCTGTTTTTAGCTTTGGTTGAGTGTAATTTGGATACATTTCTTCTTGAGTGTTGAACCCTAAACCAGTTTTATCAGAAACTGATTTTTGTGAATTCTGCATCTCATTCAGTGCAGTAGATGACTTGTTCCAAGATTGAATGAGCTCAGTCTGTTTTGAGTTTTCAAGAATCAACTTCTGGATTAATGACTGATTTTTGTCTCTTTCTGCTTTTAACTCAGCAATTTCCCTTTTTAGACTCAACCCATCAACTGATTCATCAGTTTTGGTTTTATTGTCTGTGGGATCAGTTTGCTTTGCTTTGATTTTCTCAAATGATGATGCAAGCTTTTGATACTCATTTACCATGTCATGTAGTGTTAGAATGAGTTCTTCTCGTGTGAAATCAGTTGAGCTGAAATCAAATACCTGTTGGCTAGATGATTATTCTTCTGCATCATTAGCCATCAAGCACTTGACTTCCTCATCATCACTAGAGCTGCATGAGCTTTCTGGTTCTGACTCCTCACTGTCAGTTTCTGCCCATTTAGATTTGTTTTCTTCAGCTATGAGTACCTCATGTTTCTTTCTGAAGGACTTCTTATCTTCCTTGGGTCTTTTTTTGTGCTCATATGATTTCTTTCTTCTATCAGTTGAGCCTTGACTGTCCTTCTTGGGTTTAGGACAATCAGCAATAAAGTGACCTGATTTGCCACAGTTGTAGCAGGCATTTGATTCATCTTTGGAGATGTTTCTTTTGTATGGCTTCTGGAATTTTCCTTGATTCTTTCTCATGAACCTTCCAAATTTTTTGATGAACAATGACATAGCATCACTGCTCAACTGATCAGCAGATTTCTCGACTGAACTGATTGGTTCTGTTCTGATAGCAGCTAGAGCAGTTGTGGCTGCATAGGTAGATGGTTCTCCTTCTATGGTCTGCAGCTCAAATTCATAAGCTTTTAAATCAGCAAACAGATCATGAAGTTCAATCTGGTTTAGATCTTTGGACTCCCTCATTGCCATGGTCTTGACATCCCATTCCTTGGGAAGACCTCTCATTACCTTCAGTGCAATCTCTTTGTTGGTATACACTTTTCCAAGTGCATTTAACTCATTGACGATACTGCTTACTCTTTCATCATACTCGTGCATTGATTCTCCTGCTTTCATTTTGATGTTATCAAACTTTTGAACAGCAACAGAAAGTTTATTTTCTTTGGTTTGATCATTTCCTTCACACAGCTGGATCAACTTTCCCCAAATTTCTTTGGCTGTCTTACACATCTTTATTTTGCTGAAGGTTACTTTGTCCAGTGTTTTGTACAGAATGTATTTGGCCACATTATCAAGATTTGCTTTTCTTTTATCTTCAGTTGTCCATTCATCTCTGGGCTTTTCTATTCTTTGTGGTGCCCTTTCTGTTATGGCAACTGCTGTATTTGTTTTTAGAATCTTCATGGGTCCATCAGTTTTAACATACCACATGTCATCATCTTGTGCAGCTAAATGAGCCTGCATTCTGATTTTCCAATCATCAAATTCTTCTCTGGAGAACATAGGAATTTTGTTGAATGAAGTCATGCTAACAAGTTTTTAGATCAAAATTATTCAAGAACAAGATTCAACCGCTCTGATACCACTTGATAGGATCGATTAACGTGTCAAGAGTGTTTAGAAGGGGGTTGAATAAACACTCACAATTAAAACTGATCTTTTCGAATTTTGAGTTCAGTTTGGTGAAAAACTGATTCTCCGAATCTTGTTGGTCAATGACAATCAGTTAAACTAAAGTAGTTGCGGAAAATAACTGATTGAAAGATAGAATATGAAAATAAAATACACAATGATCGTTTCTGGATATTCGGAGAATTCAATTACTCCTACGTCACCCCTTCTATCTCAAGGATAGGATTTCCACTAAAAGACTTTGATCGAATACAAGATTTGTACTGACCCACTTCAGTTTGAACTTATCACTGCCAAAAGCTGAAACTCTTAGTATATCAAAATGTTCTCATTGCGTAACTGATCTTAGCACTATCGAATTTAACGATTATTACAAAGTGCTAGTGAGCTCAAATTGTAGCCTTGACTGCTACGAATAAATCAAGTAAGAGTGAGCTAAGATTTTGGCAGAGTAATAGCAAGCTTTGAATGGAATGATCTTTTTTTTTTATTCAGCTGTTCTTCTGACATATTTATAAGCTTCCCTTCCAACGGTAACTTGAGATATATTTGAATCTTTGTATCCGTTGATTGCCACTTCATTATTTCTTGGGCATTGTTTGCTTCATTTATTGTAATGCGGCGTCTTAACTGCTTTAGCCGAAATGCGTTGTTCTAAGCTGTATTGATTGAAGTGCGGCGTTTCATATTCAGTTGCAGTCTTCTATGTCTCTTTGTCGGTTGAGTGTTCTTTTCCGAGACATGTTCAGTTGAAGGATGCTTAGCTTAAAAGCATACGGCTGAATGTATCAACTGATCGGTTTCCAACTGATCAGTTTTCTTTATTAGATCAGCTGACTTCAGTTGTTAAGTATAGTTGCTGAATTGCGCGTATCAGTTGGTTTATATTTTGTCAAACGCCGGAATTTAGTTTCCAACAGCTTAATTTTTGAGCAAGTATTGCTCATTGGAAGCTTATAGATCGTCTGGCCATTAAAGAGCTAAGTTGTTTAACAACTTAGTTGGAGCCATCATCAATCCTTTGTGATTGATAGGTAAAAATTCTAAAACACCCTATGTATGACATTTTGTGTTTTATGTTATTTGCTACACATCATAGTGAGGTGCTCGAATTTTATTCTATGAAAATTTGATTTTGAAACTTCTGTTGCGCATCCGGGCACCTTAACCGATCCGCTTTTAGAGTTTGCAGTAGGTGATCACGTGTTTATAAAACTAGCACCTATGAAGGGTGTTTTGAGAATTGGCAAGAAATGCAAACTTAGTTCGGAATTCATTGGATCATTTGAGATACTCGAAAGAGTGAGAGCACTAGCTTATCGAGTGGCGTTGCCACCTAATCTCGCAGGAGTCCACAATGTCTTCCACATATCAATGTTCCACAAGTATTTGTCAAACCCTTCACATGTACTGAACTTTGAGCCACAGCAACTTACACCAAACTTGTCATATGAGGAGAAGCCTACCCAAATCTCGGGTAGACAAGAAAAAATACTGCGAAACAAGGTGATAAAAATTGTCCAAGTCAAGTGGCTGAATCACTAGAAGGAAAAAGCCACATGGGAGACTGAGTCTGAGATGAGGAGTCGCTATCCCAAATTATTCAGTATGTCTTAATTTCGAGGACAAAATTTTATTTAAGGGGGGAGGGTTTGTAACGTCCAAAAACCAACCTACGTAAACCACATGCATGAAAAATGATTTAAATGTCATATTTAACATACTTAATTGATTTTATATGCTTGCATGATGAATACAACATGATTAAGGGACTTATTGCATAATGTTATGAAAACTGTATATTTTTTTCAAATATTAGATAATAGGCTAGGGAAAGGAGACCGGGTATGACCAAGATAAAATGAATGTTTTTCAATAAATATTTTCAAGGCGTATTAATATGATTAAAATGATTAGAATTTTCTAAAAATGATAGATTTCAAATTATTTTACGAGACGAGCTCGATTTTATCCTGCAAGCCGATTTTGGACAAATGAGGGACTTTTAAAATATCAAATGCATTACTTTTTAAAAATAATTTTAATAAACTTTTATTTTTCAATTAAATAGGTGTTATTGAGCCTAATTTACAAAGGATAAGTAGGCTCAATTGCTCCTAAACATGAAAGCCCAAAACTCATGCCCATTATCATGAAAATTAAAATCTATAAAATATTAAAACAAAGGTCTTTTGCACCATACCAGCCGAACACCACACACACGACACACACTCAAATTCGAAAATTCCAAGGGAAGAAAACTAGGAGTCTTCGTCGTCCGTTCGTCCGACAATCGTATTTTCGAGCGTTCTAAAACGCAAAGGCACGTATCTAAATCCTTTGACGCATCATTCAAACAATATTAAGCATGATTATATTTATTTTGCACGAAAAATATTTAATTCGATGGGTTTAACGATATAACGATTATTTTCAAAGTTTGATGATTTTACGCTTTTTCATTAAATGCTATGATTCCTAAGGATATGCTGCCAATAGGAGGTTTTTAAAGGATGGGAAAAGAGTCGTCAAGAGATAAAATACATGCTGGAAATCTAGCTTGGCCGAAATAGGAGAGTCCTAGGGTTTCCTAGTATAACCGATGGGAAGATGGCTTGGCTATGTTGGTTGTGCACCGGGGGCTTGGCCAGGGTTGGGATGGGGCTCTGTGAGGGTCATGGTTCAGGGTCTGGGAGGGTCCTAGTAGGGCTGGGACCCGTGGTGTGTCGATAGGAAAGAGTCCATGATCACATGGAAGAGCGCACGGTATATGGCTCGGGTGGTGGTGCGTGGCTTGGTTAGGGTGGTCTAGGCTGGTCTAGTAGGGCCTATGGTAGGAGGCTAGGGGTTGAGACAGGGTCCGGTACAACGGCGATCCGAGATGGCTTGGGCCGCAATCGCGGTTGATAGACGGGAACTCTCGCGGTTGTCTGCGGGGGTTAGGGACTACGTGCGCGAGTCAAGGGTGGTCCAGGAGGGTTAGGGTTAGTTCTGGTTTGAGGTGGCTCGGCCATGGCTCGATGGAGCCGAGAGTTGGCTCGAGGGAAAAGAGTTAGGGTTCCAATTCTCAAGTTTAATGGTCAAGGGTTTGAACCATGTTCTACGGGGGTCGATTCATGGTTCACGAGGTTAGTTTAGGTATAAAATTCTATGTTTAAATTTTGAATTAATTCGGGAATTAAACGCTTCACGAATTAGTGACTAGGAAATTAAATTGAAAGCCTCGAATTTAAGCTAAATAAATATATTAAAATTTAATTTAAGCTTAAATAATTATTTGGGATGGTCTAAAGTCCATGAAAGTAAGAAAAAGTTAAAATCGAGAAATTTTACGTCTAGGGACAAAACGGTCATTTTATATCTGGGTAGTACAAAAAAGGGTTGGAAGCGTCATAAAGCATTTTAAATGATATTTTATTATGTTTGTGATGAAATTACGAGAATTTATAATTTATGGTAAAGCTGTGCAATTTTTACTGTTAAAATGTTATTTTTGAAAAGTCATAATATTTTATGAAATAAAAGAAAAGGAAAAATGTTTTGAATTATGTGAATTGGCTGTGACAAAAAGGGTATGATATATGATTTTTGCGAATATCGTGAGAGAAAAGGCCCCGGAGGGAGCCCCTTTACGGGAAAAGTCCCTAAAGGGAGCCCGACGATCGTATTTCTATTTTACGTCGGTGCCTAGTACCCATCCCCATGCACAATGGTGAACTAAGACTGATCAGTCGACCAGAGGATAAAAGGCTAGTCACTTTCAAGTATCAAACTTTACCCAAAATGATAAATGATTGACAGCTTTACGATTTGATGATTTATTACTGCAAGTCTATTTTAAATAAAAGTATGTTTTAATGCATGTGCTTGTATATATATTATTTGCTACTCATGTTTAGCACGTGCTGAGTCATTAGAATCACTATGTTTGAATGCTGCAATTGATGATTTTGAGGGAGGCGCTGACGCTTGAGTTGATCGAGGTAGACAGTACACCCCGAGGGCCTTTATTTTCCGCATTAGCTTGAGAGTTAAAATTCTAAAAGATTATGTTAATGATTTTATTAGTGACTTTTATGCTTATTTTGAAGTTAGTTGGTTCATGTTAAAAGTGGAAGTTGAAATTGGTAATTGACGATTTAGGAATTTTTATGCATTTGAGATTTTAAATGTTAAATTATTTTGATTTATGAAAAGGTTAAGTTATTTATATTATTGATTTTCGATTTTATGTTTAAAAAAATTTTAATAGAATTTTAAAGTTAAAAGTTGAGAGCGTTTCAGTATACATTAATAATTGTCTACTGCTCTTCACGAACCATTGAAGCAGCAATTTGTTTATAGTAGCTGATTCATTATGGCATTTATTTATAACCCTTTGTTATTTTTTTTTAGAAAAACATCGAATTTCAATGCTTATATTTATTGTTTTCACATGCTAAGATCACTTCGCTACTAATCGAATATACTAAAAATTTCACAATTGTGTCCATTGTTTTAGTTCATATTATGCCGATTAACCTTATTTGGTTTCCGGAATTTTGTATTTCGTTTCCCATTATTTGTACGTATAGGTTTTGTGTCGGTAAGAAGTGGTTGTATTTGTGTGCCTTTGTGGAAACATCTGTTCTTCTTCCACAGAATTAAGGGGAATAATACGTTTCTTGTTACCTTTTGTGGAACTAGCAGTTGACTTTAGGATGATAAGTTTGCATGCTTGCTAGGTGTAAATATATTTATGGCTATCATGGTAACCATTATCATTATAGAAAATTTTATATCATATTACTTGGAATTGCTTGCATAAATATCTTTCCTCAAGCATTCTATTATTGAAGGCATACTTTGATGTCTCTCCAAATGAATTCATAATTAAAATGAAGACTTTGTGGGCAAAAACACTATTTTCTTGTCAATTTGTCTATAAAATTGTTAGAGTAGATGTCCTGCAAGCCAACGGTTGGCTAGGGAATTTATTGACTCAATTGTAATAAACAATCTTTATTTTAATATAATTTAACTTTTTATGGTATTGTTATACTTTATCTGTATACCCATGCATACAGCATAGATAAAGTCCTTGATTATGCTTTAATACAAATGAATCGTAATTCGATGTTGAAACTCATTTGTAAACACTGCATATTCTAAATTCGTTCCTAGTCGATTCAGCCGCCTAAAACAGGGATAAAGGCCGCTTGAGCTCGAGACAAGCATCTGTGATGTTGTGTACTGCGTTTTTTGGTAAGGGCATAGAGATGTCCAAACATGCAGATGGGTAGTCATATGATGATTATACCGAACAACCCTCCCTCGGACTTTCCAAGTTGTTATCATTCATCGAGAGGATAAGTCCGTGGTTATGATTGTACACCATTAGTCCTTACGACCCGGGACAACACTGAGGCTCTATATGCTAGGGCTGTGCTTTGACTCGTTTACCGGCTCCAGGAGAGTCATCAGGTGGCGAGGTTGGGTACAATTGCGACACATATAAGAGCTAGTGCATTGTAGTCGGGGATTCACCGCTCACCTACGGATGTGGATATCCTATGTGATCTAATGTAATAATAGTGAATGGAATCTCTGGCCAGAATATGAGATGTACGTTGGAGAAGGAGTTCTCCAATAGTACACGTGATGCCACTATTATAGTTATCACATAGTTATCGAATTAATATGCAACCCTCGATGAACCAATGGTTGCAGATTCGATCGGGATATATGAGATGAAGGGACCGTACTGTACGCTAATCATAATCGACTGGTTCTTGCAGACACTATCAGTGATACCTAGGGGATCATGGGGCAATGCTACTCTTACCATGATCCGATGGGTGCAATCAGAAATGAGTTCTGACATTCTTGATCAAGGTGTTGATGAAAAGAATGGGGCTAAGTAGGGTAAGCCCGAATAAAGGATTATGTCCTGAATCACAAAGAGTTGTGAACCCACGGCTAGCTGTATCCCTGAACCATTGAGGATCACACAAGTACTGGATTGTTTGTTCCCGTTGAGAGAATAAATTCAAGGAGTTGAATTTATATTATAATATAGTAAATTCAAGGAGTTGAATTTATGATAATTAAATTTTGAGAAAATAAATTCAAGGAGTTGAATTTATGATATAGTAAATTCAAGAAGTTGAATTTATGAAATTTGGAGAGAATAAATTCAAGGAGTTGAATTTATAAAAAAATTTGAGAATTTAATTTATTAAACTCAAATGTTGGGTTTATTAAATATTAAATTTTGGAGGTGATAAAAATTCAAGGAGTTGAATTTATCATTTAAATAATAAATTCAAATGTTGAATTTATAATGTATTTAATTTATTAAGTTCAAGAGTTGAGTTGATTAATTAATAAATTAAATATGGTTGGTAATATGTTTAATAGGCTTGTAGGAGTACAAGTCCAACATATTAAATAATTAAAGTTTTAATGGGCCTTATTAATGGATTAAACTAGTGTGACTAGCTCAATTAATTAATCAGGCCAATTAATGTTAATTAATGGGTTCAATTATTATATTATGGTAATTAGGCCACCTAGCCTCCAAAAAGATGTGCATCGAGATTGCATTTGATAAGGCATGATTTTTGAATCTTAAATGTACTTAATTAATTTGATTATTTAAGTAAATAAAAGATTAGAAAGATAATTAGAATATTTTATTCTAATGGCATGCATTTTGATAAGGTTGTTCGGTGATTTTGAAAGGGGATTGACAATTCTTTCGGCTCTTTCAATTTTCAAAGAAGCTCTCGAAAATTCTTCTCAAAAAGCAAGAAAACTCGGCCACTCTTATTTTGAGGCAGTGTCGTTTTTGGTGTTATATCTCTACGCAAAAACATCTTCTAATTTTCTAGTGCAAATTAGAAAAGGAACAAATATTTCAGTCGTGGACCGGATTAGGAGATCGAAGAAAGTTCGTAGGGATTCATCAAGAGCTATCTCCGCTAAACCCGGAATAGTTGGAGCCGTGTGATTTATTCACCAAAGGTATAAATTTTAACATCCTATGAATGTTTTTGTTAAAATCATACGAGCGCCCAGAGCAAAACATATTTTGATTGTCAAAATAAACAAAAATTTTAAACTTCCGCTGCGTTTGGGCGTGTAGAAAACCGAGATCCAACAAAAATATGCAATCCTGTGTGACTAAAAACTGAACCGGTGACAAGATGGGCGTCTGAAGCTGGTTTCTGAACAAGAAACATTGCCGGCGCTTCCAGACAACAGGATTTTGTGTTTCCATTGATGAAACTTGGATTCATCTAGTTTCTTTGGTACTTCATTTGATGCATATTGTTACCTTTTGATTTGTGCAGTGTCGAGCTCAATTTGATTTATAAGCTCATCGTCGACTCTCAGGTTAGTCATACTTGTATTATTTTCCCTGTTTCCTATTCCTTCGGGCTCGCTAGCATTTTTGTTCTTGGCTTGTGCTCTCTCCTGTAGTGAATTTAAGCTTTATATCGCGACAATATCACAAAGGGATGCACTTGTAATGTGTGATTGGAGTATTTTTTATGTCCGACCCATCATTTTAATTTTCAAGCAAGTCATGTGAATTTCTCACTCTTTTGTGATATTTATAATGTCAGCAGAGTTAACTTTTTGAGAGAAAAATATTGTATTCTATAGGTGCTAATAATCTAATTGACTATGAATTAGAGCTCTGAAAACTCTAGTTATTGTCATTTTAAGCTGTTGACTTTATCTTTAAATGCAAAATATGAACAAAATTTGGAAGGAAAGTGTCCTGTTCTTGTAATACATGTTAGTGTTACTGGTATTTTACAAGTATTTGAATTTATGTTTCAACCACTCAGTAAATATTTCATCAATGAATCTTATGATATATACAACAGGTGCAATTTTTGTCTTATCAGTATTGACATTTGACACATCATCCATATTTTTGATATAATAAACAAACATTTTTTGTATGATTATTGTCAATCCACTCTCGGACAGGGGAAATCTAAGACTCTCTCTCGAAAAAAGAGCATTTTAGACACATCCATTTGCCTTGCGGAGGACAGAAAATAGTCACATGATCAATCAAAGTGAAAGCCTCTTACTAGCAAGATGAAAAGAGGATCATCAACTATTCACGAACTTGATGGCTTTATGATGGAAACTCAACCATCCATTCATGTTGGTCATATATTGGAAGGAGAAAATTCTTGAGATAATAAATGTTTTGCATTTGGTTTTTTTAAATTATACATTGGATTATCATTGTCAAATCAAATGGTTTTTTTAATAATAAAAGTCAAGTTTCTAGGTGATAAATATCAACTTGATAGACATTCACAAATTTTAGTGTTAAAGTAAAAGACTTATTATTATCCGTCCAAGTGCAATCTTAAAGCAATTTTCATAATTGAATTATGCTATTGTTGATATGATATCACGCATTTTGTAAAAAAAAAATATCATAATTTCTAATATAGATTTTATGTTGATTTACGTATATTTATTTATATGTGTGCATCTCCCTGATAGCTTTGTTTATGTTACCAATATAAGGAGTATCATTATCTACTCACCATATGACACGTGTGTGTTAGACTAGATGCCCTGCAAGCCAACTGTTGGCTAGGGATTTTATTGACTCAGTTGTAATTAACAATCTTTATTTTAATATAATTCATTATTTCATGGTTTGTTATTTCTTTATCTGTATACACATGTTATCAAACATAGATAAAGACCTTGATTATACTTTAATACAAACGAATCGTAATTCGATGTTGAAACTCGTTTGTAAACACTGTATAATCTAAATTCGTTCCTAGTCAATTCAGCCGCCTAAAACATGGATAAAGGTCGCTTGAGCTTGAGACTAGCATCTGTGATGTTGTGTACTGCGTTTCTTGGTAAGGGCATAGAGATGTCCAAACATGCAGATGGGTAGTCATATGATGATTATACCGAACAACCCTCCCTCGGACATTTCAAGTGGTTATCATTCATCGAGAGGATAAGTCCGTGGTTATGATTGTACACCATTAGTCCTTACGACCCGGGACAACACTGAGGCTCTATATGCTAGGGCTGTGCTTTGACTCGTTTACTGGCTCCAGGAGAGTCATCAGGTGGCGAGGTTGGGTATAGTTGCGACACATATAGGAGCCAGTACATTGTAGTCGGGGATTCACCGCTCACCTGCGGGTGTGGATATCCTATGTGATATGATGTAATAATAGTGCATGGAATCTCTGGCCAGAGTATGAGATGTACGTTGGAGAAAGAGTTCTCCAATAGTACACGCGATGCCACTATTAAAGTTATCACATTATGATCGAATTAATATGCAACCCTCGATGAACCAATGGTTGCAGATTCGATCGGGATATATGAGATGAAAGGACCGTACTGTACGTTAATCATAATCGACTGGTTCTTGCAGGCACTATCAGTGATACCTAGGGGATCATGGGGCGATGCTACTAGACGCTCTTACCATGATCCGATGGGTGCAATCAGAAATGAGTTCTGACATTCTTGATCAAGGTGTTGATGAAAAGAATGGGGCTAACTAGGGTAAGCCCGAATAAAGGATTATGTCCTGGATCACACAGAGTTGTGAACCCACGGCTAGCTGTATACCTGAACCATTGAGGGTCACACAAGTACTGGATTGTTTGTTTCCGTTGAGAGAGTAAATTTAAGAAGTTGAATTTATATTATATAGTAAATTCAAGGAGTTGAATTTATGATAATTAAATTTTGAAAGAATAAATTCAAGGAGTTGAATTTATAAAATTTGAGAATTTAATTTATTAAACTCAAATGTTGGGTTTATTAAATATTAAATTTTGGAGGTGATGAAAATTCAAGTAGTTGAATTTATAATTAAATAATAAATTCAAATATTGAATTTATAATGTATTTAATTTATTAAGCTCAAAAATTGAGTTTATTAATTAATAAATTAAATATGGTGGGTAATATGTTTTATGGGCTTGTAGGAGTACAAGTTCAACATAATAAATAATTAAAGTTTTAATGGGATTTGATTAAATTAATTAAACTAGTTGGACTAGCCCAATTAATTAAATCAAGCTCATTAATGTTAATTATGTAATTAGGCTATAATTTAATTATAAATAAAAGTTGCAAAGAAAAACCCTAGCCACCTACCTCAATCATTCGAGAATTCCACCTCCAAAGAAAAAAAAATTGGCCAACCCTTTTTGAAAGGAAATATTGTTGTGCCATCTCTCAATTTTTTCCTCTTCTACGCAAAATCTCTTCCATATTTACTAGTGCAATTTGGAAGAGGATCAAACAATTCAGTCGTCGACCTGATTAGACGACACGAAAGGAGTCTCTTGAAGAAAGTTCGTAGGGATTCATCAAGAGCCAGATCTGTAATACCGGATCGGTTGGTGTCCAGTGATTAATTCACCAAAGGTATAACGATTCTAACATCCTATGTATGTTTTTGTTATAATCATACGAGCGCTCAAAGCAAAACACATCTTGAATGTCAAGATCTAAAATTTTTAAAACTTCCACTGCGTTTGGGCGCGTAGAAAACCAGATCCAACAGTGGTATCAGAGCCAAGGTTTTTTCTGAATCGTATGATTTTAAATTATATTGAATAATTTGTTGCTAACCACACAAGAAAATCTTTAGAAAATTATAGCACCATAAAAAATTATTTTTTCCAGAAAACAAAAAAAAAATATTTTTCGTATATGCCCGAAACTGTTCCGTGCAGACCCGCGCGCAGGACAGTGCGCGCAGGGCAGCGAGCTCAGCGCGCAGCGCGGCGAGGCGTGCGGAATGTCCGCACTTCGTGCGCTACCCTGCGTCGCGCGCAACCTCCGCGCACAGGTGCGCCGCCACTACCCGAAACGTTCGGGCAGCGGGCGGACAGCGAGGGCGGTTGCCCGGGATCGTCTCGGGAAGCGTGCTGAATGGCGGACTTGAATTGTTTGGGCCCAAGGTGCAGTTTTCTGATTTTTTCAAATTTTTGGGTAAAATTAATATTTTTGAAAATTGGTTCAATTTTTATTTTGGAAAATTGATTTTTGGAGAATTAATAATTTTCTTGTAAAATAAATAATTAGAATATGATTTTAATTATTTATGGTAAAATGAGTTTTACAAAAAATCAATTATTATTGATTTAATTGGAAATTAAATAAAGGAGTTTATTTAATTTATTAAATTCTTTAATAATTGTGGTGGTTATTGATATAATAATTAGATATATGATTTATCAATTAATTAAATTGTTTAATTAAATTGATTTTAATATTTGATATTAAATGCATGAAGGATGATCGAGAGGCTTGACCAATATGTTAGGTGTATGTTAGGATATTTTACTGTTTTATTCGTTTTTAATATTTGATATTATTAAAGTGGGCCTGTTTTATGGCCCGTTCCCACTCCCATGAGATGTATCCCTTATGTGCCATGGCTATTTAAATGTAATTATTAAAATAGTGGGAGATCAAGACTGGAAGATGGTGGGTCCGATGAACGAGATGTAGACATGTAAAATATTGGAAGCACTTGTAATAGTTGCATTTGCATCCCTGCATTCACCTAGGTTTGGACCTGGATCCATGTATGGCTCATATGGATCTAATAGTGTTGGCAATCGATCATCCTTATTTATTGTTGAATGTCATATTATGATATATGCGATATATAGTAGTATGCATGTATGTATATTATTAAATAATATAGTTGCATGAAACCGGCAAACATACAAACTCGTGGCACGTGATTTTTAAATTAAAACGATGAGACAATTTTTGAAATTAAAATCCCTCATTTTGAATAAGTTTAAAATTTATATCAAACCGAAAAAGTAAAAATTAAAAGAGTTTAATTTTTCCTTGCCTTCCATCAACCGTGGTTGCATGTTGATCGCTACCCGCGGACAATGTATGGCTCATATTATTGGGGAGGCCTGTACGCCGGAAAGCTGTGACTTCCATCGGACATATGAAATGAATTGAGTGGAACTCTCATGAATTCGGCTCATATTATTGGGGGAACTCATGGCGACCGTCTACTACAATTCAACATTGATGGGTCGGTTTGACACGCGAAAATAAACGGCGTAATATTATTAGGTCCTTATTAAACGTGAGGCGAAACACGCGGAGGTTGCATGGGGATGCAATTACATTCTACCTTTTAGAAATTATAATTGGCTGATATTATTCGAGATTATAATTGGCTAATTGGACTCTACGTGCCCACTAAGAAAATACGATTTTCCTTTTTCATCAGAGGGTGGTGAAAATGTCAAAATAGTGGGAGGAAAATTTATAAAATAAAATCCATATTTTATATCTTAAAATTATTTTAAAATAATCAGCAACCATTATTCTGTTTTCATATCATTATATTTTCGATTTCGTCACGTAATCCATTTTTATTATCAACAAGCTAATCGAATCTAATTTTCAAGACTGGTTGGGAAAATTGTTCTGAATTCGGAGAAAATGACATACACAATATTGTCAGTCCTGCTGAACTGACAAAGCATGCAAGATGGTAAGACCATAGTATACATGCTAAAGTGTAACATGCTCGCTTCTATGTCAAATGAACTGTAGGGACAGTTTGAGGAAATTTGGAATGCTGCTGACATTCGAATGCACGTGCAAGAGTTGCATGGTACATGAAACTCATACGATGATGCACACTACTTTCAAGGATCTCATGACTACACACATGCAAGATGGGGCTCTAACCCATGAGCATGTTGTACATATGACTGCACTTATTGAGAATGTGGTGGGCCTGGAATATGTGATTCCTAACGAATTAATTGATAACATCAATTTGTTGTCTTTCTCTTCCTCATTTGACAGGGTTATGGTGAACTTCAAGTTAAATAAGATATATAATAGCCTTGAAGAGCTAGTCAATACGCTTATGACTTATGAGATCACCATGAAATAAGAAAATCGTTGTTTTTATAATGGGCCTCTCGTCGGACGAAAAATGGCCCACAAGTTAAGGGAAAGAAATGTTCTGCCCCTCACAAGAAAAACAATCCCAATAAGAGGCAAACTCTGAAAGACACTTAAAAGGCCTACAAAGCCCGCTAAGTTAGAACATATTTATTTCACTGCATGAAGTCCGGACATAAGAAATTATATGTGCCAGAAATGTTCTGGAAATGATAAGTGAATGTCCAAGTAAACATGATTTCAAAAACAAACAAAATAAAGTTAGATGATCCAAATCCCACACAAATATGGCACGTTAGACTAGGTCATATTTCCCAAAGAAGGATGCACAAGCTAGTGGGAGAATGTATGTTTGACTTGTCAGACAAAAATTCTGTACCTGCTTGTAAGTCCTGTCTAAAAGGAAAAATGACCAAGACTCCATTCGATGGAAACGTGGAATGAGCGCATGGTCTACTGGATTTGATCCACACAGACGTTTGTAGGCCCGCTAAGTGTTAGCACAAAATATGGGCATTCCTACTTCATTACCTTTACTAATGACCATTCGAGGTATGGGTACGTTTATTTGATGAAACACAAATCTGAAGCATTTGAAAAGTTCAAAGAGTTCAGATCTGAAGTAGAAAATCAGATGGAAAGAAGTATTAAGGCACTTCGATCTGATCGAGGTGGAGAATACTTAAGTGCTGAATTTTTGGATTATCTAAAAGAGAATGAGATTCTCTCACAGTGGACTCCACCAGCAACACCACTGTTGAATGGTGTTTCTGAAAGTCGAAATCGAACCTTGATGGACATGGTTCGATCCATGATGGGATTCACTGAATTGTCTACATCGTTTTGGGGCTTTGCGCTTGAAACTTTGGCAATGTTGTTAAATAATGTCCATAGTAAAGAAGTGGATAAAACGCCATATGAGATATGGATGGGAAAAACTCCCAAATATTCTTACATGAGAATATGGGGATGTCCAGCTTACGTGAAGCAAACAGTGGGAGACAAATTGGATAGTAGATCCATTTTATGCTACTTTGTAGGATATCCAAAGAATTCTGTTGGATATTATTTCTATCATCCCAATGAAGCAAAAGTGTTTGTTTCAAGAAATGCCACCTTTTTGGAAAAGAAATTTCTATTAGATAGAAAAGGCAAGATGATAGAACTTGAAGAAATTCAAGATACTCCCTCAACTATAGAAGTTGAACCCCAACACCACAGTTGAATGGTGTTTCTGAAAGTCGAAATCGAACCTTGATGGACATGGTTCGATCCATGATGGGATTCACTGAATTGTCTACATCGTTTTGGGGCTTTGCGCTTGAAACTTTGGCAATGTTGTTAAATAATGTCCATAGTAAAGAAGTGGATAAAACGCCATATGAGATATGGATGGGAAAAACTCCCAAATATTCTTACATGAGAATATGGGGATGTCCAGCTTACGTGAAGCAAACAGTGAGAGACAAATTGGATAGTAGATTCTTTTTTTTGCTACTTTGTAGGATATCCAAAGAATTCTGTTGGATATTATTTCTATCATCCCAATGAAGCAAAAGTGTTTGTTTCAAGAAATGCCACCTTTTTGGAAAAGAAATTTCTATTAGATAGAAAAGGCAAGATGATAGAACTTGAAGAAATTCAAGATACTCCCTCAACTATAGAAGTTGAACCCATTTCCCAAGAACCAGTAGTTGAAGTACAAGCTTCTAGAAGGTCTGATAGGGTTATTAGACCACCTGCAAGATATACGCTTCTTCATGAACAAGGCCATGATGAGTCTTATGTTGGATGTGATCCAATGAATTTCAAAGAAGCAATATCTGATACTGATTCAACCAAATGGCTTGAAGCCATGCAGTCAGAAATGGACTCTATGTATTCAAACCAAGTCTGGACATTAGTGGATCCACCTGAGGGAATCGTTCCAATAGAATGCAAATAGATCTACAAAAGAAAGCTTGGGGCGGATGGGAAGGTAGTGACCTTCAAAGCAAGACTGGTTGCAAAAGGTTATACTCAAAGACAAGGAGTTGACTATGAGGAAACTTTTTCACCAGTTGCTATGTTTAAGTCCATTAGAATACTACTAGCCATAGCAGCATGGTATGACTATGAGATATG
Source organism: Primulina tabacum (assembly GCF_025594145.1). Classification (NCBI taxonomy): domain Eukaryota; kingdom Viridiplantae; phylum Streptophyta; class Magnoliopsida; order Lamiales; family Gesneriaceae; genus Primulina; species Primulina tabacum. Next base: position 23,032,713 of record NC_134557.1, on the reverse strand, counting down.
ACAAATGGATGTAAAGACTGCATTCCTCAATGGAGATATCAAAGAAGAAATTTATATATCTCAACCTGAGGGATACACATCAGTAGAAATTGAGCATAAGGAATGCAAACTTCAGAGATCAATATATGGAATGATGTAGGATTACTGCAATCAACTAAAGTATAGTTGGCAAGTAAATTCTCCATGAAGGACATGGGTGAGGCATCCTATGTATTGGGAATACAAATCTATAGGGATAGATCAAAAAGGATGTTGGGACTCACCCAAACCACCTATATCGATACCATTATAAAACGATTCTCTATGGAAGAGTCCAAGAGAGGATACTTACCAATGTGTCATGGTGTTACTCAATCTAAGGCAATGTGTCCCAAAACTGATGAAGAGATAGAGATGATGACACGTATTCCATATGCGTCAGCTATTGGTAGTATTATGTATGGTATGATATCGACACGTCCTGACATTGCTTATGCTTTGAGTGTTACAAGCAGATATCAGGCGAACCCTGGTCCAATGCATTGAAAGGCCGTGAAAGACATTCTTAAGTACTTGAGAAGGACTAAGAATTTGTTCATGGTCTATGGGGGTGGAGAATTAAAATTGGAAGCTACACTGATTCTAGCTTCTAATATGATGTAGATGATTCGAAATCGACCTCTGGTTTTGTATTCATGCTTAATGGCGTGGCTGTCTCTTGGAAAAGTTCTAAACAAGACACCGTTGCGGATTCCACCACTGAAGCTGAGTACATTGCTGCAGCTAAAGAGGCTGTTTGGATGAGGAATTTTGTCCAAGAGTTGGGCATTATTCCTAAAGGAGTTGATCCAGTCCCGGTTTACTGCGACAACACTGGTGCCGTTTCGCAAGCAAAGGAACCATGGTCTCATCAGCGATCCAAACATATACTGAGGAAATTCCACATCATCCGGGAGATTGTGGGAAGGGGAGACATATCAGTCGAAAGAGTCCCCTCTGCAGATAACGTTGCTGATCCACTTACAAAGCCCTTGCCAGGACCATTGTTTGAGAAGCATCGCGAAGCAATGGGATTAAAGTTTATGGGTAGTTGGCTCTAGGGCAAGTGGGAGACTGTTAGACTAGATGCCCTGCAAGCCAACTATTGGCTAGGGATTTTATTGACTCAGTTGTAATTAACAATCTTTATTTTAATATAATTCATTATTTCATGGTTTGTTATTTCTTTATCTGTATACACATGTTATCAAACATAGATAAAGACCTTGATTATACTTTAATACAAACGAATCGTAATTCGATGTTGAAACTCGTTTGTAAACACTATATAATCTAAATTCGTTCCTAGTCAATTCAGCCGCCTAAAACATGGATAAAGGTCGCTTGAGCTTGAGACTAGCATCTGTGATGTTGTGTACTGCGTTTCTTGGTAAGGGCATAGAGATGTCCAAACATGCAGATGGGTAGTCATATGATGATTATACCGAACAACCCTCCCTCGGACATTTCAAGTGGTTATCATTCATCGAGAGGATAAGTCCGTGGTTATGATTGTACACCATTAGTCCTTACGACCCGGGACAACACTGAGGCTCTATATGCTAGGGCTGTGCTTTGACTCGTTTACTGGCTCCAGGAGAGTCATCAGGTGGCGAGGTTGGGTATAGTTGCGACACATATAGGAGCCAGTGCATTGTAGTCGGGGATTCACCGCTCACCTGCGGGTGTGGATATCCTATGTGATATGATGTAATAATAGTGCATGGAATCTCTGGCCAGAGTATGAGATGTACGTTGGAGAAAGAGTTCTCCAATAGTACACGCGATGCCACTATTAAAGTTATCACATTATGATCGAATTAATATGCAACCCTCGATGAACCAATGGTTGCAGATTCGATCGGGATATATGAGATGAAAGGACCGTACTGTACGTTAATCATAATCGACTGGTTCTTGCAGGCACTATCAGTGATACCTAGGGGATCATGGGGCGATGCTACTAGACGCTCTTACCATGATCCGATGGGTGCAATCAGAAATGAGTTCTGACATTCTTGATCAAGGTGTTGATGAAAAGAATGGGGCTAACTAGGGTAAGCCCGAATAAAGGATTATGTCCTGGATCACACAGAGTTGTGAACCCACGGCTAGCTGTATACCTGAACCATTGAGGGTCACACAAGTACTGGATTGTTTGTTCCCGTTGAGAGAGTAAATTTAAGAAGTTGAATTTATATTATATATTAAATTCAAGGAGTTGAATTTATGATAATTAAATTTTGAAAGAATAAATTCAAGGAGTTGAATTTATAAAATTTGAGAATTTAATTTATTAAACTCAAATGTTGGGTTTATTAAATATTAAATTTTGGAGGTGATGAAAATTCAAGTAGTTGAATTTATAATTAAATAATAAATTCAAATATTGAATTTATAATGTATTTATTTTATTAAGCTCAAAAGTTGAGTTTATTAATTAATAAATTAAATATGGTGGGTAATATGTTTTATGGGCTTGTAGGAGTACAAGTTCAACATAATAAATAATTAAAGTTTTAATGGGATTTGATTAAATTAATTAAACTAGTTGGACTAGCCCAATTAATTAAATCAAGCCCATTAATGTTAATTATGTAATTGACTATAATTTAATTATAAATAAAGGTTGCAAAGAAAAACCCCAGCCACCTACCTCAATCATTCGAGAATTCCACCTCCAAAGAAAAAAAAATCGGCCAACCCTTTTTGAAAGGAAATATTGTTGTGTCATTTCTCAATTTTTTCCTCTTCTACGCAAAATCTCTTCCATATTTACTAGTGCAATTTGGAAGAGGATCAAACAATTCAGTCGTCGACCTGATTAGACGACACGAAAGGAGTCTCTTGAAGAAAATTCATAGGGATTCATCAAGAGCCAGATCTGTAATACCGGATCGGTTGGTGTCCAGTGATTAATTCACCAAAGGTATAACGATTCTAACATCCTATGTATGTTTTTGTTATAATCATACGAGCGCTCAAAGCAAAACACATCTTGAATGTCAAGATCTAAAATTTTTAAAACTTCCGCTGCGTTTGGGCGCGTAGAAAACCAGATCCAACAGTGTGCTGAGTGATAAATCATGGTCACAATTCATCCATGATGTATGGATGAGAGGTCATAATTTATCACTTATTACATGTATCATGTGTTAAGTGGATGAAGACAATCACCATGTGGATATCATCTACCATGCCCCAGTGATTTAGAAACAATCTCCTAGTAAAATGGGAAAAAAGAGCAAATGATCAATAAATATTCATCTCAATAGTTAAATGTGTGTTCATTATTTGTCAGACCGATTCTTTTCTGCAGTCTCTAAATAGCCCAAAAAATGTTTCTGCATTCTTAGACCCATATTTGTTTTTCGGATGAAACTCGGTAAAAAACATTGAAAATTTGGAACAAATATATGATATCATAGAACTAAATGTTTTATATCTTATATGATTTTTTTAGTACCAAACATGTATAACAAATTTTCAAATTAATCACGCTTCTTTTTTGGATGAAAATTTAGTGCCAAATATTGAAAAACTAGTATTAATATATGATATTTAAATAATAAATGTTTCATATCTGACACTAATATATGATTTTTCAGTACTCAAACATGTATAACAAATTATATTTGAGCTAACAAATAAGTGTAATAAGTATTGATATTAATATAGTTGTTACAATTTTATACTCAAAATTTTATCTTTTATATCAGATTAAACCAATTTGTTATGCAATATCATATATATGTTTCAGATTTTTAATATTTTGTACCGAATTTCATCCGATATAAAAAAATACATAGACATTTTTTGTAGGTGAACAAGAGACTGCGTAGAAAATTTCATTCTCAGTCTAATAATGACCTGAACACACGTTTAATTAAGACAACGGAGATTTAAAAACTAGTATCTCAAACGCATAGACCAGTTTGCCCTCAAACTCGTCGGGGGCAAAATGTAATATGACATGCCACGTGGCCAAAAGTAGTTGAGTTTTAAGGATAAGGGGCTATCTATCGGATCCAAACTGTGTGGTTCACTAGAGTCTCTTTGACGCACAGATATTAAATATCCACTCACTATCGGTAACAAAACCTTCTTCATTTTTCCCAACACAAACTCGGACTCGGGCTTTGAAGGAAAATGGCTGCCATCTCTACTTTCGCCTCCACCTCGCCAATTGCACGCGCCGCCCCGGCACAGAGAAGGTTCGCCGTGCGGCCCTCTGCCGTCATCGGTAAATAAAACCCACGTCTTTATCTGTGTACAACTCATGTTCTTACTGCCGAATATTAATCCAAATGGGCATTTGATTTTGAACCTCAGGGCTACCATCGATGTCAAATATTAACACGGGGAAAGTGAGGTGTACCATGGAAGGAGGAAAGGGTACAGAGGAGAGTGAATCGAAGTTGGGTGTGGCGGCTTCTTCGTTTATGGCGTCGGCCTGTGCGGCAGCCATGTCTAGCCCCGCCGCGCTGGCGCTGGTGGACGAGAGGTTGAGCACGGAAGGAACCGGGCTGCCATTCGGGCTGAGCAACAACCTCTTGGTGTGGATTCTTGCGGGTGTGTTCGCTCTGATTTGGGCACTTTACTTTGTGTACACCGCTTCCCTTGATGAGGATGAGGAGTCTGGCTTGTCCCTCTAATTCCAACCCATCATTTCTCTGGATTTTACTTTCTTCTTAGTTATTATATGATATTGTGTAAAACAATGTTGATATTGTGATAATTTTGGCTTCACATCTGAGCATGCATATAAATACAACCGATGAATTTACTCGGAACAACACGAACAAAGAGTAATCAAAAACTCGAAATTTAAATTGGGACTCCAAGCAAATTTCTGATAACAACTCAAAAGAAAAACCCGACACTAATATAACACATAACCGAAAGATGAGTTGGATCACGAACACAAATATTCAGAATGGCAACTTAGAATCAATCAAGTCCAAAAATGCAGGAATATGACAAGTGATTAAATATTCTTCGTGGCATGTACAATTTCAAAAGACGGCCAGAAAAATTAGTCGACGTGAAAATCTTGGTAAACCACTCGGAAACAGGACTCCGACACTGTGAAGCCATAATCGATATTATGTAGAAACAACCGAAGTGAAGTGGAAAACGAAGAAAAATATACAAAATATAGTTTAGAATTCAACAGCGTTAATCCGCGAAACTCGGATACGACAACTTCATTAATCAACGGTAGAGAGAAATTGTGACGTTCGAACACCCGAATACACTAACCACATGCATGCATGAAAATTTATTTGAAATTTATCTAAATGAGTTGTCCAGAAGCATTTTTAAGTATTTGCATAATTTAATGATTATTTAATCAAACGTTATGAATGTGAACTAACGTGAACTTCCTGTAGTCGAATACGCGATGCACGTCAGAAGACGAGAGAACCGAGGACGATTTTGATAAAGTTTCTACTTTTAAAAATTTATAAATAGAAACTCTATATTTAGTAAGTTCAAAATAGGAAAGCGGCAAATCTATTTATAGTAAGGGACGAACTTAATCGGTAGCGAACTTTTGCTGAGAAAATTAGTAGTTTCGGACGTGCGATATTAGAAACGAGCAGCACCAAATATTTTAAATATTGTTGGGAATTTTAATGTACAAATTAAGTTTTTAATTAATTCTTTATTGGACATAGATTAACAAGGATTTAATTAATTAATTATGGCTCATTAGGTAAACTTAAGCCCACTTAACAACTTAATGGTTTAATTGAATAAAACCCCACCCTACCACCCCAAGAAACTTACGTCTCCCACACTCTTCAGCAGGACACACATCTCACACACACACACACACACACTCTAGGACTCTAGGGGCCGAACCATAGAGGGAGGAAGGAAGGAGAAGATTTGAGTTTCATTCGTCTCTCGTCGCGCCGTCTCTCGTATCTCGTAGGAATAAAGGAACAAGGCATGTTTTCAAACCCTTTTTCATGCACCATTCAATCCATAATATTGCATGTATGCTGATGTTGTGTGAAAGTTGTGAGGAAGATGGTTTTCAATTCCATATTTGTGCATCTCATGTTTTTGCAAAGTATCCTTAACGTTTTGTGAATCGTTGAAAAAGGGATGCAAACCAAGGTATTCAAGGGCTGGTCTAGATGTTTAATAAGAGGATTTAAGGGACAAAAGATGAATCAATGAGCCCCATAGGGCTGACCAGCCCTGCAAGCAAATGCGTGCAGGCCATGAGATCAAAGGGGGGCGCGGCTTTGGTGCTATGGGCCATGGGGGCTGCATGGGACCCTAGCCATGGTCTGGAGGGTTTGTTTAGGGTCCTAGGTAGGCCTTGTTTGGGTTTGGATATGTGCTGGACGAGCTGCTGAAGCACAGCAGCCATGACTCCTTAGGGCGTGCATGTTGGCTTGTTTTGGAGTCGTGTGGTTCCTTGGGCATGGGGAAGGTGGAAAGGGCTGGTCCAGGGGCTATGGACCTGCCTTAGGGTCCTAGTGAGGGTCTAGTGTGAGCCAAAAGTCGAGTCAAGGGCAGCCACAGCCGCTGGAGTGTTTGGTCCTCGGCTGCTCGTGAAGAAGCATATGGCCCGCGGCTGTTGTGGGGAGGTTGGAGACTTGAGCGTCTGGTTTTTGTCCGAAAGGGCCTGATCATGGCCTTTTTTAGTGTCTAAGGAAGAGGTCTATGGCCTGGTTCGAGGTCATTTCGAGCCGTGGTCCGTTTGGGGTTGTAATTTGCCCGAACATGTCAAAAAAAAGCGAATTGAGCTTAGGTTAAATTTAATTAACGTTTCGATTTTGGCTTTGGCTTGGGAACTTCCAGCAGCTTAATTTTAGTCTTAGGATGTTAAGAAAGGTCTGTTCTTGGGTTGGTTCGAGTCGGAAGGGTAGTTTGGTAATTTGTTTATCCAATAATGCGAAAACGGTAATGGAAGTGTCGTATGGTAAGCGAATCGAGTCGTTTTTGAAACGTAGGTCCTAAGATTGAATTTCCAACAAGCTACTGGATATTTTTGGGCATTTTTAAAGTTTTAAAATCGAGTCGTCTCCTTGAGTCAAAGTTTAAGTTCATCCGGGTACGTAGTGTTGAATCGTGGGCGGTCGGTTCGAGGAAAGTCGAGGGTGGTTTGCAACTTCCTAAAACAATTCCAAATCGTGTAAAATGTTGTTTTTAGAAGTTTTAAAGTGCATGCATGATTTATTTTAATTTTATAAGTTTTAACGTATTTGCATGTATTTGCTATTTTTAGCAATCTCGACGTATATAAATGATATAAAGCATCTTTTTGGAAATTTTAATGGAATATGAGAATTTATGAATGTTTTATGAAATGATAAAGTAAAAGAAAATATTTTTGAGGAAAGTGAATTGATCGCGACGAAAAAGTAGTAAATGATCTGTTCAAAACGAGAACGGTGAACTTGCATTGAAAAGGGAGTGAACCGTCGAAAACGGAGGCGAGAATCTCAATGATAATGGATCCGTTGAAGAAGTGACCGGTGAAGTTATTTTTTTATGATAGTCGGTGGGATCGTCGAAGAAGTGGACGTTGAACCCGGCGGCCTAGTATTATGGTTTATAGATTGATCAATCGAATAAATATTGTCACTTTCGATGATCGGACTTCACCTAAAAATGATAATTTTAAATGAAAAATATTCATATTTAAGCACGGCTAAAAAAAGTTTCATATTTTGAAGGTTTCACGATTGCATAGAAAAATCTATTTTTAGTAATATTAATTTTTATGCATGTGAGTGTATATTTACGTACTTGTTTTATTGGATTTGAACATGCTGAGTCATTAGACTCAACAGGTTTGAATGGTTGCAGGTAATGATGATGTTCATGGACTATCGAGTCATCCGTGAGGCGCAGTGCATACCCGAGGACCTAGAAATTCTGCATATGTTAAAAACTTTTGATGATTTTATGAATTATCATTTTTATTTATAGACTGTTAGGATGCTAGAATTTATTGAGTTAAATTTTAGACTTTTATCACTTATTTTACTTATTTCGCATGAATGATTATGGATGATATGGAGTTTTGTTTATTTGACTATTTATGTTAGTTTATTCATGATGAATTAATTATGCATGGTGTAAAAAAAATTAGTGCAAAATAAATGAATTTAGAAGTACGGTCATTTTAGAAATTATTTGTGGTTTCAATTTAATATAATTTTAGAAGAACAAAAATGCAGAGGCAAGAAAAAATTTGGGAGAAAACGCTATCTTAAAGAAAAGGGCAATCCCGAGCTCCTTAAATCGTCAGTCACTGTATACCCGGTAATTGAACCATATGTAAGCTAGGAAAATTATTGTACATCATGACACACCGTCGTCAGGCTTGAAGAATTATGAGTTCGACTTTGAATCTGACTATAGTTTTTGAGATGGTTTTTTAATGGATGAAAATTAAGCTAAGAAGTATATAAAAATTCAAAACGAAAACAATGGAGGAAAAAACCGGCTTTGCAAAATTATATCTTTGCCATCTTAAATCTTGCTTGATAGATGTTTTCTTCCATTTTTTTATTTAACAATCATATTTTTATTGATTACCACTTCATTGATTTCTCAACTGTTCTCATTCATTCCGCAGGAATGGACAATAGGAAAAACATGAGGATTTGAGAATTTCAAAGACTTAAGGAAAATGAAAATGAAAAGCTTGTCTCACTGGAGTGTCATTGGCCAATTTCAAATAAAAGTTATCAATCCTAGTGGAACCTTTTTCTAGTGGCTAAGCACATACCCTTGCAACGCCACACACATCAGGAAGAATTGAAAAACATATACTAGGAATAGGAGTTGTATTTTTTGCACCTATTTATCATGGTTTGGCTAGTGTCTTTCTGATTTGTAGACTTAGGAAAATGACTTGGAAGCCAAACTTTGTTTTGGAAAACAAGTTAAATGTTATCACATTTTCTGTCTGCGATATACTTAGACTTGTTTGTATTTTTGGCATGTATTTAGAGGAAAAACTCTGCCGAAATTTTTCTAAAAACTAAAATAGTCAAGTAGCCTATTTGCGATATTGCACTTGACCATACCAAAAAACAATCAGACACACATAACATAATTAAACAATAGGTACAAATGTTTTACGGCTTGCATCACCAACGCTACCTTTTATCTTTAATTTGGATAATAACAACCCAATAAATCCACATATACATACAAAGATTCAGTAACAGAAAATTCCATGAGCAATTTTTTTTTATTTACTAGTAATCCACCATTATTTACAAGTAAGTTTTGTAGGGAATAGTTTACAAGCATATTCTTCACATTCTTACAAACTTCCCTCAACACATCATCAATTGCTTATAAACAAACAAGACAAATTTTCATAACAAAAAAGTGGCTACACAGCCTACTTCATACATTATTGACCAAAGCAAAAAACATCTCACATCTTCTACTCAAAAAATTCAAACCTCATGAATCATCAGACTCTTGTATCCCACATTTAAACCACAACAAAATCGTGATGATATCTTCAAGCTAATAGAATATCATGTAAACTACATTTCAAATGCTATAATGCATCTAATCCATCGTCACCTCAATCAAACACAATAAATTCAAGGATAAAACACACTAACAAAAGGATTTAAGGCTATGATTTAGACATTATATTATCTACGCATGAAAATGAATAAATGATCACATTTTAGATACTTTTTTTTTAAACAAAAATGTTCTTATGTCTACTGTTTGTGATATTGATATAGTTTCATATATAAAACAAAATCAAATAATAATTAAGTTAGGACTCATAAGTCACTTTGCACTTACACTTCATACTTCCAAGTTGAATAGTTGTGTTGGATCTGGGTTTTCTACACGCCCAAACGCAGCGGAAGTTTTAAAATTTTTATTTATTTTGACAATCAAAATATGTTTTGCTTTGGGTGCTCGTATGATTTTAACAAAAATTCATAGGGCGTTAGAAAATTATACATTTGTGAATTAATCACGAGGCTCCAACTAATCCGGTATAAACGGATTAGCTCTTGATGAATCCCTACGAACATTCTTCAATCTCCTAATCCGGTCCACGACTGAAATATTTGTTCCTCTTCTAAATTGAACTAGAAATTTAGAAGAACTTTTACGTAGAGATGGAACACGAAGAAGAAATCGACTCAATACAATAAGCCGAATTTTTCTTGCAAGAATTGAGAGAAATTTCGAGAGCAGCCCCTTTTTGAATTGGGATGAGCGAAAAAAAAATTTTCAACTTTCGGATGCCTCTTTCTTGTTATTATCGAAAATTGCATTCCTTTATAATAAAATATTCTAATTATATATCTAATCCATTATTTACTTAATTAATCCAATTAATTAAGTAAATTTAAGATTCTATAATGCATGTCTTATCAAATGCAATCTCGATGCATATATTATGGAGGCTAGGTTTTTAGGTCTCCCATTTTATAAAACATCTATGGCCTAATTACCATAATAAAATAATTGGACCTATTTAATTAAAATTAATGGGCTTGGTTAATTAATTGGACTAGTCCAACTAGTTTAATTAATTAATCAAAGTTCATTAAACTTTAATTATTTAGTATGTTGGACTTGTACTCCTACAAACCCATTTGAACATACTTACCACCAATTTTAATTTCATATTTAATAAGCTCAACTTTTTAGTTTAATAAATTAAATCCATTATAAATTCAACATTTGAATTTATTATATAAATTGTAAATTCAACTCCTTGAATTTTATCACCTCAAAAATTTAATATTTAATAAACCCAACTTTTGAGTTTAATAAATTAAATTATCAAATTTTATAAATTCAACTCCTTGAATTTTTTCTCTCCAAATTTCATAAATTCAACATCTTGAATTTACTATCTCATAAATTCAAATCCTTGAATTTATTTTCTCAAAATTTAATTATCATAAATTCAATTCTTTGAATTTACTATATCATAATATAAATTCAACTCCTTGAATTTATTCTCTCAACGGGAACAAATGATCCAGTGCTTGTGTGACCCTCAATGGTTCAGGGATACAGCTAGCCGTGGGTTTACAACTCTTTGTGATTCAGAATAATATTTATTCTTATTCGGGCTTACCCTAGTTAGCCCCATTCTTTTCATCAACACCTTGATTAAGAATGTCAGAACTCATTTCTGATTGCACCCATCGGATCATGGTAAGAGCGTCTAGTAGCATCGCCCCATGATCCCCTAGGTATCACTGATAGTGCCTGCAAGAACCAATCGATTATGATTAGCGTACAGTACGGTCCCTTCATCTCATATATTCCGATCGAATCTGCAACCATTGGTTCATCGAGGGTTGCATAATAATTCGATAACTTTAATAGTGGCATCGCGTGTATTATTGGAGAACTCTTTCTCCAACGTACATCTCATACTCTGGCCAGAGATTCCATGCACTATTATTACATCATATCACATAGGATATCCACACCCGCAGGTGAGCGGTGAATCCCCGACTACAATGCACAGGCTCCTATATGTGTCTCAACTGTACCCAACCTCGCCACCTGATGACTCTCCTGGAGCCGGTAAACGAGTCAAAGCACAACCCTAGCATATAGAGCCTCAGTGTTGTCTCGGGTCGTAAGGACTAATGGTGTACAATCATAACCACGGACGTATCCTCTCGATGAATGATAACCACTTGGAAAGTCCGAGGGAGGGTTGTTCGGTATAATCATCATATGACTACCCATCTGCATGTTTGAACATCTCTATGCCCTTAACAAGAAATGCAGTACACAATATCACAGATGCTAGTCTCAAGCTCAAGCGACCTTTATCCATGTTTTAGGCGGCTGAATTGACTAGGAACGAATTTAGAATATGCAGTGTTTACAAATGAGTTTCAACATCGAATTACGATTCATTTGTATTAAAGCATAATCAAGGACTTTATCTATGCTGTTTGCATGGGTATACAGATAAAGTATAACAAGACCATAAAAAGTTAAATTATATTAAAATAAAGATTGTTTATTTCACTTTAGTCAATAAATTCCCTACCAACCGTTGGCTTGCAGGGCATCTACTCTAACAATATCCCACTTGCCCTAGATCCAACTACCCTTAACTTTAATCCCATTGCTTTGCGATGCTTATGAAACACTAGTCCTGGCAAGGGCTATGTAAGTGGATCAGCAACATTATCTGCAGAGGGGACTCTTTCGAATGATATGTCTCCTCTTCCCACAATCTCCCGTATGATGTTGAACTTCCTCAGTACATGTTTGGATCGCTGATAAGACATTGGTTCCTTTGCTTGCGCAATGGCACCAGTGTTATCGCAGTACGACGGGACTGGATCAACTCCATTAGGAATAACGCCCAACTCTTGGACAAAATTCCTCATTCAAACTGCCTCTTTGGCTGCATCAGATGCAACAATGTATTCAGCTTCTGTGGTGGAATCTGCAACGGTGTCTTGCTTGGAACCTTTCCAAGAGACAGCCGCACCATTAAGCATGAATACAAATCCAGAGGTCGATTTCGAATCATCTACGTAACATTGGAAGCTAGAATCAGTGTAGGCTTCCAATTTCAATTCTCCACCCTCTAGACCATGAACAAGTTCTTAGTCCTTCTCAAGTACTTAAGAATATCTTTCACGGTCTTCCAATACATTGGACCAGGGTTTGCCTGATATCTGCTTGTAACACTCAGAGCGTAAGCAACATCAGGACGTGTCTATATAACACCATACACGATACTACCAATGGCTGAAGAATATGGAATATGTGTCATCATCTCTATCTCTTCATCAGTTTTGGGACACAAAGCTTTAGATAGAGTAACACCATGACATATTGGTAAGTATCATTTCTTGGACTCTTCCATAGAGAATCGTTTCAAAATGGTATCGATATAAGTGGCTTGGGTGAGTCCTAGCATCCTCTTTGATCTATCTCTATAGATTTGTATTCCCAATACGTAGGATGCTTCACCCATGTCTTTCATGGAGAATTTATTGGCTAACCATACTTTAGTTGATTGCAATAATCCTACATAATTCCAATGAGCAGGATATCATCAACATAAAGTACTAGGAATGTCACTACACTCCCACTAACTTTCTTGTACACACATTGTCCCTCAGGATTCTTAGCAAAACCAAACTCTTTGATAGTGCTATCAAATCTGAGGTTTGAACTCCTTGATGCCTGCTTGAGACCATATATTGATCTCTGAAGTTTGCATACCTTATGCTCACTTCCTACTGATGTGTATCCCTCAGGTTGAGACAAATCAATTTCCTCTTTGATGTCCCCATTGAGGAATTCAGTCTTTACATCCATTTGTCATATCTCATAGTCATACTATGCTGCTATGGCTAGTAGTATTCTAGTGGACTTAAACATAGCAACTGGTGAAAAAATTTTCTCGTAGACAACTCTTTGCCTTTGAGTATAATCTTTTGGAACCAGCCTTTCTTTGAAGGTCACTACCTTCCCATTCGCCCCAAGCTTTCTTTTGTAGATCCATTTGCATCCTATGGGAACAATTCCCTCAGGTGGATCCGCTAATGTCCAGACTTGGTTTGAATACATAGAGTCCATTTCTGACTGCATGGCTTTAAGCCATTTGGTTGAATCAGTATCAGATATTACTTCTTTAAAGTTCATTGGATCACATCCAACACAAGACTCATCATGGCCTTGTTCATGAAGAAGCGTATATCTTGCAGGTGGTCTAATAACCCTATCAGACCTTCTAGAAGCTTGTACTTCAACTACTGGTTCTTGGGAAATGGATTCAACTTCTATAGTTGAGGGAGTATCTTGAATTTTTCAAGTTCTATCATCTTGCCTTTTCTATCTAATAGAAATTTCTCTTCCAAAAATGTGGCATTTCTTGAAACAAACATTTTGCTTTATTGGGATGATAGAAATAATATCCAACAGAATTCTTTGGATATCCTACAAAGTATTACGAAGTGGATCTACTATCCAATTGGTCTCCCACTGTCTGCTTCACGTAAGCAGGACATCCCCATATTCTCATGTAAGAATATTTGGGAGTTTTTCCCATCCATATCTCATATGGTGTTTTATCCACTGCTTTAGTATGGATATTATTCAACAACATTGCCGTAGTTTCAAGCGCAAAGCCCTAAAATGGTGTAGGCAATTCAGTGAATCTCATCATGGATCGAACCATGTCCAACAAGGTTCGATTACAACGTTCAGAAACACCATTCAATTGTGGTGTTGCTGGTGGAGTCCACTGTGAGAGAATCTCATTCTCTTTTAGATAACCCAAAAATTCAGCACTCAAGTATTCTCCATCTCGATCAGATCGAAGTGTCTTAATACTCATTTCTAGCTGTTTTCCTACTTAAGATCTGAATTCTTTGAACCTTGCAAATGCTTCAGATTTGTGTTTCATTAACATACCCATACCTCGAATGGTCATCAGTAAAGGTAATGAAGTAGGATTGCCCATATTTTGTGCTAACACTTAGCGGGCCACAAATGTCTGTGTGGATCAAATCCAATAGACCATGCGCACGTTCCACGTTTTCATCGAATGGAGTCTTTGTCATTTTTCCTTTTAGACAGGATTTACAAGTAGGTAGAGAATTTATGTCTGACAAGTCAAACATGCCTTCTCCCACTAGTTTGTGCATCCTTCTTTGAGAAATGTGACCTAGTCTAGCGTGCCATATTTGTGTGGGATTTGGATCATCTAACTTTCTTTTGTTTGTTGTTGAAATCATGTTTACTTGGACATTCACTTATCATTTCCAGAACATTTCCGGCACATATAATTTCTTATGTCCGGACTTCATTGCAGTGAAATAAATATGTTCTAACTTATCGGGCTTTGTAGGCCTTTTAAGTGTCTTTCAGAGTTTGCCTCTTATTGGGATTGTTTTTCTCGTGAGGGGCCTAACTTTCTTTCCCTTACCTTGTGGGTCATTTTTCGTCTGACGAAAGGCCCATTATAAAAACAACAATTTTTCTTATTTTATGGTGATCTCATAAGTTATAAGCATATTGACTAGCTCTTCAAGGCTATCAAATATCTTATTAAAATTGAAGTTCACATAACCCCGTCAAATGAGGAAGAGAAAGACAACAAATTGATGTTATCAATTAACTCGTTAGGAATCACATATTCCAGGCCCACCTCATTTTCAATAAGCACAGTCATATGTACACCAGTCATATGTACACCATGCTCATAGGCTAGAGCCCCATCTTGCATGTGTGTAGTCATGAGCTCCTCGAAAGTAGTGTACATTATCGTATGAGTTTCATGCACCATGCAACTCTTGCACGTGCATTCGAATGTCAGCAGCATTCAAAATTTTCTCAAATTGTCCCTACAGTTCATCTGAAATAGAAGCGAGCATGTTACACTTTAGCTTGTATACTATGGTCCTACCATCTTGCATGCTTTGTCAGTTCAGCAGGACTGACATTAGTGTGTATGCCATTTTCTCCGAATTTAGAACAATTTTCCCAACCAGTCTTGAAAATTAGATTCAGTTAACTTGTTAATAATAAAAATGGATTACGTGACGAAATCGAAAATACACTGATACGGAAACAGAATAATGGTTGATGATTATTTTAAAATAATTTTAAGATATAAAATATGGATTTTATTTTATAAATCTCCCTCCGACTATTTTGACATTTCCACCACCCTCTGATGAAAAAGGGAAATCGTATTTCCTTAGTGGGCACGTAGAGTCCAATTAGCCAATTATAATCCCGAATAATATCAGTCAATTATAATTTCTAAAACGTAGAATCCAATTGCATCCCTATGCAACCTCCGCGTGTTTTGCCTCACGTTTAATAAGGACCCAATAATATGATGCCGTTTATTTTCGCGTGTCAAATCGACCCATCAATATTGAATTGTAGTAGACGGTCGCCATGAGTTCCCCCAATAATATGAGGCCAAAGTCATGGAAGTTCCACTCAATTCACATCATATGTCTGGTGGAATTCACAGCTTTCCGGCGTCCAGGCCTCCCCAATAATATGAGCCAGACACTGTCCGCGGGTAGCGATCAACATGCAACCACGGTTGATGGAAGGCAAGGAAAAATTAAACTCTTTTAATTTTTACTTTTTTCGATTTGATATAAATTTTAAATCATATTCAAAATGAGGGATTTTAATTTTAAAATTGTCTCATCATTTTAATTTTTAAAATCGCGTGCCACGAGTTTGTATGTTTGCCGGATTCATGCAACTATATTATCTAATAATATACATACATGCATACTACTATATATCGCATATATCATAATATGACATTCAACAATAAATAAGGATGATCGATCGCCAACACTATTAGATCCATGTGAGCCATACATGGATCTAGGTCCAAAACCTAGGTGAATGCAGGGATGCAAATGCAACTATTACAAAAGCTTCCAATATTTTACATGTCTTCATCTCGTTCATCGGGCCCACCATCTTCCAGTCTTGATCTCCCACTAATTCTAATAATTACATTTAATAGCCATGGCACATAAGGAATACATCTCATGGGGTGAAAACGGGCCATAAACCAGGCACACTTTAATAATATCAAATATTAAAAAAATGAATAAAAACAATAAAATATCCTAACATACACCTAACACATTGGTCAAGGCTCTCGATCATCCTTTATGCATTAAATATCAAATATTAACATCAATTTAATTAATTGATAAATCATATATCTAATAATTTTATCTCTAACCACCACAATTATTAAAGAATTTAATAAATTAAATAAACACCTTTATTTAATTTCCAATTAAATCAATAATAATTGATTTCTTGTAAAATTCATTTTTCCATATATAATTAAAATCATATTCTAATTATTTATTTTACAAGAAAATTTTTTAATTTTCCAAAAATCAATTTTCCAAAATAAAAATTGAACCAATTTTCAAAAATATCAATTTTACCCAAATATTTGAAAAATCAAAAATTGCACCCTAGGCCCAAACAATTCAAGCCCATCATACAGCACGCTTCCCGAGACAATCCCGGGCAGCCGCCCCCGCTGCCCGCCCGCTGCCCGAACGTTTCGGGCAGTGGGGGCACTCCTGTGCGCGCAGGGCGCACTGGCGCGCGCGGCGTGCGGTTGCGCGCTGGCGCGCGCAGCGTGCGGACGTTCCGCACGCCGCGCTGGCTTCGCCCTGCGTGCAGACGCTCCGCACGCTGCGCCGCCCAGCGAGCAAGCACTGCACGTCTCTGCGCGCTGGCCGTGCGCGCACGCTGCGCGCACCAGTGCGCGCACGAGCTGCCCGGAACTGTTCCGGGCAGAAACGAATTTTTTTTTTAAAAAAATAATTTTATGGTGCATCAATTTTCTAAAAACAGTTCCGGGCAGAAACGAATTTTTTTTTTAAAAAAAATAATTTTATGGTGCATCAATTTTCTGAAAAATTTTCTTGTGTGGTTAGAAATAAATTATTCAATATCAAAACCATACGATCTAGAAAAACCTTGGCTCTGATACCACTGTTGGATCTGGGTTTTCTACACGCCCAAACGCAGCGAAAGTTTTAAAATTTTTATTTATTTTGACAATCAAAATATGTTTTGCTTTGGGCGCTCGTATGATTTTAACAAAAATTCATAGGGCGTTAGAAAATTATACCTTTGTGAATTAATCACGAGGCTCCAACTAATCCGGTATAAACGGATTAGCTCTGGATGAATCCCTACGAGAGAAGCCCCTTTTTGAATTGGGAAGAGCGAAAAAAAAATTTTCAACTTTCGGATGCCTCTTTCTTGTTATTATCGAAAATTGCATTCCTTTAGAATAAAATATTCTAATTATATATCTAATCCATTATTTACTTAATTAATCCAATTAATTAAGTAAATTTAAGATTCTATAATGCATGTCTTATCAAATGCAATCTCGATGCATATATTATGGAGGCTAGGTTTTTAGGTCTCCCATTTTATAAAACATCTATGGCCTAATTACCATAATAAAATAATTGGACCTATTTAATTAAAATTAATGGGCTTGGTTAATTAATTGAACTAGTCCAACTAGTTTAATTAATTAATCAAAGTTCATTAAACTTTAATTATTTTGTATGTTGGACTTGTACTCCTACAAACCCATTTGAACATACTTACCACCAATTTTAATTTAATATTTAATAAGCTCAACTTTTTAGTTTAATAAATTAAATCCATTATAAATTCAACATTTGAATTTATTATATAAATTGTAAATTCAACTCCTTGAATTTTATCACCTCAAAAATTTAATATTTAATAAACCCAACTTTTGAGTTTAATAAATTAAATTATCAAATTTTATAAATTCAACTCCTTGAATTTTTTCTCTCCAAATTTCATAAATTCAACATCTTGAATTTACTATCTCATAAGTTCAACTCCTTGAATTTATTTTCTCAAAATTTAATTATCATAAATTCAACTCTTTGAATTTACTATATCATAATATAAATTCAACTCCTTGAATTTATTTTCTCAACGGGAACAAATGATCCAGTGCTTGTGTGACCCTCAATGGTTCAGGTATACAGCTAGCCGTGGGTTCACAACTCTGTGTGATCCAGGACATAATCCTTTATTCGGGCTTACCCTAGCCCCATTCTTTTCATCAACACCTTGATTAAGAATGTCAGAACTCATTTCTGATTGCACCCATCGGATCATGGTAAGAGCGTCTAGTAGCATCGCCCCATGATCCCCTAGGTATCACTGATAGTGCCTACAAGAACCAGTCGATTATGATTAGCGTACAGTACGGTCCCTTCATCTCATATATTCCGATCGAATATGCAATCATTGGTTCATCGAGGGTTGCATAATAATTCGATAACTATGTGATAACTTTAATAGTGGCATCGCGTGTATTATTGGAGAACTCTTTCTTCAACGTACATCTCATACTCTGACCAGAGATTCCATGCACTATTATTACATCATATCATATATGATATCCACACCCGCAGGTGAGCGGTGAATCCCTGACTACAATGCACTGGCTCTTATATGTGTCGCAACTGTACCCAACCTCGTCACCTGATGACTCTCCTGTAGCCGGTAAACGAGTCAAAGCACAACCCAAGCATATAGAGCCTCAGTGTTGTCCCGGGTCGTAAGGACTAATGGTGTACAATCATAACCACGGACTTATCCTCTCGATGAATGATAACCACTTGGAAAGTCCGAGGGAGGGTTATTCGGTATAATCATCATATGACTACCCATCTGCATGTTTGGACATCTCTATATCCTTACTAAGAAACGCAGTACACAACATCACAGATGCTAGTCTCAAGCTCAAGCAACCTTTATCCATGTTTCATGCTTCTGAAGCGCAAACAAGATACTCTTAATATGGCACAATTATGGCATGCTCGATTAGGACATATTTCCTTAAGAAGGATGAACAAGTTAGTGGGAGTAGGCATGTTTGATATGTCTGATATTAATGCTCTCACGACTTGTGAATCCTGTCTAAAAGGAAAGATGACCAAGATTCCCTTTAAGGGCCATGTGGAGCGAGCCAAAGGGTTATTGGATTTAATCCATACCGATGTGTGCGGTCCGCTTACCATCACCACTAAGCATGGACATGCCTACTTCATCACCTTTACCGATGACTTTTCGAGGTATGGGTATGTGTATTTGATGAAATACAAGTCTGAAGCCTTTGAAAGGTTCAAAGAATTCAGAAGTGAAGTAGAGAAGCAATTGGGACGAAGCATCAAGACACTTCGATCGGATCGAGGTGGTGAGTACTTGAGTGCCGAGTTCCAAGAGTATCTTAGGGAGAATGGGATTCTCTCGCAGTGGACTCCGCCCGCTACACCACAGTTGAATGGTGTTTCGGAGCGTCGTAACCGGACTTTGATGGACATGGTTCGGTCTATGATGGGGTTCACGGAGTTGCCGCCATCCTTTTGGGGATATGCTCTTGAGACAGCGGCAATGTTGTTGAACAATGTCCATACAAAGGCAGTTGATCAGACACCATATGAGATATGGATGGGTAAGCCACCCAAATATTCTTATCTTAGAATATGGAGGTGCCCTGCTTATGTGAAGCAGGTAGTGGGAGATAAATTGGATAGTCGATCCATTTTATGTTACTTTGTAGGATATTCAAAGAATTCGGTTGGATACTACTTCTATCATCCCCAAGAAACAAAGGTGTTTGTTTCTAGGAATGCAACCTTTTTGGAAAAGGAATTTCTATTAGATAGAAAAGGCGAGATGATAGAACTCGAAGAGGTTCGAGAGACACCCACAATTGTAGAACCCACACCCGAAGAGCCAAGAGAGGAGATACAACCTCCTAGAAGATCCGAGAGAGTCTCGAGACCACCTATAAGGTATGGTCTGCTTCTTGAAGAGGGCCATGATGAGCCTAACCCGGGATGTGATCCAAGGACCTTCAAGGAAGTATTATCTGATGCCGATTCATCCAAGTGGCTTGAAGCGATGGAATCTGAGATGAATTCCATGCATTCGAACCAAGTGTGGAATCTCGTGGATCCACCTGAGGGAATTGTTCCCATAGGGTGTAAATGGATTTACAAGAGGAAACTTGGGGCGGATGGGAAGGTATTGACCTTCAAGGCGCGATTGGTGGCAAAATGATATACTCAAAGACAAGGAGTTGACTTTGAGGAAACCTTTTCTCCAGTTGCAATGTTCAAGTCCATAAGGATTTTGCTAGCCATAGCTGCATGGTATGACTATGAGATATGGCAGATGGATGTTAAGACAGCCTTTCTTAATGGGGATATTAAGGAAGAGATTTACATGTCTCAACCCGAAGGGTTTACATCTATCGGAAGTGAGCATATGGTATGCAAACTTCAAAGATCTATTTATGGTCTAAAGCAGGCATCTAAGAGTTTGGAACCTCAGATTCGATAGTACAATCAAAGAGTTTGGTTTTGCTAAGAATCCTGAGGAACCCTGTGTGTATAAGAAGGTCAGTGGGAGTGCTGTGACATTCCTGGTGTTGTATGTTGATGACATTCTACTCATTGGGAATGATGTAGGAATGTTGCAATCAACGAAGATATGGTTAGCGAGTAAGTTCTCGATGCAAGACTTGGGTGAAGCATCTTTTGTATTAGGAATACTGATCTATAGAGATAGATCAAAAAGATTGCTTGGTCTCACCCAGTACACATACATTGATACCATCGTGAAGCGGTTCTCGATGGATGAGTCCAAGAGAGGACATCTACCAATGTGTCAGGGCGTGTCCCTATCCAAGTCTATGTCTCCCAAGACTGATGCAGAGATTGCGGCGATGACCAGCATTCCTTATGCATCTGCGATTGGTAGCATCATGTATGGGATGATATCTACACGTCCTGACGTGGCTTTTGCACTAAGTGTAGTAAGTAGATATCAATCCAACCCTGGTCTTCCACACTGGAAAGCTGTGAAAGACATCCTCAAGTATTTGAGAAGGACCAATAAATTGTTCTTGGTCTATGGGGGTGGAGAACTGAAATTGGAAGGCTATACCGACTCTAGCTTCCAAAGCGATATCGATGACTCGAAGTCAACCTCTGGATTCATATTCATGCTCAATGGTGCTGCTGTCTCTTGGAAGAGTTCCAAGCAAGACAGTACAGTGGATTCCACCACTGAGGCAGAATATATTGCTGCATCAGCTGCAGCAAAGAAGGCTGTTTGGATATGGAATTTCGTCCAAGAGTTGGGCGTCATTCCTAATGGAGTTGCTCCTGTCCCGGTGTTTTGTGACAACACGGGAGCCATTGCTCAAGCAAAGGCGCCGAGGTCTCATCAGAAGTCCAAACACGTATTGAGAAAGTACCACATCCTCAGAGAGATCGTGGAAAGAGGAGATGTCACGATTGACAAAGTCGGCTCTACAAATAATGTTGCTGATCCACTAACTAAGTCTTTACCTGGACCATTGTTCGAGAAGCATCACGAATCGATGGGTTTGAAGCATATGGGTAGTTGGCTCTAGTGCAAGTGGGAGATTGTTAGAGTAGGTGCCCGTCGAGCCAAGTGTTGGCCGAGGGTTCATGATTAAACTCTATGTATAAACAGTCTTTATTTTAATAATATTTGAATTTATCGTTTTGGCACTACTTTATTTGTATATCCATGCTAGTTGCATAGATAAAGCCCTTGAATATTCAAATAGTAGAAAAAATATGAGATGCTCATATGATGAGTATCATGAAACTCATATTTGTAATACTGTATATTCTAAACGGTTCCTAGTCGATTCAGCCGCCACTAAGAAGGATATAGGCCGCTCGAGTTCGAGACTAGTATCTGCGATGTGAGTACCATGTTTCATTGGTAGGGGACATTGTGATGTCCGAGCATGCAGATAGGTGCTCTTTGTAGAGTGCACTGAACAACCCTCCATAAAAGGACTTTCCAAGTGGTTCTCACTTATCGAGTGGAAAAGTCCTAGTTTATGGTTGTACACCATTAGTCCTTATGACCCGGGACAACATTGAGACTCTATGTGCTAGAATTACACTTTGACTTGTTTACCGACTCTCATGGGGTCATCAGGTGGCAAGGTTGGGTGTTCTGTCGAAACATATAGGAGTCGATGCATTGTAGTCGGGGATTCACCGCTTACCTTCGGGTATGGATATCCTATGTGTTATCATGTGTATGTAGGTTGAAATCTCTGATCAGAGTATGGTGGTAATTATGAAAGGGGTTTCATAGATTACACCATCGATGCAACTATGACATGACACATAGTATCGATTCATTGACAACTCTCGATAAACTAATGGTTGTCGAATCGGTCGGGATATATGAGTTGAAGGGACCGTACTGTACGCTAACCATAATTGAATGGTTCTTGCAGGCACTATCATTTGATACCTAGGGAATCATGTAAGCGATACTGCTAGGCGTTTAACATGATTGGTTGGGTACTATCAGACTTGAGTTCTGACGTTCTTATTATCAAGGAGTTGATAAATAAGAATGGAGCAATTGGGGTATGCTCATATAAGGACATGTTTAGTCCGAATCACATGGAGATGTGAACCCACGGCTAGGTTGTATCAATGAACCATTGAGGGCCACACAAGTACTAGCTTTCTAGATCCTGTTGAGAAGTTAAAATAGTTCAATGTGTTGAACGACTTATAAATGAGTTTATAAGCGTTGAGAAAAATAGAAGTATGACTTCTATGAGAGAAATGTAATTTTTAATTTATGAATGTGTTTCTAAATTAAAAATAGGCCAAGTAAATAATATATTTGAAAATTGTGATTTTCATAAACATTATTATGGACTAAATTAAATTAATTTAAGTGTTGAATTAATAAAACGCTAGTGGGCCTAGTAGAGTCTAAATAATTAAATTAATTCAAGTGTTGAATTAATTAAATAACATTGGGCCTTCTAGAGCCCAATTGGAAATAATTATTTAACTAGTGGGCTTGAGTAAAATCAAGTAAAGTCTAATTGGGCTCAAATATGTTTGAGACAATTCAAATAGTCCATGGGCCTTGTAATAGTTACAAGCCCAAGTCACATTGCATGCTTGGGAGGTGAAGAGTTGGGGAATACTTTTGATTAAAATAATGCATGGCATGCAACTTTTTGGATCAACTTTTTGCACTACCAAGACAACTCTTCCCTCCCTCATTATACACATGTTGGCCGAAATTTTTTGGGGATTTCTCTCCAAGTTTTTCTCTTCTTTTCATCTTCAAGTGTTGAGGAAGAAATATTCTTCTCTTTGAAAAATCTTCTTATTTTTCTAGTGCAAAATAAGAAGGGTTCTAGCTTGCAAGTGGTGGGCTTGATTTTGAAGGAAACGAAGGAGAGCTTGTAGATTGTCTTGCCTTGAAGAACTTTGTTGTTTGACAACAAAGTTGGAGCCACAATCAATCTTTTAAAGATTGATAGGTATATCTCTCAAACACCCTATGTATGACATGTGTTTGTTTTTGTATTTGCTACGCAAATGTGGGGTGGCCGAAATTTCTTGAGTAAAAATTCGATTTTTTTTTTAAACTTCCGTTGCGTTTTCGGTCACCGTAACCGATCCCCTTTCAAAAGGATGGTTCGATGAGGCTCTGCATTGATTACCGGGAGTTGAACAGAGTTACAGTAAAGAACAAATACCCACTCCCGAGGATTGAAGATTTATTTGATCAGTTGTAGGGAGCTTCAGTATTCTCCAAGATTGATCTGCGTTCTGGTTATCATCAGCTGAGAGTGAAAGACGCTGATGTTCTGAAGACTGCCTTCAGGACTCGTTATGGCCACCAGTGCAAATTTTAGACAGACATGAGAAAAAGCTTCGGAACAAAATGGTCAAGCTAGTGAAAGTCAAGTGGCTCAATCATTCGGAGGAGGAAGCTACGTGGGAATCTGAGCCAGAGATGAAGAATCGATATCCCGAGTTATTCGGTAAGTTTTAATTTCGGGGACGAAATTCCTTTAAGGGGGTAGAGTTGTAGAACCCGAAAAATCAGATTACGTATAAGTCATGCATAATTGCTACTATTTAAATTAAAAATGAATTTTTATGAATATATGAGGTGTTTTAATTGTTTTAAAAGTAGATGTTTAGTTTTATCTTTTCAGGATAAATACGCGTGGTCGAACCGGAGTTTGGAGATTTGAGATATAATTAATAATAAAAAAATATTCCTAAATTTAATTTAAGTAAAGGAATAATTTAATTAAAAGAAATAGAATGTTTTAAAATTTATTTAATTAAATGGAGCTAAATTATTAAATAAGTTCTTTTAGATTCAATATTTAATTAAAGTTTAAATTAAAATATGTGAACAAATGTGAGTGAATTAATCTAGGTATAAAATATCCAAGAAATTAAATATAACCTTTAAATACTTAAATTGTTAACCATGCAATGCCATACAAGAGTTCTTTTTAAATTATGGTGTAAATTCACTAAAATGTATAATGGGTATTTAAAACCTTAAGAAATTAAAATACAAATTTAAACAATAAAATACCATGCAAATTAGTAATCATAATTTTGGGTCCAACATTTAAAATAATTCAAAAGTTAAAAACTCCCCATTCAAATCACCTCTAAATGGACTTCATAGTGTATTCAATTACTCATTTTTAATTCACTAATTATTGGTAATTCAAATACTACAATTCCACTTCATTTCCCATCAACCTATGAGCCTAGAAAGTGAGTTGATTGTGCAGCAAAAATAAGAACAAAATTATCGGCTAGCAAAGGAAGGAGAAGCATTTCAAAAACCATTCCACTTCTTGACTTGTAACCTCCATCTTAATGCTTATAATGGCACCTTTAACACCTCCTATAACACTCCTCTTCATTGCCTAACAAGCCTACACCCTCACCTTCGAAATTAACAGAGAACCAGCAGCTTAGGAATCATGATAGCAACAGCTGAAACAAGAAGGAAATCCAACTCTGTTCCGTCGCATCGTATTGTCGTTTTGATTTGTTTTCATTCAAAACAAATTCCAGGCATGTATATATTGTTTCTTTTCTCTTCAATCAAGTCCTATTGATATTTTTAACCTGTTATATAACTATGATTCAAGCAATATCACGAAAATGACAGCAACTTTCAAGCAAAGCAAAAATCTGTACAAAGTTTCTCGGATCCTTTGGTTTCAATGTCACGGTTTGGTGTGTTTTGTTGCTTACAGGGAGTTGCTTGGTTCCCAGCACTCAAGGCTGCATATAGGCATAATTTAGAGTGTGTTAAGATGTTTTTAGTTCATTGGTTTACATCCATACATTCACAAACAAAGAAATGACAGCAGAATTTCCCATTATGTGCAGAATGGGTCTCGATTTTGGCCATTGAGTGGGTATGGTGAGTGTGTTCGAATCTTGGCTGTCCTAGGGACTGTAGCCATGGTTAGAACCCTACCTTATCATGTCTAAGAAGTGACCAAATCAGTTTCTCCAAGCCTAGTTCACGGATCCTTCAGATTTTTACAGCAAAATGGCAAGTGTCCCACGGTTCTAAAATTCTTATTTTTTTATATGAATGTGGTTTCGGTTTTGGTGTGTTGTTTGGATTATGGTTGGATTCTAGCCCATAGCCATGGTTCATACAACTCTCCATCATGTCTAGATAGAGCCATGGTTGATTAAATGACCCTTGGAACGAGACAAGGCAGCTACAGATTTCAATACAAGACACTCCACCACAAGGGGTGCTCTCGGCGGGTTTGCTGTTAGTGTTCTATGCGGTTGCTTGGTTTGTGATTGGCTTTTAGCCCTTAGCCATGGTCCAAGCCGTGACTTAGAATGTTGGTAAGAGTCCTTGGGTGGTGGTTCAAGCCATTGGTCAATAAATTTCAGAGTTTACACCACAAACACACAAGTTGCCACTGCTGGATTTTTGACAGCAACTTTCATCTTCGGTTTTGGTGCTTGTTTGAGTTCTTGGTTGGCTTTTAGCCCATGACCTTGGACTGGACAGTACCTCAATAAGTTAGGAAAGTCATGTTTTTGGCCGTTCGTGATTTGGTCGAGTTTAGAGGTCGTACGAGAATTTACGGTGAAAGGTGCCAAAATGACTCTCGAAAGAGCGTTTTATGTTTTTGGATTCCTTTCACCCATTTTCATGTTTTACAGTCATTATGCATATTTTTCAGTATGTTTGGGGTATTTTAATCATGGTTAAACGTCGGTTTAAAGTTGGTTCAGGTTGGTACGAAGCCATGATTAAATATCAAGTTATTGGTTCTATTCGTCTCGTTTTTAGTTCGATTGTTAAGTTTTTGTCAAGTAAAGATTTATTGCATGTGTCACATATTAGAATTAACTCGCAGCAAGCCTGGGAACGATCCAACTCATCCGGTAAAAATAAGGTTATAATTATATTACGTGCATAAAAATATAAAATGTTTATTTTTGAGATATATGCGATATGTCTTGTGGCCACCTTATGTTATGGGTTTGGAAGTCGGTAGGCGCAACCGAGGACCTCTCCACCCGGTGACTTACAACCGGTTTATGATTATGTATGGGTACGGACATCCAGTCCAAGGGCTGTGATTGATCTCAGTATATTGTGGTTTAGTCTGATCAGGCGCTCACGTTATGTTATGGGCCACTTGCTTAGAAAATTATGATATGATATGACAGATCTCTATTGAGCAAAGGTTTTACGTATGATTTTCAGATATGCACGTAGTTATAATTATTCATGATACGATTTTTATTGTACGCTTTACGATACCATATTTTTACGTTGCATGCGATTTTATGACATATATTTACTTGTTATTCACGATATATACATGTTGAGTTTTTAGACTCACTAGACTTGATTGTTGTAGGTACTGATGAGGTCGAGACGGAGGGCGGAGACCAGTGAGTTATCGTGGGGCAGCAGTAGTAAACCCGAGGACCTCATGTTTTAGTTTATGCATCTTTTATCATTCAAACTCAGTTTTATTACGTTGGATTATTTTTAAATTGTTGTTTATGTTGGATTATTTTTAAATTGTTGCTTGAAAATTTTATTTACTTCCGCTGTTATTTTAAAGTTAAAATTATTTACATGTTTATTTTATAAATGAGGCAAGATAATTATTTATTTAGAAAATTTTTAATAATTTCGCTAAAATATGAATACGAAATACGGGCCTTTACACCTACAGATTTTGTGGTGCTTGACATGGAAGAGGATAGGGAGATGCCTTTGATTTTAGGGAGACCGTTCCTTGCAATCGGCAAGGCCGTGATTGAAGTGCAAGAAGGGAAGTTGAGATTGAGAGTGGGGAAGGAAGAAATCACTTTTAATGTTTTTAACGCTCTTAAGCACACACTGCACACTAATGATTGTTTTATAGTTGATTAATCGGATTCACTTGTGTGTCAATTTGTGCAGGATGCTATGAAGGACCCATTGGAAGCCACGCTCGCCACTGAATTGAAGGGGGATGAACTTGATGAAGAAAAATCTGCGAGAGTGGCGTACTGTAATGCCAACCATCAATGGAAGAAGCCAGAAAGGATGAAATTGGATGACATGGGGGATCGAAGAGATTTGACCACTCAGAAGTCAAGCGTTGAGGAACCGCCGACATGTGAGTTCAAACCACTGCCTCCACACCTGAAGTATGTGTACGTAGAGCGTAAAAAGCTAGCACCCGACAAGCACATTACACCAAGAGAATTTAAAGAAGGCGAAGCGATGCTCCTGCACAACTCCAAGTTGCGCTTATTTCCTGGCAAGCTCAAGTCAAGATTGATGGGCCCTTACAAGATCACCAAAGTATTCCCCTCGGGAGTATTAACTTTGCGAGATGGGAAAAATGAGTCGTTCACAGTCCATGCTCAACGACTGAAGCATTATTTGGGTGGTGCAGTGGAGCCACAAATTGGAGTCACTCGATTACAAAACAGTTAGAGCTGAGAGGAACCGACAGTCAAGCTCTCGACTATAAATTGAGAACTACCCCTCTCTCCCTTATCTTGCATTTAATTCGATTTTATTATTTTCATTTTTTTTAGAGATGGTCAGTCTTCTTATTTAAATGTTAGTTTTAGGTATCATCACCACCGGAGCACGATGAGGAGGAGCCTTGATCAGGGGAGTTCACTGTTTCCCCTTCTTTACATTTTTATTGTCTATTGCATTAATTTTTTCTTTTTTTCTAATTGTTGCTGCATTCGTGCTTTATTTTTGCATTTGTTTTTGTGTCCCCTTTCGTGTTTGCATGTTTGGGTTTCGGTTTTTTTGTGCAATGGGGACATTGCACACCTTAGTATGAGGGGGGTCGTTTTTCGTATTTGTTGTCTTGCGTATTTGTCCTGCGTGAGTGTCAGTTGATGGTGAAATTAGACAATTGGTAGCCAGTGATGATTTTGGGCTAAATGAACTGCATGTTGCTTAGTCTTATCACTCATTATGAATCCTCCGGTATATTGAATTTTGTTTATGCACACATAGTGGATTTTAATAGTGGTGTCGATGATGGTTAAGTTCAAAATAATCTGTGAGGGGAACTGGAGAAACATTAGATGCGAGTGGAACTTGAATGAATACCTGTTGAAATGAGTGACTAACCAGTAGCATAAACTCAAGTAGAAAATCAAACGTATTCCTCATATATCCTTCATCCCAATCGTGCATAGGACCTAAAAATCCATCCCTAGGCCAGATAAATAAAAATACCCGATATCCAAAGCCTAGGGAGTACGCATGAGAAAACTATGCACCAAAAAAAATGAAATAATAAAGGGGATGTAAGGTGAGGGGGAGCCAAAAAGGGATGAAATCTTATCCAAAGGCTAAAAAGATGGAGATGTAAGGCGTTGAGGAATGTCAGAGAAAATTTCTGACAAGTGCATAGTGAAAATGATCTACGTACTCCCAATCTTTCTGAGCCAATTGAGCAGTTATAGCTATTGACTCCCTACATTTTGTTGTTCTACCATGAAACTTTACCGCTTTATGTGTTTACTGGTTGGTCCCGAATGGAAACAGAACTCAGGAGAGCGAAACTTGCGTTGACTTGTCTATTTGGCGACCCACATGAGTTGCGAATAAAACTGTCTAAAACACAAGCTAGAAAAATCCACTGCACACACCACACCTTTTGGAAAAATACAATTGTGTAGTGATATTCTGAAAGGGGTAGTAATGTATGTTGTGATTTAACTAAGTGGATGTGGTTCACAAACCCGCTGAGGCAGGAGATGCCAGTTTGCTACTTCACCATCAGTTTAGTTACTTTAATACACTCCCTTTTTGTGATTGTTTCATGTTTTAATTGTAGTCTGTAACCTATTTTGCTTGAGGGCAAGCAAAAGATTAGTATGAGGGGGTTGATATAGGTGGATTTTACTTGTTTTTCACATCATGTTTTGTCCCATTATGTTGCATTTATAGTTTAGATTGCATGCATTTTGTCACATTTTAGTTTATATTATGTTTTATTATTAATCATATGTCTCGATGTGAAAATGCAGAAAATTCATGCAAAAATAAAGAAAAAAGGAATTAGTTGCGAAAGCCATCCGCCTGGGCGCACATTGCCATCCGCCTGGGCGCCTCCAAGATGTGGGAAAAGAATTTTTGCGAGAGTCGTCCGCCCGGGCGCAAATTCACATCCGCCCGGGCGCGCCAAAGAAAAAAAAGAAAAATGAAATTTGCGAAGACCACCCGCCCGGGCGGAAACTTATATCCGCCCAGGCGCATCAAAGGAAAATTTAAAAGCCGAATCTGCGAAGACCTTCCGCCCGGGCGGAAACCTATGTCCGCCCGGGCGCGATTGTATTTTTGGAAAATATTTTGCGCGATTCCTTGCCATATTTTCTTGAGGTAGATGATATGGAAGGGTGAGGATGGAAGATTCAGACATAATTTCAGAGCTGCCACAAGCTTTGGAGATTTTTTGCGCCAGAAGTTGAAGATTAGAAGATTTTCGGGCGTCGTCTTTGCGATTTTCGTCACGCCTAGTATTTCTTATCTAGTTTTTATCATTCAAACATTGTTTTGTTTATTTTAATTATGAATTCTAGTAGCTAACTTCACATATTTGTTGGGATTTAAGGGGATCCTACCCCGAACTTTGATTTAAATTAATTCACATATCGATTTCTGATTTATCCTTGATTATACTATTGTTTTATCGTGTTGTTAGAGCGTAGCTAACTTTAACAACGTTTTTATATTGCGAGTGAGTTCGAGAGAATAACTTGTGATAGGAACGAGTAGTATAATCCGTGGATCTACAATTTACATAGATATATGAAATTGGATACGCGCCGATAGTTATAGTCCTAAGGGTCGAAAAATAGGGGATTTCATAGATCGACATGCAATTCGCTCTTGATAAATAATTAAAGACATTTAATTACTTCATTGAGTAGAATTAATTTGGCATAGCTCGAGATAGTGTGTTCAATTGAATAAGAAATCCTGTCGGAAGCATATAATCATTATCGGACGAATTAATTAATTCACGAGGGGTAGGTGAACCAAAATTCCCAACAAATCCATTTCTCATTGAATTTTAATCAACCATTTTAGATATTACATTTCACTATCCAATTCTTAAATCATTTTATTTGCGTATTTATTTGATCATAGTAGTACTAATCAATCAACCAATTTTTCGTTGCTAAAGATTTAATAACTGAAAATAATAATTGTCAAACACAGTCTTCAGTGGAACGATACTTGTACTTACGTACATTATACTATTACTTGACATCGTGAACTTGCGATTAATTTTGAGCATATAAAACCATATTTTTATTAAGGTTCCACAGTGCAAGTTTTGCTCGATCATTATTCAACTCCCCCTTCTAAACACTTTTCTACCTATTAACCGATCCTATCAAGTGGTATCAGAGCACTGTTGAATCTTGTCTCAGAATATTCTCACTTACAACTGCTCAATGTGTCTTCATTCAACAAAATACCTATGCTCTCCAGAGAAGACTTTGATGATTGGAAAATTAGAATGCAGGCTCATCTAGCTGCACAAGATGATGACATGTGGTATGTCATCACTGATGGTCCAATGAAGATTTTAAAAACAAACACTGCAGTTGCCATCACTGAAGGGGCACCCCAACAAATATAAAAACCCAGAAATGAATGGACAACTGAAGACAAAGAAAAGCAAACTTGGATAATGTGGCCAAGGACATCCTATACAAAATGCTGGACAAAATCACGTTCAACAAAATCAAAATGTGCAAAACAGCCAAAGAGATATGGGAAAAACTTATTCAGCTGTGTGAAGAAAATTAACAAACCAAGGAGAATAAGCTGTCTGTTGCTGGTCAGAAATTTGATAATATCAAGATGAAAGCAGGAGAGTCCATGCACGAGTATGATGAAAGAGTTAGCTGCATCATCAACGAATTGAATGCACTTGGAAAAGTGTACTCAAATAAAGAAATGGCACTGAAGGTAGTAAGAGGTCTTCCCAAAGAGTGGGATGTCAAGACCATGGCTATGCTGTGAATCAAAAGATCTTAACAAAGTTGAACTACATGATCTATTTTCTGATCTAAAGGCATATGAATTTGAGCTGCAAACCAGAGAATGGGAACCTTCTACACCAGCTGCCACAATTGCTTTAACTGCTGTCAGACATGAACCAACTGGTTCAGCTGACAGATCTGCTGATCAACTTAGCAATGATGCCATCTCATTGTTTGTCAAAAAATTTGGAAGGTTCATGAGGAAGAATAAAGGAAACGTCCAAAAACAATACCAGAAGAACCAATCCAGAGAAGAATCCTATGTTTGCTACAACTGTGACAAATCAGGTCATTTCATAGCAGACTGTCCTAAGCCAAAGAAGGACAGTCGAGGATCAATTGAAAAAGCAAAGAAGCCGTATGAGCACAAAACAAAGACTAAAGATGACAAGCGATCATCCAAAAAGAAGCATGAAGTGCTCCTGGCTGAGGAGAGCAAATCAAAATGGGCTGAAACTGACAGTGATGAGTCAGAATCAGAAAGCCCCAGCAGCTCAAGTGATGATGAAGAGGAAATCAAATGCTTGATGGCAGATGATGCTAAACCGGAGTCAGCAAGTGAACATGTATTTGATTTTAACTCAACTAACTTCACTCGTGAGGAACTCATTACCACATTGCATGACATGGAAAATGACTATCACAAACTGGTTCGATCATTTGAAAAGGTCAAAGCTGAGCAAGATGATCCCAATGATAACAAAACTGAAACTGATAAGTCAGTTGAAGTGTTAAATTTAAAAGGGGAGATTGCCAAGCAAAACGCTGAACTGATCAAGAACGAAGCTTTGATATGTCAGTTGAAAACTGAGATTTCAAAAAATTCTGACTGATTCAAGCTTGGAACAAGTCCTCAGTTACATTAACTGAAATGCAGAATGCTCAAAAATCAGTTACTGATAAAACTGGTTTAGGTTTTAACAGTCATGTTGAAAACTCTGCAAGTTATAATCAGCCAAGGTTGAATAATAACAAAGGAAAGTACATTACCTTTGTAAAGTCAACCATGATAAATGAACATTCAGAACCAAGTAAACCAACTGTTCAATCGACTGAGAATAGGAACAAAGGCAAACAATATGGTATTGGATATAGCTCAGAGAGTTCAACTGATACAAGAAACTGGTTTCCTAAACGATTCAGTTACAAATATCAGCACTCAAGGAATGGCTATTACAACTACTACATATGTAAGCCAGTTCAAAAACGGTATCAAAAGAACATTCAGTTGAAAAAAGAATAACTCAGACTGTCTCATCCTCTCACCACACACATACAGCTAAAAATTCGAGAAAAACCATTTGGAACACAGAAACTGGGAAGTCAGTTAGACTGATCCAAGTCTGGGTTCCGAAAAGACTAATCAGTTTAGGACCCAAATGAATAATGGGTACCAAAGTTATATAATATGTGTGATTACAGGTAACTGGTACAAGCAAAGAATCAACTTGATATCAGAGCGGGTTGTTCTTGAAAGAACATTGAATCTGATTTTGATGTTCAAAATTCAAAAATTTCAGATTTTTTTTAAACATATATATGCAAAGCTGAATTTTCACGTAGCTTGCAGCGACCGTGGGAAAAATTACATATCTCCTTGCTCGAGTGTCCAAATGACAAACCGCTTTTTGCGTTGCAAACTAGACTCGTAGAGGTTTACAACGGTATAAAATTTGTAGCCTAGTTATGCTCGAGAAAATATAATTTATTCGTTGAAGGAAGAGCATATGTGCTGCAGCAGAAAATGAGCCATGGAGAAAATTGGTTAGTTATCCCTCTTCTTTTATAATTTTCAAAAATTCAAAAATATAGGGGGAGAACTCATTATAATTTTAATGAGTAGATTATTTTTAAATATTGAGGGGGAGAAAATTTTGTGCTTAAAATATTTTTTAAAAAAAATGACTTTTTGATTCACAAAAAAGGGGGAGAATGTTAGTTGTGTTTCTAACACAACTTAGTATTAACAATCTTGATTTTTATATTAAAAAAACTTATTATTGTGTTTCTAACATATTTACTAAAGTGTGAAGTTATTAAAACAAGAAGCAAGCCGAAACTGAATTTCTGGAAAGCTTCGGTATTTTGATGATATCTCTCAACTGGATGACCGAAATGACAATCCGCCAATTGGACTGATTAGAAAACTCAATTTGTAACAAATCGTATTTCACTTCAGTTTTGCAAAATCGGATGTTATCAAGGTCTAACTGATCGCTGAATTACCGAACTGATTGCACGAAAACAACAATCAGTTGGGTATGAACAGTTGTGGTATTTTAGTCATATCTCTCAGCTCGGTCATCGAAATGAAGCGATTCAGTATGAGTTGGAAAGATAAGATTATGATCTACAAATCATATTCAGAAGTTGAAGTCTGAATCAAATCTTAAGATGCTGAAAATGACGATGAAGCTACTGGTTCTGCACAAACTAAAATCAGCTAGGCTGATTTCAGCACACCAACTGAAACTGAACCAGTTGAACTGAGCCAGACCAGCTGAAACTAAACCGAACCAGACCAACTGAACCAGCTGAATTGAACCGAACCAGCAGCTGACCAACTGAACTGAACTGAACCAGCTGTTGACCAGTTGAACTGAACGACCAGTTGAGTTGACCAGTCGGGAAAAAGTCCAGCAAGGCGAATTTGACCGTTGCAATTCCAAAACAGTACAGAAACTTTTCAAACGGTCATATTCTTGTGTCTAACATATATATCATTTTTGGAGCCTATAAATACGACATATTGAAGATCAAACAAGAGCTTTTGAAGAGGATTCAAAGCATGGGCAGTTAGCATGAAGAAATCAGCTAGTTGAGAACACAAGCCCTTGTGTGAGGATACATTTGAAATATACACTGTAAAGGATAAATTCCTCACACACAATCACTCACACATATACAAGAGAGTTGAACTTCAAAGTTTAGTTGAGTGAGTCTTCACACAAAGACGTAAAACAATGTGTTTGTAGTCTTTGCATATGAGACATTAAACAATATGCTGATTGTGAGGTGCTGCCTACAATCTTGAGTGCTAGGAGTTCAGTTCAGGCAGTGGGTAAGTCCTAGCTGAGTGGGTTTGTAAAAAGAGTTGTATAAATCAAAGTCTTCTAGTGAATCCTTCCCAAAGGGAAGAAGGGGTGACGTAGGAGCATTTGAAGTATCCGAACATCCATAAACAAATTTGTGTCTATTTTTTTTATTTTTTTTACTTATCATTTCCATTGTTCTAAGGATGCATTGTTGAAGCATATTATGTGTTCTTCAAATACAAAATTATTGCATACCATGTGTTTGATAAAATGCTTCAACCAAAATAGTTTTACTCATTCAACTTGCATATATTTTAAATGATTTACAAAATATTTAATCGGTTTCTACGAAGGATTATTTCGAGTGTCTTCCGCTTGGTTTGAAAACCAAACTCAATTTAATTCATCGGTGTTCAATATTTCAAGAACCGAGCTATTGTAGCTCAACGATTTATCCCTTTAATCGATCCTGTCAGGTTATAACACATGTTTTCTACCATAAGTACATCTTTGATAATGATCTTGCCATGTATAATCTTACTTTTTCCCACAACTTTACCTTTAGAGTTATCACCAAAGGTGATAGTTGGTCCTCTGTAGTTAAAAATTTCTGATAAAAGGCTTTTATTCCCGGTCATGTGTCTGGAACAACCGTTGTCCAGGAACCAACTCGACTCTTCCAAGTTCTTTGTGTTAAACGCCATTTCATCTGAGAGTTCTGAATCTTCATTAGCCATGAGACATTTTACTGTCTCATCTTCATTTTCACTTGTAGATTCTTCAGAGATGGATTTTTCTGAATCTGAGTTAGCCCATTTGCTTTTGTCCTCTTCTTCTACTAGAACTCGTTGACTCTTCTTTTTGGTGAACTTTTTATCATCTTTAGACCGTCTCCTGTCAACCGGTCTTTTTTCATCCTTTCTTGGCCTGTTTCATTCTGCAATAAAATGCCCATTTTTCCCACAGTTAAAGCAAGCTGACCATCATCAATATGGTTCTTTTTGAAGTAAGGTTTGTTAGTCTGAGATTGATTCTTACGCATGAATTTACCGAACTTTTTAACAAATAGGGACATGGCTTCATTGCTTAGTTGCTCAGCCGATTTCTTAGGTCTTTGTTTGTTGGGAGGTGGATGGTTCCTCTTCAGTTCGTATCCCAAGTTCGAACTCATATGCTTTAAGATCAGTGAAAAGATCATGGAGGTCTAGTTTATTCAGATCCTCCGACTTTCGCATTGCTATAGTTTTTATGTCTCATTCTCTGGGAAGAGCTCGCATAACCTTCAGGGTGATTTCTCGATTGGAATATTATTTTCCCAAGGAAATGAGTTCGATGATAATACTGCTGAACCGTTCGTCAAGTTCTGCAAGAGTTTCTCCCGGCTTCATCTTTGCATTATCGAACTTCTGGATAGCAACAGTCAACTTATTTTCTTTATTCTTATTGTTGCCCTCGAATAGTTGTTTGAGTTTTTCCCATATTTCCTTTTTTGTAGTGCAGGTCTTGATTTTGACAAACATATTTTTGTCCAAGGTCTTATAAAGAATATATTTTGCTACGTTATCGAGATTTGCCTTTTTCTTGTCCTCAGCTTTCCATTCAGAACGATGCTTTTCCACCATTTGGGGAGTGGAGTACCTTTAGTGGTAATTGCAGCTGTATTTACTTTTAAGATCTTCATTGACCTGTCAGTGATGACGTACCACATATCCTCATCCTGGGCTGCTAGATGAGCCTGCATACGAATTTTCCAATCGTCATAATATTCCTTTGAAAAAACATAGGGATTTTGTTGAAAGATGTCATGAGTATTTTTTGGGTATCGATGTTTGAGAAGATCCTGCTCTGATACCATTTTTTGGGATCAGAAAAGAGTTTAGAGGGGGGAGGGTGAATGAACTCTTTCAAATTTTGCTTTCTAAAATTTGTTTTCATTCGTTTTGAAGCGGCTGAAAATTCTTCTCAAACTTATTAGAAATGAAAATCACTGTAAAGTGCGGAAAAACAATTCAAGATTTTTAATGATTGCTTAAAACTTGTTGGCAAACTTATCAACAAATATAGTGAAAAGTAAGTGCTTGCAGGAAGTAGAGACACAAGATTTTTATGGATGTTCGGAGATAAAAACTCCTATGTCACCCCTTCTTCTTCTTTAGGAAGGATTCCACTAAAAGACTTTGGTTTTACAAAAACTCTTTGCAACAGTCCACTCCAATCAGGACTTATTACACTGCCTGTTTTGGAACTCTTAGTGATCACTTTACAATTCTGGATTTTAAGAACACTCGGTTCACCAAACACCACAACTTAAACAAATAACTAAAAGGTTACTGATATAAGTAAATGAATTGATTTAGTAGCATGAAGATGATCCTAGAATGATCAGATATCTTTCTGTTCAATTCGTGCTTATGAGGAATGAAGTGTCATATATCTTTCTGTTCAGTGCGTGCTTATAAGCGATGAAGTGTGTAGACTTTTGAGTGCACTCTGAATCTTTGAAGTATGCAAGCTTGTGATGATTTCACTGTTGTGAATTTGATAATGTATCGCATGTGTAGTCTTGCACACTTCGTTCTCTATTAATATAGGCGATCATTCCAATGGTCGAAAGGATTGAGTAACGTTAACTTGTAACAGAGAGAATCTGCGTCACTATCAGCTGCAACTGTATTTAATGTTCTTCAAATATGCATTAAATGTTCTCTTTGCTGATATTTCCTTGAGTCCCGTTCTTTGAAGAGTTGCTACAGAGTTTGATAGAATCGATTAACGTATCAAGAGTGTTTAGAAGGGGGGTTGAATAAACACTCACAATTAAAACTGATCTTTTCGAATTTTGAGTTCAGTTTGATGACAAACTGATTCTCGGAATCTTGCTGGTCAATGACAATCAGTTAAACTAAAGTAGTTGTGAAAAGTAACTGACTGAAAGATAGAATACAAAACTGAAATAAAATACACAAGGATTGTTTCTGGATGTTCGGAGATTTCAATTACTCCTACGTCACCCCTTTTATCTCAAGGATAGGATTTCCACTAAAAGACTTTGATCGACTACAAGATTTGTACTGACCACTTCAGTTTGGACTTATCACTGCCAAAAGCTGAAACTCTTAGTATTACAAAATGTTCTCAGTGCGTAACTGATCTTAGCACTATCGAATTTAACGATTATTACGAAGTGCTAGTGAGCTCAAATTGTAGCCTTGACTGCTACGAATAAACCAAGTATGAGTGAGCTAAGATTTTGGCAGAGTAACAGCAAGCTTTGAATGGAGTGATCTTCTTCTTTTCTTTAGCTGTTCTTCTGTCATATTTATAAGTTTCCCTTCCAACGGTAACTTGAGATATATTTGAATCTTTGTATCCGTTGATTGCCACTTCATTATTCCTTGGTCATTGTTTGCTTCATTTATTGTAATGCGGCGTCTTAACTGCTTTAGCTGAAATGCGTTGTTCTGAGCTGTATTGATTGAAGTGCGGCGTTTCATATTCAGTTGCAGTCTTCTATGTCTCTTTGTCGGTTGAGTGTTCTTTCCCGAGACATGTTCAGTTGAAGGATGCTTAGCTTAAAAGCATACGGCTGAATGTATCAACTGATCGGTTTCCAACTGATCAGTTTTCTTTATTAGATCTGCTGATTTCAGTTGTTAAGTCCAGTTGCTGAATATAATTGCGCGTATCAGTTGGTTGATCAGTTTGTCAAACTCCAGAATTTAGAGTCTGGTTTTCAACAATTTCCCCCTTTATGGTGTTTGACAAAACTCAACAAGTAATAATAACTGAATACTGAACTTTATGTGGATAAGATAAGATCTGAATTTCTTGAACTGATAGAGGTCTTGATTCAATAACAGCTGGATCTAATAATCTGATTATCTGCTTTTTAACGAGATGGTTTCTTCTGCTGTTTCTCAAGATGCTCTTTGATTTCTTCCCCCTTTTTGTCAAACAAATCTATCTTCACAGATAGTCTTCGAACATCAGTGGAAAGAATTTTGACATCTGAGGAGATACTTGAGACAACAGATTGTAAAAAAGTCTGCAGCAATTCCATTTTATTAGAAACAGAAGTTATCAATCGCTCAACTCGTTGACTGATTATATCCTGAGTTGTATAGAGACTTTGAGCTAGACCTCTGTTATTCTTCATCTCAAGCACAGTTCGGGTAAAAGACTCCATGGTTGCTTGAATGTCTTTCAGTTTTGCTGAATCAAATTCAATTGAAGAATCAAATTTGACAGTATGAGAAAATTGTGTGGATTGAATTTTCTTCATTTCAGTAATCATCTGCTGCATATTGTGCTGCATATTCTGGATTTCTTTAAGGACAAGATCCATGTCTGTGGATTGAAGATGAGGTGACTGATCAGATGTTCCCTGTGTTTGATCTTTAGAGGCTTGATCAGAAATTACTAGAATCCTGTTCTGGACTTCAGTTTCAGTAGTTGTAAGATCGGGGACTTCTGATTCAATGACTTCTTCTGCAGTCTGAGTTGTAACTACAAAAATTTGTACCTCTTGTTGTTCTTACACCAAATCTGGGGCTTGCTTTTCAGTTGAAAAATTTTCAATGATTAATTGAGTTTACTCCGATTCAGTTAGTTCTTTTTCTGAAGTTTGTATGGGCACTTCAGTTTGTTCTTCAGTCTCAGCAGATATTTCTTGCTGAATTAATTCTTCAGCAACAAGAGGCTCAACTGGTTCTTCATATGATATCTGAACCTCTTGTTCTGATTTCTCAGTTGAAGGAGCAACTGATTCAGAATTTATTGCTTCTAGCTGAGCTTCCAGGGCTAGTGTCTGAATGATTTCATCAATATTGGCAAAAGTTAATTCAGCCTTGGAATACATGTGTTTATCAGCAGATGATTGTGGCATATCGTGAACAGGTTCTTCAGCAACCGGTTGTGGAGGTGGCTCTTTCTGCTGGGAGGAGAATGTATCTTCTTCTGTTTTTTAACAGGAAGGATTTTTCAAGAAGAACCAATTCCTGATCCTGTTCCCAAAATCTGATTTCCCTTTGTAGGCCACTTAGATCTGAGTCCAGTTAGGTG